>NW_019640801.1:0-492222 GCF_000599845.2 Trichogramma pretiosum
AAAAAAAAAAAAAAAAAAAAAAAAATACCAACAAGTGTCAGAAATTCGATCTAGTATATAGAAATATCATTAAATATACCCTACGATTACTCTATAAAAAAACCGAAATGGAGCCCATCACAAAGCTTCCTCTATGAGGAAGCAAAAATTAATATTTGGAAAATTTAAGGTATATATAAGCCCTTAAAAGAAGACTCTCTGAAGATTTATTTTCGAATTGCGATCGAGGATACTAATTAAAAAAACTGTCAAAATAAAACTTGGAGAATAGATTCACAAATTTGATGTTACCTCTTACAACGCTTCAAAGTATAATTTCGCTTGATTGTAATGACCAAAACATTGCATACTTATCGCGGAAAGCGGCTACTACAAGCAATGAGAAGACAGTCTAACGAGATTTTAAATTATACCATAGAAACTGCGAACCTTTTTCTTGCATTATAATTCTCACTTGTACACAATTTTTTTTTCTCAACATTTTTTCTCATAATATAATACTGAAAGTATTGCATTCATTATTTGCTTATTATACTTATTAAAACTCTTAAAAAAGAAAAATATTAAATTCAAATATGATTATTTTACAAAGAAGTATCTAGATTTATGTATAAATAAAATAAAAATAAATTTATAATGACTTATTTGAAATGGGTATTTATATATATACCTACAAGCTATAGCTTGTGAAAAATTTGGGCCTCAAGAATCTGTGGACTGCTTGAGCTACGTACAGTACTTTATACAGTACTTTATATATCTTTTTTTGCAAAATAAGGGGTCACATTACCAGCAGAAGGAGAAAATTTTTCAAGAGATTATTATATTCTGAAGATTCAAATTACTGGATTTTTAAAAATCGATTATTTACAATTTTAAATTGTACTTTCAATTTATTGTCTTTTGTATGTCAATACTTAGAAAATTGTTATCATTTCCATATTATCACGCCAGTGTAGGGCCAAGAGAATATCACTGAGCCAGTACTGAGCCAGTACTGCGACGTGATGAGTTTCTTGTTTGGATAATAATATTGTAGCAAAGCAAAATGAAAGTTGACGATTATGAGGTAAAAGATAAAGATATCATGCCTCTCAGCCAAGCCATAAGTGACTACTTTGTTAGCTGCTCGTATATACGTATAAGTAAGTATGTACAGCGGAAGGAACTGTATATACGCGTAAGGGGCACCTAAGCGTACTATGATGTTATAGTTGAAGCTTGGAATCCCCTCGGTGACTGTACTGGAGATAATGGAGAGATCGATCGAGTTACTTCCTCAATTATGTGTGAAAACCTAACTCTCTCAGTCGACCGCCCACGCCGTACCAGTTCAGCTGCAGCCGTTCGCTGCGATGGCCGTTTGCTTATCGGTTTATAGCATCTAATTTGCATGAGATAGACCTCGAGAGCTATGTTATTTCTTTCTCCTGCACTTATGTGGCCACCCCCTTTATACACAAATGCGCGCGCTCACACATATTATTTTGATATTGCCATCATCGTTGTCGCCACCCTGGCGTATGTAATGGCCAAGCGCAACGCAGCATGCATACATAATAAAATATATTGCCGTGCGAAACGAATGCATACATAGCTAGAGAGAAGCTTGCTGTATTAGCTAATGATACATTTAATGACATGATTAATAGCTGAGCGTTCCAGTTTCACGTACAGTCTCTATGTGCTCGGGCAAACTCGCATGCAGTGCGTATCAGTGATTAATGATGAAACGAATCGTTGGATAATTGCACTAATTGTTGCCCTACTCATTGTTTAATCACTTGACTAATGACCGATCAAGGGGAGGCTAAAAATCTAGCATCCCTTGTTGCGATTCGTTAAAATGATGCTAAACTCGATTGAATACGGCCATGGAGAGCGAATTATCGTCATAACTGCGCGTCGCCTCCTACCCGATCTTTTATTTGCCCGTGAATTTGATATATCATGTGTATTTATACGCAGATATATAGGAAGGTTGGCTGAGGACGAGGAGGGCCCAACCGACATATATATTATATATATATGGGCGGTGCAGCCGTTGAGCTGGTGTTTATAACAAGTTTCGCGCGCACGGCCTGCGCTTATTCTCACTATATAGATGTAGTTGCGTGCTTTTACGAGTCACGCGAAGGCAGTAAACTGAATAAGTCACGTACTTTGAGTAGCCGTTTCGACTGCGCGCAATGCCGTCAAGGAAGCCACTTGGTAATGCCATTCAGTTATGCGTTGTATTAGCGCTGCATTCGTGTGACATATTTATTTTTCTTTTTTATTACTCGTAAATTTTACGAGTTGCACATGTGTGCGAGGCAGCTTCAATGAGTCGTTTGGAAACGTAGCTTCATCGACATTATATTACATCATTGGCGAAGAAAGAAAATTTCTACAGTTACAAAATTAATCGTTCATGTAATTAAAAGTCTTCGCTGTTTTCATAGTTTAACTAATTTTGTAGATTGAAATTTTTCATTTTATGCAATTTTCAAAATATTTTTACAAGTCAAGCAACATCGATAATCTGCCGCAACCGTATAACACATTAAAATTTCAAAAAGCTTTCGCAACACTTGCTCCAATTCAGGGAGGAGAAAGAGAAAGAGGCAAAATCTTAGATCGATCCGGGTAAAAGAAGGTCAAGCTACGGTGGGCCTACAGTCAAGCCGACACTCAACCGATAAGCTTCCATATGAAATCCCTTGTTTGGCTATTACATGTACACAGATACGGTACAAGTAAAGCAATTAATTCAAGAACACGCAGGATTGCTCTCGTCGTCGTTGTAATACTGCTGCCGCAGCATGTATATGGAGAGCAGGGTGCAAGATGTAAATTCGAGCCGTTGGCATGTTGCAGTTCTCGTACGAGCTGACGAAGCATCGACACTTAGCCTGGCGAATCGGCTAAGTATGATACGCAACGTCCAGAATCCTACTACCTCGTTGCATACCTGCATATAATAATGACGAGTAATCTATTGACACTGGCAAATGAAGCCTGCGTGTACACTTGTACACGTGGGTATCGTGCTCGAAGACCGAGTGTCAGGACGTTATGCCACGTTATTGTTTGTGTTTGTTAACCCCGTGTAAAATGTTGTGTACAGCGCTCACTTGTTGGCTCTCCGGTTTCTTGTTGTAATCGATTCTCAATCCTTACACTCGTTTGCTCCTGTCGAGTTTGAATAATGTTTGTTCTAATTATGAACGAAAAATTAATTCACTTAAATTGGATTGTTTACCCCAAAAATTACCTTATAAGGGTCAAAAATTAATGTTCACAGAAAAAAATACACAAAAATTGTGGGATTAATATAAAAAAAAAAACTCCACTTGAGATACCCGATAAAGCTGAGAGGCGCTTTCGTTTCGCTTTCGTAATTAGAAAGATGATATTAATATTTTCAAATTATTTTTAAGTTAAAAAAAAAGTATGAGGAAGCTACTTGCCAATACATTGGCAGCGGTTTTCATAATGCCCTGACTGCGAGAAAGTTAATTCGCTCCGGCACATGAGACATACAACTTGCGACATCACTGAAGCAGTGTCGTGAATGATTAAAGACGAACGACTATGGGCGTTTATAAACTTTGAAGTGGATCAATAGTTTCACAAAGTATGCAGAACTCGTCATCCTTAACAAAATTTTTTATCGATGCACACTTCGCATTTCTAAATCGAAACAGCAAAGGTGGCAATAACATCAGTTGAGTTTTTTGAGCGGCTGTGTAAAACTACTAATCAATATTATTTGGATTTTTCGGTCTAATTTTTTTGTTATTCTACAACATTTAAAATTAAACAACTCGCATGATAAGACAGAAAGAAATTGAATGCAATTTTGGGCTAGGAGCACTTCTCTTAATTTTATGCAATTACTTTGACTGCAATCTGTAAGGTTGAAAAAAAGAAACTCGCCTAAAGGTGATTAAAAAGGTTTCGAGGTGCAATATTCTTCTTACGCTCACAAAGGCCCGAGTGAGTCAAACCAGAATTAGAGAAAGAGAGAATACGTTGGCGAATGTCCATATAAGAAGACAAGGTGGAAAGCTTAAGTGGTCTCCATTGTACATTTAAGCGCGGCGCAAACTCGATTACTCAAGCGGAATGATAAATGATTGCGCAGTGGCTGATTTGCATTACGCTCGAAACGATTTTTTCATATTCATGTCTCTTTGTCTTCATTTGCTGAAAAAGCTTAGATACTGAGCATGGGTATTTATAACGCCCTACGTATACGATGGATTTCATTTTCGAGAAGTTCAAGGTGTTTAATTAAATAAATTAGAAGATGTGAAAATTACTCGTATTATTATTATCATATATCTATACATACGTATATACACATATATGTATATTCTATATAAAAGGAGACACGGATGAAAAAGTAGATATAGGATTTTAAAGAAGCCGATGCAGTTCGAGTGGAATTTCTGAAATTAAATTCCACGGACTTTAACGTCACCCTCGCGCGAAACGACGATTTCCGATATTGCGTTCTTCCTATCTTCCTGCAGCTTTTTGAATTAAAGAAAATATTTCAAGTCGATCTGTTCGATGTTTAAGTCGAACGTGTAAAACTTTGATTTCATTACTGGAGTTCTATTTACTCCGAGTTGTTCGATAATCATAAATTCAATCGACGTTTAATTTTACCTGTCGCAGCACATAAAATGCAAGCTCGATGCTTGAATAAAAGAGGTTTTGAGTAAATCAACGTTTACATATATTTTTATGCTCGTAAAACGGATGTATTATTGGCTTTACCAAGCGTCAAGCTCGCCTGAGTGGAAAGTATAATATACCAGCATTAGGCTGACGCGCGAGCGAGCGACATGCTGAAAATGAATTAAGCGCAAAACTATAGTGGGCTCGGGAAACACACGCAGGTGTGTAAAAGTGAGATGAGTTTACGTGGGACGGTCTTTCATATGTACACACGAACGAGCATCCAGAGCTCCAGCGAGTTCCAAATGAGTTTTGTGCGCAAACTATGTGTACGGGGGCGCGCCTTTGTGTAGGTGTATGCGTGCGCCTGTATGTGCGCGTTCGCGAGTCGAGTCTCATTTGATAATTACGCAAAAGTTTAGCGCTCGCAGTGAGCTTTATTTGTGAAACAATTGTCACTCTCGTTTGCCCGGCCCATAGAAGTTTAATACTGATTATGAGATTAGCACTGAGTTTGACGCCATTAATCCTTCTGTAGCTGCGTGTCTAAGCTCGCAAGCGGTAGACTAATACACGTTGTTCAATTTTCCAATGTAAATACCTGCCGATTTAAAGAGCTGCTCTATCGAGCAGATGCAATATTAACACCAGGGAGGAGCACTAAAATATTTGCCTAATGAAAAGAATACTCGAGGCGGGGAAAAAAGTGAAGCTTATGTAAGTAGCTCGCGTGCGTGCACGTAAGAGGGTAAGAAAGCCAAAGCCGCTCAGAAGAAAATTCGGTCGGTGCTGTAGGCTGCCTGCGTGGAAAAGCCGAGCATACATCTCTCACGGCTGTTCGCTAGCTTGGAATTTCCATACGAAGCGCCGGCGACAAGAAACGGAGGAATAGCATATCCATGCATAAAACGAAAGATCCTCATTGAGAAAAGATCTTCTCGCTCTGCGGGTGCGTCGATGCATAAAAAAGCGCTACACTCGCGCGCTCGGCTAGGGCGAGGGACACACGCAAGATAGATGGATATCGCGGCAAAAAATGTAAAAGGCTGTGTGCTGGAATTTCGTTGCATCGGAAGAAAGAAAATAGGAATGTCTTATATATTGAGGTAAGCGGCAATTCTCTCCTTTGGGGCACAGCTCGTTCCTTGTCTGCGCGTCGAAGGCATCCACGCCTTGCTGTATAAATGTGTACTCCTGTAGCCACGATAGCGAATCTGTTATGCACGTGGAATGGAGCCGGCTACGATTAATTCCCCGGAGGAATGATAAGAGCTTCCAATGTACAAGTTTTCATAGAAAAATTTGCATGATAAACTTAGCAGAGAGCATTAAGAACTTGAGAATATTAAGATTTATAATAGATCATAATTGCGCTCGCTAAAAAGAAAATTCCAACTCTAATTTATTAAAAAACATTTTATCTTGCTACGGTATCGTGTATTCGAGAGCGAAAGTTCCTCTTGACATTTCCTCAAGCCAACGAACCGACAGTGACAAATTCAAAGTTGTCAAACTCAGTTATGATATTTTTTAGATTAATTCATCTCTTAAATTAATTCATACTCTAAAGTAAATAATGAGCATCGAACAAAGAGAGAAAATTGTAAAAAGCTTGAATAAGATGTATTTCTTAGAATTTCTAAAAATATGATGTCAGTGTCTCTGGAAAAGTATGCATAGAGATATTGCAGTGCAACCAAAATATCTTAGCAATCCTGTTGCTTATTCTGGCACTCTGCGGCTGACAGCACAATGCTCTTGGGTTTGAGAAATAGTTTAGTAGCAGTCGTACTGTATGCATGCGTAGCTGTGTACATATAAAGCGACCCTCGATCGACAAATTCAAAGTTAAGAGAGAGAGAGAG
Source organism: Trichogramma pretiosum (assembly GCF_000599845.2). Taxonomy (NCBI): domain Eukaryota; kingdom Metazoa; phylum Arthropoda; class Insecta; order Hymenoptera; family Trichogrammatidae; genus Trichogramma; species Trichogramma pretiosum. Next base: position 6,537 of record NW_019640801.1, read on the forward strand.
AGAGAGAGAAAGCATCTTGGAGATGCGCGACCGAATGTAGCGCACATGATGTGCACGTATGCTGTGCGATTTAGGCGGCTGCTCCCGTCAACGTGCTTATGCCGCAATCGCATAACCATGCCATGTACTGATACAGACGTGGCTCTGTCGTTACATGCCTTATGCGAGCTTATTTGTACTTGCGAATTTATACAGACTAACGGATACGCCTCAATGAAAATTCGTATTTCATAAAAATGCGCTGACGACCGAAGTAAATGGAAAAATCTATTTCGCATTTTGAAAATTACATTTCAAGAGCCTTATTGAGTGTAATGAGCTTTTTTGGATGAGAACGACCTCAAGCGTAAAATGTTTTTTCATATAAATTTTTCTTGAAAAGGAGCCCCTTCAAAAGTATTCAAATATCGAACGCAGTCAATTTTTCCTGGCGCACGTCGAGTAAAGTTTCGAAAAGTATGCGGGGAAGGAAAGCTTTTTCTGTTTTTTCTTTCACCAAAAATAGAGAGAGAGAGAGAGAGAGAGAGAGAGAGAGTGAGAGAGAGAAAGAAGCTGCGGAGAGAAAGTGTATAATCGCAGCCTCGTTTCAATCTTTCTTTTTTTCTCGCTCTCTATTTCTCGTTTCTCCGTAGTTTTTGTTTACTTTTCAAATGACTTGTTTTCATTTCAAGTGGATCTCTCGTTTTCTCTAAAGTTTGTACTCGTTCAAGTTTCAACTTGCATGTACATTCGGAGAAAACAGTGCATCGCTAAATGACAAAATTCTGAAGTTTTTCTGAGACGCTCTTTATATATAAAACTATATAATTCATAAATAGCTGAAATAAACTTGTAGCAAAAAACCATTAAATTTTTTCCATTTTCTTCTTTCTAATGTAACAACTGCTACTATTGCATTGATCAACTTTACAAAATGTTAAATATATTGGTTTTATACTTTGTAAATTCTTTCGTCGAAGTTTTAAATCAACTTGCGTTTCTAGACTTACAAGGAGAGCTCTCCAAGTCCGGGTCACCGAATGCCCTGAAAATTTTTTTGTGATCTCCTGGTACATGATGATGATCCCCCATGCAGTTAGTTTGATCCAATGGGCCCTTAAACAATGCTTTTACGCATGGTCAAGATTTTAATATTATTTAATGATAATAAATACCATATAATAGCCTATCATGGTATCAGGCTTAAAACAGTCAATTCCAACTGACTGAACAGCATTGTTACTTTGTCTTTTTCAAGTTTTTAATACTTATTCAAAAAATAAACACTGTAGCTCAATGGGTATACTATGCAAGTCGCAAAGAGCGAACCAATTTGAGCTAAAATTACAGTACTTTACTATAAGTATTAATGCAAAAGATTAAATAAAAACTTTTATATTATTAAACTCACTGTACCTTCTTTTTCATCCATTTTTGACACTTCATTGATTATGTTTAAGTACCAGATTACCTCATGAATGATGCTGGAACTCGCCAATGATAAAGATAAATAAATAATGTGATTTGGCGATGATACAATCAGTTATGCTTCTTTTTCTTTTCCTCGATAACTTAAAATATAGTCAATGAAGTGTCAAAAATGGATGAAAAAGAAGGAACAGTGAGTTTAATAATATAAAAGTTTTATTTTAATCTTTTGCATTCATACTTATAGTAAAGTGCTGTAATTTTAGCTCAAATTGGTTCGCTCTTTGCGACTTGCATAGTATACCCATTGAGCTACAGTGTTTATTTTTTGAATAAGTATTAAAAACTTGAAAAAGACAAAGTAACAATGCTGTTCAGTCAGTTGGAATTGACTGTTTTAAGCCTGATACCATGATAGGCTATTATATGGTATTTATTATCATTAAATAATATTCAAATCTTGACCATGCGTAAAAGTATTGTTTAAGGGCCCATTGGATCAAACTAACTGCATGGGGGATCATCATCATGTACCAGGAGATCACAAAAAAATTTTCAGGGCATTCGGTGACCCGGACTTGGAGAGCTCTCCTTGTTAGATATGAATTGATAGATTTATCATCACTACATATTTAATTCTTCATTATATCAAAAAGAAGTATTGAAAATATATCATAAAATGTATAAAAAAATTTTCAGATTTTTTGCGACCTTTTTCAGAGTTTTCAAGAAAACCTGTTTACCATTGTAAAAGAAATGCTTACTTTGGGACGAACTTGAAAATTCTGAAAAATTTAATACATATTTTTTGACTGATTTCAAAACTTTTTAGTACTTTGAAATTTTGCCGTAAAGCATTTCCTTTTTTTTTAATTTAACATGAAAATTTCAAAATTATGAAAAACTAAATATAAATCCGCAAAAACTGATATAAAAAAAATATCTCTTAAAATCAATGTATTTATTATTTGTTTAAATCGGCCTTTTAAATCACACAACGTTTTCATATTCATGCAACCCTGGCTCTAATAGGGGTTCTTACTTTTTAGCAAGTAGTGTATCATCCGTACGGTCAGACGCCAAAACGGGTATAGTCTGCCTCGGGCATTTATAACCGCGGAGTATATCATTTCGCATGGAACAATAAATGCCACATGCGAACAACTTCAGTTCCCTCGATGTTTTGTACTATGAAATCATTGCACGGATGGCGAAACTTATATGTAAGCCTGTACGCGATGTGCGAGTGCATATATCCACTGCCCGTAACCGCTGTAATATTTTTACGATGATGGAATGCTTTTGTAGTTCTTTACTGACCGTGTCTGTGTGCAAATGAATGCAGTTTATTAATGCAAAAGGTGACGCATTATTTTAACCGTGAGCAATAAGCTACGAATTGTGATATTATGAATGTAAGTTAATTCACACATCGAAATAAACGGCTTGCATGAAAGGTGAGAAACAATACTTTCCAATTTTTTTTCGAGCTTTGTGTCCTTTCTCTGATACTCCTGACAAATGCCCTACTCTAAATTAAAGTTTCTATAATTTGTGAGACCTGACCAAACGTTTTTAGACGTTTTTTAAAACTGCAGTAAACATCATACTAGCATAATTTATCAAAAGTATTTAAAAATCCGGATTTTTTAATTTAAAACGAAAGAAACGTTGTTATAACACGACAAATTAATACTTATATTATATCTAGCATAAAATAACTCAAAAATAAAGGAAAGGAGTCAAGCGCAAAAAAAGTTCCACTAAAGTTAGATTCGTACAAAAATGAAAAAAGAAGAAGTTAGCCATTACATACAAATGCGCGTGACCATGTAAAGTAGGCATGGGATTTAAAACTTTAGGACGACTGAAAGATAATCCACCCATATATGTCCGATTCGATCGTTGACTAACGTGGTTCTCTGTATAAACAAAAAGCTTGTTTATTCGTGCGAGAGAAATGAAGAGCGCCAAGTAAAATTTTTTTCCTCTTATATATGATGTGTGTATACAATGTATATATGTATACATTCCATCATCAGATGAAATGTAAAGTAATTGTTGAAAAAAGAAGGGAAGTGAAAGGCTTTTAAAGTGCCTGTCATCAATTTGAATAATATTAAGGATTGAATTTTAATATTAATTTGATTACATAGATTTTTTGAAAACCACTTGATCGATCGGGCTGAAATTTTAACCACATATTCGTTATATATATATAGGTACAAGTAGAACTAGAATTATGTCAAAATGCACATTTTTTCTATTGATGTAAACGCGAGGGGTGAACAATTAATATTATAGTCGTGAGCATCATCTTAAAAAACCAAATAGAAACTTTTTCCACCGTCATGAGCCCACCACAAGTGTTAAAGTATAAAATAAAGGGCGTTACGACAGTGACGCTCTAGTTACTCTGCAATAAATTAACGTATTACTTGTCTATTAATAACGGTTTAGCTTTCGATTTGAAATTCGAACCACCTCGTGAAAAGTCGTTGAGGAGTTACTGTTTGAGAAGTTTTCCTTAAATTGACCTAAAACCGTGCGAGCAGATTACGCCGGAATCAAATGATTTGAAAATTGTTAAAATTTGAGGACAATATTCAATCTTTCGTAGACGATTGATATCATTTATTTGAATTTTTCTCATAAGATTTTTCAAACTAAAAAATTCTAATTTATCGAGCAACATGTGCGAAAAAATGTTAGTTTCATGTATCATAGTACATATGCATAAGACATTCGATTTTTCATAAAAAAAACGCGTTACGACAGTGACATATTGCGTTGTTTTTTCCATCACATAATTGACCTATGGGATATTTAGATTCGATGAAGTTTGGAAAAGTTTGAAAAAAGTATTATACCCATAAGAAATGTACTTAAAAAATTTAATATTTATAGGATCCAAGACATCGAATATCCCTTTTTATAATTATCTATATAAGAAGATATTAAGTGTAATTTCGTACATTAATTCGTAAGTAACTAATACAGTATTTCCAAGTAAAAAATTTTAAAAAGTAGTCAAAGTACAATTATCTTGAGATAATTTTTTGAAGCTCGATGCACAAGCTTGCAAGCTCTTAATTATATCGAAACGCATAGAAGCGAGTATCGATATAATTCCAGTGAACTTATCTTCTACAACTGCTAAAGCCTCCCATTTTTTTTCAATTCACTGTGTTTCTTCTTGCAATGTTTTGTTTTTACTCGCTTGTCCAATCGGACGTTAACGTTGTGATAGTGACTTTACTTTTTTTAACTTCTTTTATTTTTCTGTCTCTTTCTTTCTTTCTCTTTCGATTTTCACGTCTGGTACTCACCACACAGCTCGACCAATAAGGTGTAATATTTGTAATTCGGCCAGAAAAAAAATTGTTCTTTATTATTTTTTCATTTCAAACCAGCAATCGGACAACAGACATATAAGATACCAAGCAATTTTGTTTTTCTCTAGTTTCGACCTTAAACAGATTGAACAATGCCATTTGTGGTAATGTTTAAAGTAAGTAGTATCAATTCTGTCATTATTGTACCTTTTCCAAGAGTCCCTTCATGTGATTATTAACTTTTCATGCAGCGCTTTGACGTAATTAATGATGAATCAACGTTAAGCATATCGAAGTTTGCAAATTGTCTCGGGAGCAAAGTTACAGGCAAATTATATTTGCATTTCTTAGATAATTTACTTGGAAAAGTAGCTCCACTAAATGTATCGATTTTCTATGCTTGAGAAAGGGCCCGCACCCGCCCTACATTGACTCTGGCTAGGTTCGTATAATTAACAAACTTCACTAACGTTGAATTACATTTCTACCGTGGAACTTTAATGACGTCAGGAAAGTTGAACGTTTAAAAGTAAATATTGGCGCACTACCATCGAGATTTGTTCCAAAGGAAAAAAAGAATTGGAACATTCGATCAATTCGATCGAAGCTTGCTATAGTAAAATAACTATACATCACGATTCTATGAACGTATATTTCAATACGATTCGTCAAGAATATCTCCTATAATCTTGAATTTCCAATAAAACATTTCATGACCATTGCATATCAGCGTAGAAACATCAAAAGAAGTTAGTAGAAAGGCACTTTGATAGTTCGGCCCTGTGGGACATCATACAAGTTGAAAATTTTTCGAAATAAACTCGGTCTCGGAATATATGTATGTACAGTGCATAAGTATACATTTTGAGACAGCAATGCCGAGGTGTTGATGGAACGAAACCTAGTGAGCTCGAGTCAGCTCGATATGCAAAAGGAAGTAGCTCTTGCGGATCAGTTCAAAAGTGTATTCACGTCCAGCAGCTCCTCGGAGGGAACAAAAAGTCTTTACGCTCTTTGCAAACTTTTTCTCTGACATGACACCACGAGAAAAGGAGTTTTTTAAAAGAATTTATAAGTTATATGTATAATGTTATACTTATAACACTCGTCGCAGCTGAGAATATGATAAATTGAAGTACCCACGTTACGCTTTTATTACACTTATCTTCACACGAATGTACACGAAAGTTATATGATGAATAGTTAATGTAAACCATGTATGATTTTTGCTTCTACTTTTATTATTGTAGTGGAATTTATATTTAACTTGATATTTGTTTGAAATTCATGACAATGATTAATGGCCATTTTATTACTTTATTAGCTTAAAACAAAAAAGTCTCAAAGTATTATATTAATCTACAGAAATATTTACTTCATAATTTTTCTAAACATGTATTATACCAAGCAAAAAGTAGGAAATTCAAAATGGATTCGATTGAATGTTAATTATTGCACTTTCTTAAATATGTTTTTGAAGAATCCCTCAACTTTTTATGGTACGATTAAGTTTTTTTTGAGAACTTATTTCTTTTTGTTAAAATATTTTAATTGAAAAACGAATTAAAAATGCCACCAATTTGGACGGGGGATATATAGTTTTCAATTTGAAATTTGGGATTTTCTACTTACAAGGAGACCACCCCAGCTCCGGGTCATGGATTTACTCCAAAAATTTTTTGGGGTCTCCTGGTACCCAATACTGAAGCACCCTGTGCTTCGTTTGATCTCTATCACTCTCTTTAAGAAGTCCTAAAATCTATAAAAAAGCGTCAAATCTGGGCCTCTTAAATTAAGTGATAGACGGTCTCAAAAATTCTGGAAAAATTCAAGCAGATTCTTTGAAAAATTAAAAAACTTTTGATCTTTGCATTTTTTCGTTCAAGTACTTTTATATCGATATAGAAATCGATCAAAGATTTTTTTATAATCTGGAAAATCCTCTAAAAATGGGCCCTAATGCCCATGAGATCAAACTAAGCACAGGGAGCTTCAGTATTGGGTGCCTGAAGACTCCAAAAAAATGTTGTAGCAAATTCATGACCCGGAGCTGGGGTGGTCTGTTTGTTAGTTTCGATATCTAGCTTTCTACCTTATTTTCCGTAAATTTGTTATATACAGAAAAATTGGTGAAAAATCGATATTAGAGCAAGTTCATGAAATTAAAAAAGAAATGAGCAAAATTTCAAAAGTCTCGATACAACACTTTTTGAGTTACGCTTTTCACCAATTCTAACAATTTCATTTCGAAAAATGAAAATTGTGAGTCTTTGAACATAGATTTTTCGAAATGAATTTTTCCAATTGTGAGAAACATAACTCAAAAGTATTGAACTGATCCTTTTGAAATTTTGCATACTTCTTTATTAATTTTTTGAGCATGTACTGATGTGAAGATATTTAGATTTTTTCAACAATTTTTTTATTTGTAACAAATATCCCAAGAAAAAAAGTTAAAGACAAATTTTTTGTGTCCGGGCTCAATTTTTGGCAATTTTTTTAACTTATACATGATCCTGTAATAAGGTACGAGTCTCACCAGAATTTTCATGACTTTTCCTTAGATTACCTCTCAAAGGTTTAAATATCAAATAGGCTCTTGAGATCATGCTTTTTCCCATGCATTTTCAAAAACAAGGCTTTTATGCTAGTAAAATACTGATTATCAGCCGAGGTGAAGCCGAGGCTGATGAATTCCACGTGCTCTGAGACTTTTCAGTATTTCACCCCCTGGGGGCAAAATATACTATTCTTTGATAGTATTACGAATCTAGAATGAAAAGTAAAAAAAAAATTGTTTATTAGTATTATTCAAAAAGGTTGCATGCAAAGATGATACAAAACACAGTTTGAAAGGCTATTTGTAGATTTCAAAATGAAATAACTGTATACCTTAAAAAAATTTAAAAACCCGATTTTTGCTTTTTCAATTATAAAAATTTTTAATAAGACATAATTTGATCTTTTCAAAATTGTCTGTTTTATATTTTATGTGTATAGATATTTCAAAATCGCTGTATAACCCTGTGAAAATGCATCTGATCGATGATGTTTATAATGTTATCGTCTGCAAAATATGGATTATGTGAAATTCGCACTTCACAACATTACGGTAGTCCTCCATAAGATTACTCAGAGTTTAATCTGTAGTGTTAAAGCTACATCATCTTTCTTGCTGCTTTTATTTATGGTTCGATAAAAAGAAAAATTCAATACCAAGACGGCAGGTTTGAGTAAGTGTATGTATTTGATGAAATATGTCACGCACACAGATGCAGCATATAATGCAGAAAAAGAGCTCAGGCAGACGGTTCAGTTGACAATGACGGATTGCGAGTGAGTATGTATAGATATGAAAGAGATTAAGAAGCGATTTCGCATAATTGCGCTTTATAAGAAATAAAAAAAAAAAAGAAATATTTCAATCTGATGGTTTGTAGAGGTAATTTTTATAAATAAACTTGTCATGCATGCTACTTTTAAAAATCTTTTCAAGATCATAAAGTTGATTAAACAACATAAACATACGTAAAACATCGTAAGTTTGCCTTTGCAAACTGTGTATACAGTGCGTTCGTGTAAATTTCCTATACTCTCTTGACGCACAATTAGCTAGAGGCATTCGCTAATTAGAAAACTTGCAAACGTGTATTGCCGAGCACTTTCCAACCACTATCATTCCTGTATGACCAAAGATTGGGCAAACGTTTGCTTAGAGCGCGCTGAAGCCTACAACCGAAAAGGCATCGCGCGCGAATCGGTATATATGACTAAAGAGGGCAAGAGAAAGAGGGGACAGGGGTCAGAAAGCGAGCAATATTAATTGCGATTACCTCAACATGTGTAACTACTCCAAAGCCAACTTTTCACTTTTTTTTCTCCTGTAAAGTAGGAATTATAAAGTAATGGTGTTTTCGGTGTAGTTTGGGATGGCGCCAGACATGATTAAAAATGCAATTTCGTAACATTCAAATTATTCAAATTCAAATATACTTTATCTTCCTGATTCGTGGCCAAGAGATATTTAAAATTATACGGTTTGCTTACGCCGAAATTAAAGTGGCAACTTTAGGCGTTGAGCGAAAAAGCCTTCGATGCAATATTGCTGCCTATGAAAACGTGTGATTTTCTTGGAAGTAGATCAGAATAAAGCCCACGCACAACTGTAATCCAGCGAGAGTTTTTCCAGCGCCGTCTTTTAGTAATACCAGCGCTCGTACGCGCGCGTGCCATACTATATAAAATTGACAGCTTGATGTGCGCGCCTACACATACCCGCTGTTGCTGCTGCTACTGTTGCTTCGCGTAGTACTGCAAGCCACACATGCACACACTCAATATTTAAAAATGAGATTTTGCCACGGCAAATTCGATTCACTGCATCACGAGCTGTGTATAAATAAATGTGCGTCAGTGAGCAAAGTTAAGGTAAAAAAGTTATTGGAAAACTTCTTGTTGAATTTGTGTTATGTACCCGGCAACCGTTTGTACGGAGAATTTATTTACTCGTGTGCGTTGACGAGTTTTACGAGTTGCTAAATATTCTTCATAACTCTAAGGCTAATTCGATGCACGTTAGCATGCCATGCATTGGCAGAATTTAGGATCAGCAAAATTAAACATTGCCAAATGGTTTCAATTTCCTATATCTATAAGCATGTGGCCTTTTGGTGCTGAAACAATTTTAACCGATATTTCAAAAGTCAATGATAAACATTGCGCTATGAATATTTAAAAAAGTGGGTTTCAAGTAAAACTTACAAAGTCGTGATATACGTCATCAAAATATAATAAATGCTCCTATTATCCATTTAAATTTCAATACGTACGCTATACAACATGAAAAGTACTTCATTTTAAAGTCGAAATTGCACAATGAAACAACTGTTGATTTTAGCCTTCAGCTTTGTTTTATTTACAGGTGAGCAATCCTTTTACGAATAATATATTTATAAATACAAACAATTGAAATCAAATGGCTTGCAGGATTGGCGTTTTGCAAAAGGGGTAGAATCGTCGGTGGATCAGTCGTGCCGGTAATCGAATTGCATCCATATCAAGTGTCTTTGAGTAATCCTTTGGATGGACATTACTGCGGTGGGGCTATTATAAGCCCTTTCCATATACTCACGGCAGCTCATTGTGTAGTGCCTTACCGTAAAAATAGTGTAATTTATACGGGATCGGCTCATGCCAATGCCGGAGATGTTCATCATATTGTTGAAATTTCTACTCACAGCAACTACGTGGGGGCTGAGACTTTTTGGGCCTATGATATCGCCATAATCAAAGTATATATTTTTTGTTACCCTAATAAGATAGAAAAATTAAATGCTGACTGTCTTAACTTTCATCCGTATAGCTACAAAATCCGATTATATATAATGCAAGACAGTTACCGGTCAAATTGCCATTAAGACCTGTACAAAGTAACGATCTAGCAACAATTGCCGGCTGGGGTTACTTGAAACAAAACGAAACTTCAACATCATCCGTATTGAGAGTAGCCCGAATGCGAATGCATTCGGGTGAAGAATGTAAAACGAAACATGATAGTGATATCAATCCCGAAGTTCAAATTTGCGCTTTCAATAGTTTTGGAGTTGGAGCATGTCAAGTAAGTTTGAAAATTACATGATCATTTTGAGAGCCTAAGTTTATACTTTCCTTTACAACAGGGTGACAGTGGAGGTCCTTTAGTTGGTCAGGATGGCAGAGTTTATGGTATAACATCATGGGTGCGTGGCTGTGGCAAAGGGCACCGTGACGTTTACACGAATGTTTTCAGATTCCGAAATTGGATCGAACGTATCTTATATCACTCTTAAACCAATTTCTCAAATCTGAAGTATAATTATAAAAATTTAACGACGCACGTTGAAAAAAAAATGAATTATATAAATGATGTATTATAATTTATAATAATTATATAAAAGTATAAATATGATGAAAGTATAAATACATATAACGTGAGAGCACGAAGCTCATCTTTTCCCAAAACCATTCATACTTACAACTCTTGACGTACTGTCACTGCTTACATACAAATTGCTACTCGATATTTATATAATTATATTCTTCTTCATATTCAATTATCACAATTTACAAGTGTTTTTAAAATTTACATATATTCTCTATTTTTATGTTAAGCTACCCGAATATTAGTAACCAAATTGTTAGCGAGAAAACATTTGAGAATTAGCAAAGATTACGATCAAAACTCTTACTCGCCGATGCAGGAATACGAAGTGAGCAATTGCACGAGTTGTGGGGCCCTAATGACTAAAGTTTCAAAGTCGTCGGCTTGCGCATTCATCCTCTCTCGCAGTTGAATAGTTACAGCTCCATACTCATACATCCAAAAGGATATCTCGCTTACACCCTGTAAATATCTATCTCTAATTGTATAAATGCGTGCCATGCTGTGTGGTCATTAAAATTACATACCCTTGCGCGACGGCTTCCTCTTAGCCACAATTGCTTCAAATTCAGCGAATTTTACTTGACTTTAGTGCACACGTACGAAATTAAAAGTAATTTTCTGAATTTTCACTCCAGAATGACATTACCGATTCGAACTTTTCTCTTTTGACAGCTGCAGAACTTTTACCGAGCCATATACCGAAATATCAGAAGCATATAAAAAAACTATATTAGAAAAGTACAGACGCTGCGCATGGCGCTTTACGCTGCTAACCGACAGCCGCGAGAAAAGTTTAAAAACGCGTGTATCGTGAAAAACAAACCCTACGGAAGAAAGCGGCAGGTCTCCGCAAGCACGCGAAACTACGGAAATTCGTGCTTCAGCGTAAACAAAAAACTTGCACGTTGTCGCGGCGGTGGCGTGCATATAAGAGTTTTTCATACACCCGCCTTGTGCTTTCTTTCTTTCTTAATTTTTTTCTTTCCTTTTTTTTTCAAAAAGTGTACGTGTGCTGAAGCTGAACTGTCACATTTTTTCTAGAAGAGAATGTATAAGTAAAGTAATATAGAAGCTTTGCAGGACTAAGTTAGATAGAAAGAAATCTATTGAAAGTTGACAAGTAAACACATGAAGTGAATCGCATACGTAAAAAGGAATGGAGCACGTACATAATGGAGATGCTCTGCATTGAATCTAACTTTTTACGCTTTGCCAGGAAACAAAATTCTACTGAAAAACATATTACTTGAAGTACCGAAGAAACAAAATTATGTAATTTTATTACATGAATTTTGAATAAATTATCGAACTAGCTTAATCGATATATAAGTTAATCAAGCCGATGTGAATTATCGGGACAGCAGTTCAGTCAGACCCTGGCGTTTGAGCAGCTCTGTTGAGTAGTAATTTCAATGCAGTTTGTGCTAAGTTACATATTCTAAAGCCATGACCCATATGGCTAAACAGAATAATGAGACAAAAATTCATTAAAAATTGTCATACTCACCTCGTGCGATGATTCTTGGTCTGTATAAAATGTTATGAACGATTTCAAGGAATTTCGTGATTTTTTTAATGTTTTCAACACATGGTACTTTAATTCAATAGACTACAATGATAAGTTTTAAAACTTCACGCAGAAGTTAAAAATTATGGAAATCTCTCTGATTGTTTCATTATCAAATTGAATAAAGTCTGCAAAAAGTAAGATTCAAGTGTTACTTTCTTCCATGAAATATAATTATCGCTTGTAAAATATCATTGTATCTGCTACTACGACTCCATTTTCTTGTAAGAGAACAAAAATTGGAAAGACTGAGAATTTGGTCTATCATTTAAAGTTGTTACATTCTTTTCAGTCAAAAGTTTTTTAAAATTTTCGAGAAAAATAATTTCAATTATTATAATGCATAAAATTAAATTAGTTAATAGTATTGGCTCTTATTTTCATTTAATCATTCTCAAAAAATTTCAAACAGTTGTCCGAAAAAATTGTACAATTACGAGACTAGGATGATTGTCAAATCTCATTAGTATAATGTATGATTCACTCTCCTAAAAATGTGTTATCACGTGTGTTGGCATCATGAATCATGCTGATGAAAAATGCATAAAAAATTATGAAAATAAGACTAGTTCTTTTCATTAGACGGAATTGTACTTTATATCAATCTGGAATTTCCATGAATTACTGTTTGTTTTATTTTCCAATGAGATAAACAGAAAATACCCCTCTTATAATTTAAATGAATTTTTTGAGTGAAGCAGTTTTTCGCCTGAGCTCTGCAGGGTTGAAAAGTTCCAAGAGTTAAACATCTTCCACTTTTTCCAATGTTTTGTGAAAACATTTTTTTGAAAACATATCTGAAATGATCCTGTACAGGTCATAATCATGAATTAAAATGTTGCCTTTAAGTTAAATCAAAAAGTAGCAAATAAAAGTATATTGCATTGCTATTTTTGAAGATTTGTGAATTGATAAATAACTGTATATGGCAGTAAATTATTACGTTTGCTGTCAAAGGTTAGTGAGTAAATACGCGATGAGAAGTTGAAGCGAGTGAATTCTCACGAGTCTGAGAAAAAAATGAGTGAATAAAATTTCGAGTTCAGAGCTTCTCGGGACTTCGACTCGAGAACATGGAAAATTAGCCCGTCTCTCTATTTCTTTCCGAGACCTGCCCGTTTTCCTCTCAAGGTGACATCATCGCCGAAGGTCGAAGCAATCCAAGGAAGTTGAAGGAATCACTCTCAAGCTAGCTCTCAACAATATATTACAAGTGTATTTAACGATACGGTCCATTTATACGTAGGTAAGGCTCGCAAATACAGAATCATCTTTGCAGCAGGCTGCCATATTCATATACGCGGATGCACGTCCGAAGCTGTGCACTCACTAAATATTCAACGTATACGGGATTAATTTAATGAAGCACGATGAGCGTGTAGCTAAGTGCGTACGGCCGTGTGCGTCCAAAGCTGCGTGCGCGTGTAACGAAAGCTCGAATGCGCTGGTATGTACGGCGTTAATTACGTTTAGAGCCGCGGCACAGCGCACATGGCTGTGTATTTAAGCCACGATGATTTTGATTTGTAACGTTATGCGCGAGCTGCTAGCTGACACGGAAAATAAAGCTGCACGATGTAGGCGCGCGTCCGTGCGTGTGTGTGTATGTGTACGTACGCGCATAGCAACGGCCAATCTCATAATATTGACGGGGCGCGATCTAATAACAACGAGGCAGTCGTCACGGCGAGCGCAGCTATTTTCCAGGCCGCTTTATTGCCCGGCCTCAACCGCCGTGTCGAGGATCGTGTTTACAAATTACGTAGTTACGCAAGCTCGCAATTATTACAGCATCATTTCCAAAGGCTCGCATTCGAACCAACGATTTTATGTTATACTATGACGATATGCGCTTATATTTTCAGCGAGTTAATTAAAACTTTGTTATTAATTAAAAACATTGAATAAAAAAGTCGGCCTTATCCTTCGATGATCCGCATGATAGTGTAGAGCATAGCGAGCTGCTATCCTCATTATACGCGTTGCTCGTCCGGTCGGATCCTTTTTTTCTTCTCCTTTAAAGGGTAACGCTGTTCCACACCTCGAGCTACTAACGAAGCTCCAATGGCTAATTGAGCAGCTGTAGAGATGAAGCGTAAGCTACAGTAGCGAGAAAGATGAAAAAAAAGGAGCAGAATGTCGGACACGAGTTTGCAAGCACAAGATCCGGCAAGAATACTGCTCTCCGACAAAAAGCATATAATGTATGGGCTGTCGGGGAAAAAAATAGCGGAGCCTCCGAAATCGCAACGGACGCTCGATGGATTTCCAGGCTTGTGGCTTGGCTATCAGCCAAACTTGGAGTAGCCAAACCTCGCGCAACAAATCCACGGAAAAGTATCGCGTGTGCATTTGCCGACAACTTCTCGTTCCATAACGTAGATTTTTCTGTTCGTCGCAATTTATAAGCGTTCAAAGGAACTCATCGTTGATTCGATGTAAAGAATGCTAAGGCCTATTTACGACTCAGTAATAGTACTTTCGAGTTTGGCTTAATTTTCAACTTGTCGGAAAGTTACGAATTAAATCGTCCTTTGCAAGTAGAAAAGGTGAGCGGTAAAAGAGCGAAATTGAATGTATATGTCACAGCTTTTAGGTGTATAAGTAGAGTTTGAACAGAGCGTTGGCAACAGCAGCAGCAGCAGCAATAACAACAACAACGACGACAACAGCAACAACAACAACAGTAACAACAGCGCTCGCAACAGCAGTAGCAGCAACAATATCCCATTAGAGAATGGCGTTGCATGAATATACAACGTGGCAGGCCTTGGCATCCAATTATGCAGGAAATACACATAGGCGAAGAAGTCAAATGAAGGTGCGGAACAATCCTGTTAGCCGAGCAGTAGATACTTTGTTTCAACGAGGGCTGCAGAGTAGCAGCAGCAGCAGCAGCAGCTTCCCTCTTTCGCCTCGCTCACGCCAAGGATGTGTGAGAAATGTATACAGCAGAATAGAGCGAGAGAGGGAAGCTGTTAGTTCCAAGTTTGAATGGCTCACACCAGCCAAAGTGCTAACTGAAGATTGAGACTTTCCGACGAGTGAAAAATGAATCGCTACCCAGCGCCTATTGCTTTCACGACAATCAGCTCGCATTTGCACTCGAAAAGAGGCTGCGATTCTTTTTCTTTTTTTTTTTTTGTGTTATCGCTGCTGCAGCTCTATTGAATTACAATTGCCAGCCGAACTGGTATTGATTGCGCACCTCATAGCATGCACGCTGAAGCTAAATTGAATCGAACGATGGCGAATAAAAAAGGAGCAATTTCATGGCGAAAGTACTCGGCTAAGCGGCCGACTATTTGGGCAGGTCGAGGCTCGTGCCCGAGAACATGGCATTTTGCATAACGACCAAGAATTCCTCCCTTGCTCGCGATGAAATTGCTGCGAGTCACAATTAACGAGCCATTACGGAATAACATAATACATGCGAACTACACACGTATATAGGTATATATTTGTAAGAGCAACGCGATATCCAGTTAAACTAGCCTAGAGCTCAATTAGCCTGATGAATTGCACTCGGAGTCGCGACAGGGGAGGTCCCAACAAATTCATCTTCGTCAGAGCTTGGCTCAGCGTTACAACTATGTGTAGGTATGTATGTATGTGGCATGGCTGCCACAGCAAAGAGAGCTAGCGAGAGAGAGCGAGAGAGAGAGAGAGAGAAAGCACGGCACACTGCGTTCCTAAAGGGGCGAGCTAAGCTCCTCCGGAACACATCTGTAGCGTGTACACGTGTTTGCAAACGCGGCGAATGAAGCAAATGCATCAAGTTTACTCCCGAAATTCACGCCCAAGTTCTATCGGATGGCCGACGCTTTTGATGCAGTTTGATTAAACGTATACGAAGGCGCGACGTACTGCAGGCACGATCTATCCGAGCGATCGACGCCCGCTTCGCTTCTCCAGCTGATTAGCTGTTTACGCAAACGCGTAAGCTCGGCATCGCTGTTTCGCCAACTCCGAGCTTGTAATTCGGCATTTCTATTTGCCCCTAATGAATGATTCCGACGCGCCCAGCTACGTCATCGATACTTTGCGGGCACATTTCGCTCGTCCGTATCAATCGCCAATGATGAATGAGAAGCTCGCTGTGGCTTTCGTACCGACTTTTCTATTAGATAATTGACGTTTTATCTGCTGTAGCTGCTCGTGGTATTTCATGCCAAGCTTACCTGAAAAATTGTAATTTCTTAATCATAATTCAAAAAGTTTTGGAAAATTACCCCCGACCATCTCCTTGGACTCGTTTTTGCCCTGACAATAAAGAAAAAGTTAAGTGCGCGAGCTGTAGCTACAAAACTTGGAAAAGTGTATGGTTCGTCCATCCCCTTTTCGGCTTCTAGAACGTAGCTGCATAAGACGAAAATCTAATGCAAGTCCCATTAAAGCGTCACTCCCTTAAATCCGTCTCTCGAAAACCTCAAACTCTTCGTGCATTGTTCATCCACTCATGGTGGCTGCTATCTATGTACTTGTCTGTAATATACGCACGTATTATATACATGTATATACAACGGTAGAAGAGACGTTTCCTCCTCTTTTCTTCGGGATCGTAAGGAAGATTCGCGCAAAAGCTCGCAGACGAAACATTACAAGCAAAGCTCGCAAGCCATCCCACCCATCTGGCTCGTGCAAACGACAGGACGGAGCAAGAGCGAGGCCAAGCAGAAGAATTATATAGGCCAACCCCCTTGCATTATTTATGCTGCGAGGTGAGTCGACCTTCTATACACGTGTGCCAGTGTGTGAGTAGATATTTACAGTTGTGCGCGCACACACACGCGCGCACGTGACTGCGCCTGTATACAGCTATACGATGTACACACGGTCTTAGTTTCCACCGCAGAAATACTACTTTCGGAACTCGTAGGGAAAACTTGTGACGCGGAAACCACCCTACGAATGTGTGTGCGCGCATTTAGGTGTGAACGCACAAATATGTGTGTGTGCCTACGTACATGTGAGTAACTATATGTACGCGGCAAAGCGAAAATTTATGGATTTTGTTTGGACTCGAAGCGAGCTCGGGATAGAACATTGCCGCGAAGAAACTGGCTGCTTTTGATTTAACGCATGAATCCACCCGACTCGACCAAGAGATGCGGTGTTACATGACAAGCCGATCACTTGCTCGTAAGATGATGTGGCAGATTTTCACCGAGCACGATGCTTTCCTGGCGGATTATTCCTCAGCTGTATGACTTTTTCCAAAAAATGCTGCCATGGTCAAATGACTCTTGCATAACTTTTTCTCGTAAAGTTGATGGTTATCGAGTTAAAAATTGTCGAAATCATTTTATGATATACAGGTCTTCGGGAGTCATATTTATGATCGCCATATTGAATTTCATAATTCTAACTATTTTACAATAAAGTATACAAGCCATTGACCAAATTTATATGCGTGAGACGCACGAGCGAACCTTTTTTTCGTGTTGAAATTTGAGTTAAACGAGATTTTTTTCTCAAAATTTCATGTTTTTTTTTACAAAATTGTTAATAACTTTTTATTCAATAATTTTTTTTTAATTTTGACCCTGGATTCGAAAAGTACATTAAATTTTACGTGAGAAACGATGTCTGAAAAGTTTTTTAAACAATTTTTAGCCGGTGTAATTCATCGCTATAAATGTTGTCCAAAAATGGTCATTTCAGGCGTTAAAGAGTTAAACTTTGCAGTGCATAGATAGATTATGAGAGGTCTCAGCACATTTTCAATTAATGCCACCAAATTATACATATGATCACCCGTATAATTAATTGCAACGTTTAAGATTCTAAATACATGTGTATTTGGAGTACTTAGTATTTATTTTATAGCACCCCAAATAAACCATCAGATCTATGACGGCAGCTAAAAAAAGTAATTCATACTGTTAAATATTCATCTTGACAATTAATGGTAGCTTACTTTGCAGATCGCTCTACAATTTGTAAACAAAAGTACAAGTATTTGTAAAGTCGTTCTATAAATACAGTACCGTACTTTTTCATTGAATTTTTTTCTGTTTCTTCACATTCCTTGAAATAAATTTTTTTTAATATGATACGCTAATGATAAAATAAAGATTTGAAAAAAAGCACTTCAAATTATTTTGTACTTCCTAGTTTTGGACATCACGCGAGGAACGTTTATTGAATCTCTACTTCAACAGGAGCATATTGAACTTGTCTGAGAAGAAGGCAGAATTTTATCAGAGCAACAACACTTTTGC
Organism: Trichogramma pretiosum; assembly: GCF_000599845.2. Classification (NCBI taxonomy): domain Eukaryota; kingdom Metazoa; phylum Arthropoda; class Insecta; order Hymenoptera; family Trichogrammatidae; genus Trichogramma; species Trichogramma pretiosum. The sequence goes on from NW_019640801.1 coordinate 24,993, forward strand.
ATTAAATGGACTTGAGCCAATTCGCCGGCGAGCCACGCATACGTACACGCAGCATCTTAGAGAGCATACATACTGCCACGCTCAGGCATATGCTTGTAACGAGCAGCCAAATGCCTAATGCGACTTAATTAAGCTATCCCCGTGTACAAACACGGGCAGGCTCGCTCGCACATAGCTAGCTTCTACCTGTGCCATAATCTGTCTCTCCATCTCCATCGCACTTGGCTCTCTTTATCAACTTATACGCATATATATACATATATCTACGACTACACGACAGATAGATAGAGCCAATGCGAACTTCAGCTCCGGAGGTGATTATCCCCCAATTCCCCTCGCGTATTCGCAGTACAAGTATACGTATATATCGCGAGTCAGTGCTTGTACAGTGTAGTTTTCGCGTGGTTTGGTGTACGAAACTGCTTTTGTTACTTGGAGCCACGCGCTGCTACTATAGCCTAATTAAAGGATATCACTCTACGTGCCTACGCAAAACTATTCGATCCGATTATCCGACGCCTACTTAGCTCGCTATGCTCGGACGCATTAACCCAGCACTCGCAGACATCGATCGATTTTACATTTCTCGGAGATTTTTTGCAGAATTTACAGTGCGCATCCGAGTCGAAGATTTTCACAGGCATATTTCTTTTCGCATCCAAGATCAAAGTTGAAAGTATAAAACGTGCCGTATTTGTCACACATTTGGCTGCAGGTCGCGTAGCCTGCAACTCGAGCTGCCTCTCTTTCCCAAGCAATGTTTGTCCAAAAAGCCACAATAAGGCGGCGCCTCTAAATCGCCGCCGGTTATACTCTGGCATTATATAGAATAGCTCAAAAGCACACAAGTAACCAGTTAGATGCTGCCACGTACCCAGCTTGGACGTACGAAAGAATATCCGTTCGAGAGAGAGAAAGACAAGAGAACTGTGGCGCGAAAGAATTGCAAAAAGCCTAGCCGACAAACGACACGATTTTAATTGCTCCTCTCTTCCGTGGCCCAAACACGCAACACTCAACCGACTATGCATTATTACACCAACATAATAGCGATTAAAAACTTTAATCGGATAAAAAGTTTTTTTCATACGCAATCGAACTTTCAATATTTCATTTATTATTCTCCCTCTTTTTCTCTCTCTAAAGAATTCGTTATTCAGTCAAGTACAAACAAAAGAGCACAATTTCCCTCGTTGGAATTGCTCGTTGCGCAGTTATGCGAGCACACTCCATGATCTTATAATTGAGTACTGTAAACGCCTTCTATCCGAGAACTGAAAAAAAAGTTTCCCTGTAAACGAGCTTTCAAAGTGTCATAAAAATCAATTATCCATCTTTGCCATCAAATAAATAAAACTTCAGCTACAGATCTCCAAAACTTTAAGTATCAAGACGAGCTGTACGTAACGATAACATCGGGCAATTTTCCATATCTGAACAAGCCTGTCGCTGACGACGACGACGACGACGACGACGACGACGACGACGACGACGACGACGAAGATGATGATGATGATGATGATGATGATGATGCGATTTTTACGTGCACTGGTTCCGGAGTGCAAAAAATTCGTTGAAAAAAATGTTCCACCTACGCAATTTACCAGCGATTCCCTAATGTCGTCTACTGCAGTGTTAGTGTGTAAATGTGTGTTTCGGGCATAAAATCGCCATATACATGCATTGTCGATACGTGTCGCTCTAAAAAAAAACAGTTTTACTCCCTTTTATGTCAAATTTTCGCTTTGTGAAATGGCTTTATTACATTTCTATTTATAAATGAAATTGAAATTCCAATCTATAAAGTGGAATTCAATCTCACACTATATCGATTCATTTTACTTATTTTCTGTATGAACGTATTCGTTTATCATTTTAGATGATAAGCATCACAGCCAAACAATCGATACATCTCGACTTTCTTTTTCAAATTTTTTTTATCAAACTCGTTTTTTTCGCGGCAAAAGCGTAATGATAAATTGTCGTCCTCCCCTTGGTGAAATCAATTCTTTGAATCAACTCCGATCTTTGTATAAGAAAACTCGAACTAAGAAAATTTTTATTTTTATCGCACTTGTTCGGCAAGAAATGTCGTTACATGAAGCTCATTTAAACAGTCTAAAACCATTTTTCATGGCTGTATCAACGTACGGAGTGATAAAATATTTTGCAGTATATATTGCTCGGTGGCAAATGTGTTGAGCATTTACGGCAATACTACCACGAAAGTTTTCGCGAATGTTAACCTCGTAATTTATGAATTCGAGACTGATGATTCTTCTATGCCTCGCCAATAATAACTGCATAGTATACTCCAACTGGCTTTTAGTTTTTATTCTGTTCTTATGAATTTAAATGCAATACTATAAAATAGCTCTACTGGTTATGAAAATCAATCTATATTATGGATTTGATAAATCTTTGAGGGAATTATTTTACAAGACGAAGATTTTTCGACAAGATTTATTTTAGTAAGTCTTCTTATTATTAATATTTTATCAACATATAATATTTATATATTATATCTCTCACATAAGACAATTACAAATATAGTATAACCAATAGATACAATAAGCTTGCCTCTCCACGACGTCAGACTCCACATGCGTCGGAGAAGTAGCAAATGATCTTGCAGGCCTCAATGTTAGGCCCAGCCAACAAGCTTTCCACGATGTATGGGAAAAGCAGTTTAATTTTCTTCAGCTTTTCAAGCACGACTCATGTCTGTGGCTCTCTATTCATAACTAACTATTGGGTCAAGTCGCAAAAAGTCCATTCAAGACTTTTTATCTCGATAATACTTTTGAAACAATACTTTTGAGACGTCATAATAGATTGTTACCTGCGTGATTTGTTTATTTTTATGCAAAGGTTTTGTCGCATAAAAAAAGTCGAATGAATTGTTGAATCCAACTTTTAACTATTAATTACATATTAAGAATGGACTTCGTCACGAAAGGCATTTTAAAATGTTTAAATTTTCAATATTATATGTTCATTATCATTTGTTCATTTTTTTTTTTTTTTTGTAAATAATCCGAAAGATTACAATGTATGTTGAAAAAAATTAAATTTTTCGCACAAATGACCTTTTCCTTTCACTTAGTAGGTCTCATTATATTCCCTTTGAAGTGGCGAATCGTTTCCAAACAATTACTACCGCTATTTATGCGATAATACAATATCGATCATTCATTTGTAAGTTAGTCGCAAAGCTAAACATATGAACAATCAGAAAAAGAACGCCGAAAAAAGGCTTTGTTGGAAAAGGTTGATCGCGCAGCCCCTACACAACCTTTTCTTTGGCTATACTCGCAGTCACTGCGAATTTGCAGGCTTAGAATTCCTTTGGCGCAAGCAAGTCAATGAAAACACACGGTCAAGAAAAACCACAACCTAATTTAAGATTCCCTTAAGTAGACAAAAGACTAAGAAGAAACCCTCGCTTAGGTAATTGAGAGACGTTAAAAAACGCGAAAGTTTTACATACTGATATACTTCCGGCGAATACTTTTTTTGTGCAATTTTATTGAGCTTGTGTTGCTGCTTTTTCGGTCGATTTAACTGTGATTTGGAAAGTAAGGGACATGAAATTAAAAAAATGTTTTTAACATACAATTACAGTTTCTGTTTTCCTATGTATCTATTAGATTTTTTTCTATTTCACGCATAATTTTTGTAAGCAGGAGAACTTTCAAGGAATCTTATTTTCATAAAGATGCTCATGAGTCTGTATGTATCTAGGTGCGATAGATTTATACTATATTTATTACTATATTTTTGTTTTACCAACATATTTCGTGTCATTGCAGTCTATAACATTTTAGCTTAGAAAATTTAGATGTACAGCACTAGACCCTAATTGACAATTCTAAAAAAGACTTTTTCATGCAAATTCATCGAGTAAAATATTAAAATGCTATAAATATGGGGAAAGCTTTTTTATGTTCGATTTATTAAAGCGAAGGAAAAATGCATACGCAGAGCAAGATTTGAAATGGAGTTTGGCAATTTTCTATTTCAATAAATCCCATTACCATTCCTTTTAGTTATCTTGAAAATAACATTGATGAAAAAAGAGAATTTTAATAGGGCGAGCCATGGGCGCAAAAAATATTAATCCAAAAATGCATTGCAAAGTGGTTTTGTCCAATTAAAAGCAGGGGCAGAGTAGAGCAGCTTTGCCGCGCGCGCGTGCAACAACACACAAGATACATACATTTTTGCCAAACGAAATCATTCATTACGGATTAAGCCGTGGGCCGCGCTCGAGTTAGCACACAATCGAGTTTTAAAAACATATATAGCGCGGGCACAAATAAAGATGAATAATAATACGCGCCGATGCTTTATGAGAAAAATGCCGATAACAACAAAAACGCGAGCGTAGCTACACGTGGAATATAAGAGACGGCGCTGGGCTGGTCGGTGTATGCCAGGGCGGCGCAGCGATAAAAAATCCAAAGTCAATACATTGGGGCTCGCACAGGCGGTTTTTTCGCGCCGAGCAATTGCCAAAATAACGTTTTCCTCTTATCAGGCTGCATATAATCCGCGCATCAAGCGAAGCTATATAGGCGGCTCTCGCGGCCGACCGGGGCAACAATATACGAACCCAACCCAATCATCCAGCGAATAAAAACAAAGCCGCGCCTGGCCGCTCGTATACTCTTACGGCGCGGAATAATAAAGCTCCTTGCACTGCTAGAGCCGCTCATATACATGCTACGTACGATAGACAGTACAACAGTATGCTAGGCTACAGCGCGTAATCCTTGAAATAACAAAACATGAATTCGCCAATATAATGTAGTATTCTATGCGACGTGTTCTCTTCTTTTTGTTTGGCTCTTTTGTCGTCCACGAGCTATGAATATATGTGCGGGTGAAATTCGATACGACTGTGAAAAGAGCCGCGCTGGGAGAAGTGGAGAAAATGAAGGGGCCCACGTTTACGCATAGGAGCTGCAATGGGCGAGCGATAAATACGTAAAATCGAAATTCGTCGATATGCTCGAGCGAATTAGAGGCTCGTGGCTCATTTATCTTGGCGCCGCGACTAATTCGCTCGATGTATTTCTCAAAGGATTCTCGAGCTGCAGTTCGTCTTTGTGCGGCACATACGACGAGCAGAGCTGAAAGGCTGATGCGCTGCACGGCCCAGGATAAAAGTAGACGTCTATATATATTCGCGTCGCGGATAAAGGAGGAATGCAACGACAGGCCGGCTTTCATGGAGCATGCACGCGCGAGAGCACGAGGATGACGAAGCTGCGCCGGAGTGTATGTACCGGTGAGAAAAGCGGCAATTGCGGGGGTGGCTCAACGAACGACGGCCGTGCGGAGAGTCAAGCCGCGCGAGTTGCGCGCCGTATTGTGCACGAGGCCGGGCCTGTGCAGTCTCGCGCCGTAGTACGGCTTAAAGCTCCGATGGATGTGCTCGCTGCGCCCCGCAGAATACCGTAAGAGACGTGAAAGGAATCGAGAAGCAGCCTGAATTAATTGGCGTGTTAACTCGCGCGCACGGCGGATATTGAAATTCTTTGCCCGAGTACGTCAAGTATTCACGGCTCTCTCTCTAAAGCCATACATTATGTACGTACGCGTACAGCAATAGGTGTAAGGATAATGCCAGCGCGCCTCGCCGAACTTTTCCTGCGCCAATATTAGCGGCTGCAGTTTTCTGCCTCGAGCCACCGTACAGCTGACAAGTTGCACGAGTTTTCTGGGGTTTATTTGAATGAATTAGGGCGAGCCAAGTGCAATCGACCATCCGATCGGCTCGTTAACGAGTCGCGACCCGGCTTGCTATTTGACACATTTTCCCGTTTGCGCAGCCGATCTCCACCTACTTATCGATCTTTAAATCGTGTATCCTAAAGAACTTTTTTCTCTCGACTCATAGATTCGGCTGGGCGCTAAAACCTGTAAAGTGAAATTGGAAGCTAGTGAAAATGAAATTAAGAAGAGCAAAGGGAGAGAGAAAATGTCGGAAGAAAAGAAAAGAAAAAGAAGCCGCTGGCTATGTGCATGGGGCATTGGCTGGAGTCAAGTGCGTTGCGCAGGTAAGGCGGCTGCGTGGGTGTAGTATAAAGTAGGGTAAGGTTGTAGCAGCAGGTATATAGGTGTAGGTATAGCGCTTGGGCGGCTGGCTCTGGGGGAGCGAGGATCGTGGGTGGAGCTGCACGCGACGTACGACTCGGCGCCGTTGCCTCGCGCGTCCTGCACCACTTGCCGCTCCGCAGCGAGACTCGACTTTGTTTTTTCTTTCTCCTTCTTCGTTATATCGCGCGGATCGCGCCCCCTCGCCGAGCGTAAACTCGCGGTGAAAAGAGAAGAAATAAAAGTTACCTCGAGCGAGCGTCAACGAACGAACGAATAAACGAACGTCGAGCAGCAGCGGAGTGCGTGAAAGATCGATCGAGATCCGCGCCGAGTCATGCCGCGAGCCCAACCGGATCGTAATAATCGACGAGAAAACGACAGTTGCTGCCGCGAAACAGCTACACACGTGCGGCTGCTTTTCAGCGAGTCACGACGACGAGTCGGCTGGTTTGGATGAGCTGCTCGCGAGTCGCAGCCGTTACACCGAAACGAGGCCTGATACTAATCGAACGAATGGTACATTGGACCGCAGGATCGGTCGTTACGCTCGCCACTGCGCGCGATGCGCCCCCAAACATTTAACAGCAGTAGCAGTGGCCGGATCGAGTATACGAGGAGCTTTAAAAGGCAGCGAGAGCCAGCCGAACGCGGACCATTGGCATTTGGGTGGCGCGCGTCCTCTTCGCGCAGAGCAGCCGCCCGCATGCGCCCTCCAGCGCTCCGTAGAACGGAGTCGGATTCGGTCGGAGCGAGCGGCGGCGACGGCGGCTCCGTACTCTCGTCGCTATATATATACCTATACGTATACGCGGTCGAGTTTGGCGCAGCAGACCGAACCGACTGGCTGGCACTGGCTGGCACGAAACAGCAGTTTGACGCCGGTCGCGCACTCGTCGACACGTTGCGCCGCTCCGCGCTCCTAGCGGACGACTATATTTCTCTATGTTTGTGTATCGTTATATGTATGTGCGCACGAGCGTAAAGAGCATCGAGTGACTCAGTGCAACCGCGACAGTCGGCAGGGTCGAGCTTTCACCTCGCGATACGCAGTGATTTTCGCCACGGACTTTGCACGCAACTGCGCCGATGCTCGCGGCCGAGCCTATCGTCGACGGCCGCTGCCTACGAGAAACATAACCTCCGACGGTCGTCTCTGACACTCTACTCGCTCCAGTCCGAGTCTTTTACCTTGCGCCTTAAAATCAGACGTATCGCGTATCCGGATAAATCTCCAACGTTTTCGAGGTTATGTGCAAATCTTGTGTCATCGAGTTGTGCGCGTCGACGTCGTTGCTCGCGTGCGCAACCTGAGCGAGCTCGCTGAATCGGCCTGCGAGTTCCAGCGCCCGGAGTCGCAAAAAATCCCTCGAAGAGTGACCGTTTCTCGCGCTAAACAGTGCCTACCGTGTGCAGTGTTGACAGTCCAAGGCGCTCGCTCGCTCGCTTGTTCGCGCGCAGGCAGCTGTGCAGATCTAGGCCTGCATGTGTATGTGCGTCGTACGTACGTAGCAGCACACAGGCGCACGCGACCGACTGTGTGCAGTACTGTGCTCCATAGGTGAAGCGTGTGTGCGTATACAGAGAAGAGAGAAACGGAGCATCAGCAGCAGCAGCGGGGTAAAGAAACTCGCGCAAGGCCACGCTACGTTGCCTTTGCCCATACGATATTCCACTTCTGCAGCAGCCCGATCTTCTTGCCTTCTCTCGCTCTCTTCTTTCTCTCTCTCGATCGTATTCTTGCTCGCTGGAACAGACTGTGAAATCCGCCGCGCTGCGTCTTGCTGCGCCGAGGGATTCCTCGCTCTCCTCTTTTCGCTCTCTTCGCTCTCTTTTTCCTGGATCGGAGTAGTATCGCCCGTGGCCCTTTTTTGTCCTCGCATCGCCACGACGGCCGACACGACCAACGACGACTGTACGCCGCTATTGCTGCGCTCCGCGTTCGACGCAACCAACCCACATGTCTCTTGCCATGGTAAGTCCAAACAAACACTCGCAATCTTCGATGCACGCTCTCGGCGCGTATATTTACCTTCTCTCATCCTTCTCTTCTTTCTTTCTTTCCTCCTTGTTTATCACTATTATTATTATTAGTATTATTTTCGCTTGCTCGCAGCTGACACTGTGCGACTCGCACAAATGTTTACGCGCCGGCGTTTACAACTTGTGCTTGAACGAATCGCGGCGCTCCAATCTAATTTCTATATCTTAATTAAGCTGTCGCGCTGCTATCTTGACTGTGAATCGGACTAGATGCATGTGCGCGTGTAAACAAAAGATTCGCCTTACAAACGTGTCGCGAAGCGCCGCGATAGAAAATTACCCAAGATTGCGCGCGTGCTTGTGCAATAAGTTTTCGAGACTGATAAGAAGCTGTTAAAAAGTGGCAGTGGCTTAGCTAAGCCGTTTTTTTTTCAGCCACGGCTCAAACTCGCTGAATCTGCCAAATTATCTTGTCCAACCATGTGTGTAATGTTATTTCAATATACGCGCAGCAGCAGCAGACTCACACGCGGTCGCCTGCACAAGGTCAGTGAACTGGATTGGAGCTCTCCGCAGCAGTCGTTCGCGCCCGCGTAACTATATAGCTCCTATTTGGTGCTGCTAAAGCTTCTATATACGTGTACGCGTGTGTATCTGTGCCTGTATATATATATAGCTCGGGGTATTAATATGCAAATCTTTGCACTCTCTGCTTGGCTCGGTAGAGCTACGCTACAGAGATATGGCCCAAATATACATATTATATTGGCGAGAGAAAACATTAACGTATAGAGCTTGGTCGAGTGAAACTGGATTGCATAAGTAAGCAGAAACTCGCAAAACCGCAGCACACGCGACTACGCGACTTTGTCAACTCGCGTCAAAAGGTCTGTTTCCGGAATACGCCCATGCTTTTCTTTTCGGCGATTTATAAATTGTGTTTTTTTATTCTCGCGATTCAGGGACGATCCCACCCAACGAGTGATGATCGGTTGCGCTGCGACATTCTTTCGACATAATTATGAATATCTTTCGAATAATTATTGTGTGCCGCTGCGTCGTGTTATATAGGTAGATGGTGCGTTGAGGTACGTATATTTGTACCCTAGCTCTCAACAAAATGTCGAAAATGACTTTCATTATCTACGACTCGTTGAGTTCGTATATTGCATGCGACGCAAAAACACGATAACTATTAATTTCGTCCGCCCATTCATGCGAATGGAAGCGAGAAAAATGATGGCTCTGAAGGAAACGTAATAATTCTCTGCAAATAATTCGTTCGCTCGTGGTAATTGTCGCGGGACTCGAACGTAACGCTTCGTTTAATATCACGCATAGTTATCAATTGTAAGCGTGTTTTCGTGTGCGCACAGAATATAATCGACAGCTACGAATACTCGTGTAAAAATTATCGACTAGAATACAGAGATTTTATGATTAGCCAATCGAATATGTTTTAAATGTATCCGAGATTAAAATCGTTTACTCACACATGAGCTAAAAAGACAGAAAATGCGAAAGGGAGAGAATATCAACGTAAAATATTATGAAACGAGATGTCCAACGATGATAAACATCTACCGCGTGACTCGATACAAACGCCCAGTAAAAATTTATTTCTACGACTTGGCAAGGTAAAAAACCAAATTGACTCGCTACAGCTTGTTATTTCTTTATTATCCTATTCGCTTGTATACTTTATTCGAGTTGTCGAATTATTTCGAAAATTTCTTCATTCGCCTATAACAACTCGCGGGTACAGGCACACTCACATACAGCACGAGATCTCGTAAAAATGTAATAAGCCGGTATGCCGAGTCAGACTTCTCTCTGTTTCTCTTTGAAAGTTAACGGTACATTATGTATAACTTGTATGGAACATTTTCGCACACGAGTACGAAAACGAGTTTTCACGACCCTGTTCTTATGTACAAAAAAAAGGAACCGACTCGTGCACTCTTGCATTGCCATGTGTAATTAAATGCAGCTTTACGTATATGTATACCTAGAAATTATAAGGCGCGCGAGTAAACACAAAATATGCGCGGTGTTTTGCAGGACCAAATCGTTTTGCTAAATTTGTGCCGTGCGTTCGCTGCAGTGTATATGAACCCTCGGCAACTTCATTCATTTTCCACTCATTCAAGTCGTTCATTCGGTGGAGCTCATTGGCCTAGTTTTCACTTGTGTGTATGTGCGAGTCTGCCGGACGATTGTCGCGACAAATTTAGTTTTCCGCTCTCTCTCTTGCGCCTCTTGACTTCTCCTCTCCACTATTCCGCTTTGTTCGTGCGTTTTACATGCTATACCTATACCTACGCTCGCATACCTTGAGTTTATAAACTCTCTATGGTTTTATTTGCGTGGTTGGAATGTTTAGCCGTCGTCGTGTCGTGTATGTACACGTAATGTAAGTAGATAAATGTGTACGTGTCGATGTGGATATGTGACTCGATTTGTTTAACGTTGGGATTTGGGCTGGGCTACCATAATAGGACCATGAATTATTAGGCCGATGATAACTGACCGAATAAACTGCCCTCGCGCAAACTCTGAATCATTGGAATATTCCCTGGGCTTGTTTTCTATGTGAGGATGTATTTCATCATTTTTCGATACTCCCGCTTGGAACTCTTTGACGAGCATTAGCCGCGAGACGACTCTCATGCCAAGCGTAGGAGAATTGATGAAAAACTTTTTTGCGCGTCAACAGCCGCGTAAAAGTTTAACATTACAGAGTTTTCATCGCGCTCGTACATGCGCCGCGCACTCGTACATATATAATAGCCGCGCCAGCCGCACAAATGCAGTCGCAGTAGAAAGAGATGAATAGTGCGCGCTCGTTGCTTCATGCAAATTTTTCTGAAGGAAGAAAAAACATTCAACCCCAAAACTGACAACATTCTAATGGCCGTAGAGTTTGACGCAGACGCATCAGTGGCAACATGGAAATTATATTTTTTGCATTCGTGTGTTTATGCATCGCATTCGAAATAAAGAGGCTTTTTCATTAATCAAAACGCGTATTCATAGGCAACTGTTATAGTGATTTAAATTTCTAACGTTTTTTTAAAACGGAAATACGGTAAAGCATTTTCGCTTGCATTTTTTTACATTCCTGGTTTTATGCTGCGATCTGACCTCTGCTTTATTACTTGAATATTCAGAAAAATTTCACCATCTTATGTTTTTCTCATGTCTTGCTAAAAACTTGTACTACTAAAGAAAACTGAATTCACTACATAAGTAAAACAAACTGACTTTACGACCTCCAAAGAAACATTTACTGTTATGAAAAGAATAATAATCACTTGACTATGACTTACGAAAATATTCCATTTTCTTTCAAAGTAATATAGCAGGGAATCATAAACAAACTATTGACACTAACAAGGAGATCTTCTCACCTTCGGGTCACGGATCTTTATCAACATTTTTTTAGGGTCTCCAGGAACCTAATAATGAAGCTCCCTATGCTTAGTTTTATTGAATGGGCCTTAGGGCCCATATAGAAAGGGGTTTTCTCTTTTATTTAAAAATCTTTGAGATTTCCTATATCAAGATAGCAGCACTTAAACAAAAAATGCACCGATCAAAAGTTTTGAAATTTTTCAAAGAATCTGTCTGAATTTTTTCAGAATTGTTTGAATTGTCCATTACGGTTTTTTAGAGGTTTCTAAAATTCGCCTGAAAAGCATTAAATTAGGGTCTCTGAAAAATTCTCATGATTTTTTTGAATAATAGTTATAACACTTGAAGTAACACTTAAAGGATGAAAATTCATATTTTTTCAACCACTGGGTTAATTCTTATCGCAGGTCAGTTATTTTACTTGACTAAAATTTGTATTGAAATAATCAAATAGACATAATTCGAAATCTTTTTCGAAAAATACAAACCATTTTATTTTTCAACTTTTATAGTCTGATTTATAAGAAGTTTTGAGTTTATTTACATAATTTTTCATCGGCATAATCTACGTTGAAGTAATTTTTCAAAGTCATTTTATAAAACCACAATAAAGTTTAAAATATACAAATCCTACTTTGAACCTGCAATTTATAAGCATTAATGTGTATGTGTGTGAATAATATAATATGTAGTCAGTCAAGCTATCCTTCATAATAGGGCAATTCGAGTGGTATACGTGCGTGAATTGCGCAATCAAGTTGCAATCTCCATCCTTTAGAGATAACTCTGCACGCCACTGCGCCCAAAATATCTCTTCATAAAAGCTATTGAACACCTTTCCTGCTCGCTCCATATATACAAATCCACACATATGCTATGTTTATTATGTGCACACATAGACGTGTATGATAGACCAATCAGATTATGTAAGCGTTTCCCTCTCGGCTCGTACACATATACGGCTTGAATCACTATATTCGTAAAAAGCTATTGTCAATTTTATTTATTTACCCTGTAAATCGATCAATTCTCACTTTTTGAGCAAACTGGGTTAACTCGGACAAAGAAGATACACAAACAGGAAAATTTGTTTGACTTTGTACAATAGAATTTTCAGTAAAACCTATATGTGCGCGCGTGTGTATGCACTGTAGCCATTTGTCAATTAAACTTCAACTACGTTAGCCTTTGAGGCACGCAGCTGAATAATTTATACATCGTCTAGGTGAATATATTGCCTCTACTTTAGCTTCCATCACATTGACTTTGTCTATAAATTTTTCACGCAAAAATTTCACACATCGCCTTTCTTTCTCTTTCGTTTCCTCTCGCCTTCTCTCTCTCTCTCTCTTCTTCCCTCGCTCGCTTGCTCTACGCTCTATGCAATCAGAGCAAAACTTTGTGTGTGTGTGTGTGCAAGAACGTGCATGTGTGTATATATGTGCGTGGATACATGGAACGTTGTTAACTTTCAAAATTTCCCAGACTCTCAGGTTCTCTCCTCGCTCGAGAGAAATTAATTAAGAGCGTTTCAAAAGGCCGATGAAAGCAGCACACGACACATGCACGCATACATAGCTCTCAAACAACCAACTAAAATGATTAATGATCATAAGATTTTATTAAAAAATAGTACTATTAGCACCCGATAAAATCTGCTTTTTTCTTTCGGACACCCAGAGGTATGGAACGTCATTTTTTGCGGATAAATAAATTCCTCAGCCAGACCGGGTTCAAACCTTCATGCAAAGCCTTACAATTACGAAGTTGGAGGATGGTTTAGGTTCTAGGCTAAGGCAAAAATAAGCAAGAATGAGACAAAAGCGCTGAATAAAAACCGATGAAAAAAAATCTCACATCTTCGACAGCGTTGGTTAATTACAAAATGTGTGATAGCAGCAGTGAGCCGAGACTGTAGCTGGGCAGACAAGTTACATTCAAGGTCGTTCACTGTATACCAAGCATCGAAAAAATCTGTTGAAAATGGATTACTCGCTTTTCCTCTATACGCTGTATCGTTGACAGGGATTCAAGATGTAAGCCGCATGTCCTTTGCCTGAGCGTTTTTGATTTTGAAAAGAGCTCCGTCTTACATATATACTTGCAGACACGAGTATATGTAGACGTTCGAGCCAGAGTGTTTCGCTTTAAGCGCCTAGCTTGTCTTTAATGCATCGCTTAGCAACCCAGACACACGCACACATACACAAACGTATTGTGACTATAGCTGGTGCCTCGCCGCTGGCAGCAGCGTCGGTGTACATACGAAAATTCCACGTCTAGCTAGAGAGAGAAAAGGAAGAGATGCCTTCCAGCGTACAACAGGTAAAGCTGAAAGAGAGAGAGAGAGCAAGGCAGGGGCGCACGCGCGCCTTTCGGGCTGCGAAGAAAAACTACGCTACAAGAAAAACTGATGATGCTGTTTCAGAGAGAAGAATGAATGGATCTGACCATGCGCGCGAGGCACACCTACGCGAAGATCGTGCGAGAGAAAGAGAGAGCGAAGATTATGTTTTGTTTGCTCGAAATGGAGCTGTTATGTCGAGTCACGCTCGTGGTCGTTGTCCGCCCTGCAAGCGGACACTTTTTTCTAGCTAAAACTCGATTACGAGAATGAGTAGAATTTGCATGAAATTAATGTAACGAGCGCAAAAAGTGAGCGCTAGCGTACCTGCAATTTTAAGCTGCCTTGTTTGTGTTTCGTTATTTTAATGAAAAAAAAGCGGAAAATCGATGAGCGCCCAGAGGAAGTAACGTGCTACGCTAAAAAACTTCGTAATATTTATCTAGCTTCAATACTAGAAGCAAGTTTCAGCAAGTTTAGCTCAAGTTGAGATTTTCTGAAAACAAATTTCAATTCCCCGATTTCTCAGATGATTTTGCATCATTATTCGATTATTTATACTGGAAATTCGAAAAATGATAATAAATTCGTATGAAAAAAACAAAAATTGTTTTCTGTATCGATTTCGTGGTTGGTTGGGCAGTAACAGTAGCAGTATTAGCAGCAGTTGCATCGTGCTAGTAACTGCAATAACAAAATGATTAGCTTCTCTTGTAGGTTCCGTGGAACGTGACTTTTTATCGGATATATAGCCATTACGGAAAACAATCGAACGCTCTTTTTTTTCCTCTTGGTTGTGCTCAACTCGCCCTTCTTATTTGCAAATGGCTCGTCCTCCTCGTGATCTTTCACGAGCTTTGGATTTTCTCTAGTGATAGATAACACGGGCGCCAATTTTTTCTTCACAGCTTCTTCTTCTTCTTCCATTACCGCGCTGGCGCGCGCCTTTAGGGCTGATTCGCTTCGGTTGTAGCTCAGCTATATACCGGCGTCATCTTCTTGTCGCCTAGCTTGTGTCAAGTGCTGCACCAAGAGTGCCATTAAAGCTCCTGTGACATCGTACGGCAAATTGTGACTGATAGATTTACCTCGCATAAGTCGATTAGTTTGGCGTGGATAGACCAGCCGAATGGATATCGTAATTCAATCCAATGCACAGAAAATACAGCAAAAGTCATTACGAACGTTGTTAAAATGTGTATGCAGCATCTGTAGAATAAAATAAAAATGTAGGTACAGAATAATCGAGTAGAATTAGGTTAAGCCTTCAGCGAAATATAAATAGTTCAATCGATTACTTCCGTGTATGGGAAGAGACTCGTTAGTGGTTGTGTATGTATACAGAGTGCAGTGAACTATGCGTACTCGCTCGCGCTGCACACGGACACAGGAGCTATATAGAGTAGCGCAGCAAGGGTTAACATTAAGAGGGAAAGGTTTATAGAGTTCCGAGAGCGAGGTGACACGAGCATGTCGACGCAATTACGTCCAATGCGATATACTGTAGTAGGTAGGCAGACGACCAGGAGGGAAGTAGTAGCGAGCAAAGCCTTTGCTTTATCTAGTCATGCTGCTGTTGTCGTTACCGTTGCCGTTGCTGTTGTTGTTTTTGTTGTAGTTGCAGCAACGACGTCTAGTGATGGTCTTGTCACGTTCGAGCTTTTCCTCGTTCAAGACAAAGTGGCAAGATTCATTAGCACTTTGCGGAGCCCACGAAAATTCAAAAAAGTAATTTGTATTAACACGACGACAAAAAAAATTCGCGAGATATTTTATCAAACCTTTTGTTGTTTTTTGTTTCGTCGATTAGCTCATGGTCAAAACTTCCAACGCTCGAAAACGACGATATGAGCTACTCTCGGCTCCGAATTTCTTCGAAACGTCGATCAAGCAAGCCTCTATACTTTGTACGGTATATACAAGAACTGTATTATATCATTAAATTACTATATTCAAGATACACGATACAGCAACACGTGTGAGCGCGCTTAATACTCGAAGTACAATGAAAATCATTTGCACCAATTTGCCTTTTAATAACATAAGGTGCGTTATTAATCGTCGAGCGATCTTGAGCTCCAGTTGCGATTTGGCAATGATTAATCGATGTCATCATAGACCGCAACTGGCAACTTGAGCTCATAGCCCGGGTATTTGTGCGCGTGACTGCAAGTATATTTGCCCAAGACACAATTAACGCTCGACAATGTATACAAATATATATATAGACACACCTCTTTTCTATAACCTTGATTGAATAATGGGCTCCTCCCATGAAGGGCATTACACAAAACCATTAGCGCACAGCTGTACGTCTCATGCACGAGCACACTTGTACATAAAGTAGATGGAGCCGCTTTTAAAAGCGGCATTACCACCATCGACTGTGTTAGTACTCTTTACGATCGAGCATGTCTGCTTCGTGCACGTAAACCGCAACGAGTCGCCTTGGACCGCAAGACTTCTGTATGAATATGTCTTTACCGTGAAGAGAGCAAGATGCAGTAGTGTCGGCAGCAGCACGTGGCATCGAAACAAAACATCATCTCGACGATAGGAAAATACACTACACCCGAGTATACACGTTCGAACGTATGAACATAAAAATCAAAATTATGGGGATTCGAGCGACACAATTACACTTTTTCGCTTGCCAGTGCAGAATGCAGCCAGCAAGCAAATAAAAAGAAGAGATACTCGAATTGACCGAGAGCTGCAACTGGCTCTGCTGCCGTTGCCCTTTCAGAATCGATAGTAAAGAAAGAAGCAATTCTGTTTAATACGCACCAATAGTAGCCTACACTCGAAGAAATGTTATACTGCAAGAAATCGAGTGCAGATACTGAGAATTTAATTGCAATGATCTAAACAACTTGAGCAAAAGTGTCAATCCGTCAAGTTTACGGACGATAAGCTTCGATTCGATCCACTTACGAGACTATTAAATTTTTTCTTCGAACTAATCAATGTGCAGCTGTGAAACTTCGATAATAAACTTTGACACTTCTTATCAATTTCAATCGAATATGGAACGATCAATGGCGCGCATAATACATTTGACGAGCCGAAGAATAATTTGCAAGCGCCTCGTATAGAACGTTGGGGAGCAGTGAGGAAAAATAAAACAGCTCGTATCTGCATAGTATGGATGTCACATTAGAAATTCGAATACATCATTCACAGGCATACATTAAACGCATCGTCGAGTCGAATGACTCGGAAGATGCCTCGTGCTCTTCTCTTGTGTACGAGCTGTGTATGTGTATACGCGAGGCGAGTGCATGTCATACACGGCTCGCACGAGAGACGAGCGAAATGCGGAAAGTGCTTGGCTGTCAGAGAAGCTCTGATTGAAATCAATGAACGCGATGGATCGAAGGAAATAAAAGATTGACTATCGAGCTCTTTGCAACGCCGCAAGCAGTAATACCACGACTGGCTGACTCTGCTTCTGCAGTTATATCTGATAAGTCATATCGATAATTGATCGAAAGCTCCGACGGAATCCCTGGCCATAATTGCGGTACGCTTGCGTGCGACGTTGTCACAAGGAAACGAATCGCCCGACGCAACGTGTAAACTCCCTTTTTTATTGCAATTGCGTGCGGTGGCGCGCTGTTATACGTTTACACCGATAAGCTCGCGAAACGTCGTTATAAATTTTATCAAAATCTCATGGATTCCGTCAAATCACATTTCCCAGAGCTTACCGCACTGCTATTTTCGCAAACGTTTGCCAGCAATTTTAAAAATCTTACATGCCTGAGTTTTCAAACTAGCCTTTGCAAGGAGCTGCCAAGTTCTAACCGCACACACTTCATTGGATATCTGCTATCTATTTCATTAGCTTTACCAACTGCGCGCGAAGGCAACGAAAGCTGGACTTATTATACAATTTTCGTCCCAAAATGAGGTATTAAAATCATTTGCATTTAAATGATTTAATTAAACAATTGAAAATTAAATGAATACAATTTGATTAAACGAAATAAAACTTTCATCATACACATTAAATCGAAAAATAAAAATTCATTTTACAAATAATTAAACATTGGTCTAAGTGCAGGATCATCCATCGACGTATCCGTTTTCACCAATTAACGCACCTTACATGAGTCAACTACTGCATCGCTAAGGCAAAGAAAGAAAAAGCAATAGAGAGAAATGTTTTTGATTCACGTGATTGTTTATTTTTCTTAGCTTTCGCATGTGCATATGCGGATAAACTTGCACTCTCGCTGCACACCAAGATTTCGATGTACAGCTACGCTGCTGCATTCATCACGTGCACTTTTGATTTTCAACTTTTTTCGTCCTTACACACTACCGCATTGTTGTGTCCGGCGCATCGATCGCCCATTAATGTTTAACGTTCAGAGTGACAAAAAAGGGAACGGCAAACACGTAACCAAGAAGCTATGTAAATGGATACATTTTTTATTGGAAAAGTATTGATGAATGAGGATTTGATACTGCTGAAGCGTATACGCGTGAGAATTGGTTTATCACGCGGATAAGATTTATGTAACTTCGGGGCTCTGACCTTTTTTTTCTAATCGTCTCACTGCCCCTCTCTTTTTCCCCCTACCTCGCAATGTTTGCAGAAAGTTTCTCGTCGCAAACGCGCGCGCGGGAAAAAGAGAGTGCTGCACTAAATCATGGACAATGCTTTCGTCGAGAGTACGTAAATTTTGCGGAAGAAATGCGCAGGCGCCTGTGTCTCTTGCACCCGAATAATGCAATATTTATAAAACCAAACAGATAAGATACGTTTGTGGATACGACTGAACTTAAATATTTTCAAATTAAAAACGAAAAATCTCTACGTTACATAAGTAGTACCTACATCATACATAACGTATTACCTGAATGGGTATTTATTCATTTTTCATCGTGAAAGATTTCAATAACTTTTATAACTTGTAATTATCAACTGTCGATGCAAGTTTGTTATTTCTAAAATTTTTCCAACTATGAGACGCTCAGAATTTTCATTCGATCGTACATAAACACTCTTGACGTTGCATGGAAGGTAATAGATAACGCACTACTCTTATATGAAGTTTGTTCTTAAAGTTAAAGATCGAGTCGATGGAGCACACTTCAAATGAGATATAGGGAGAGAGAGATAGAGAAAAGGAAGAAGAAATAGAAGAAGTAGTTGACTCGTTATTGTGCGAAATTAGATCGGAAAGTCAAGCTTTGTCGCAAGTCCGCCACTTCTATAATTGTACGTCTCTTTCTCTCTGGCCCGCGTACGTAGCGTAAAGGAGCT
The DNA here is from genome assembly GCF_000599845.2 of Trichogramma pretiosum. NCBI lineage: Eukaryota > Metazoa > Arthropoda > Insecta > Hymenoptera > Trichogrammatidae > Trichogramma > Trichogramma pretiosum. The sequence continues at coordinate 44,111 of NW_019640801.1, forward strand.
AAGGTAAGGTCTTAAAAGAGAGATATAAATTGATGGCTTGGAGTATAACTATGTAGTAGGTAATTAAAGGCAAAGATACAAGTAAATAAAAGCTCCAAAGATATTGACATTTCATGTAATGAGATTCTGATAAAAGACAGGGATGAAAATGAAGTAATAATTACGGTAATTTCACAGAATGATAAAAGTTCAAAAGATTCTTTTAATTGAAGAAATTGAATCTTTCTATATTTTGATGATTTTTAGCAGTAGAAATTTGAAAAAATTGGATTGTGAATATCCATTTTTAAGATATTAGGATTGAAAAGCTACAAATCTTAAAAGCAGGCCGGAAATAGACCTCAAATTGCTTTTGTGCACGCTTGCATTCAAATCGTCGTCGTGTGAACCGAGCCAAAAAATAGTCAAAAGAAAAAGTTTATAAGTATTAAACAGCGTAGACAACAAGTGCAAAAGTTTGCAAAGAAAGTTTGTGGTAAAATGAGGTTTTCAAGTGTAAAGTGGAAAAAAAATCTGAAAACCCTTCTTCACTTCTGGAGTAAGTCCGTATTATATAATTGAAGACGTCATTGTAAGTTACAATTTGGAAGTTTCGATGAACGCTGGAATGACTTTTATACGCATTACATGTCATCCACGGTTTCCAGATTAAAAAACTCGCACCACATTTGTTATCTCATGGGAGCAACGCTCATGTTTATACCTTCATGAACGGAAAAGCTGTTTTCGTTGGTTTTTTCTGTTCTTCCGTACGTTCTTTTGATGAAATCGTTAAAGTTTACGGCTGGGCTGAGTCGTGCTTGGTCGTGTGAAATATGTTCAGTGTGTCCTTTCCGGTCTTGAGTGCAACGTATGCGCACAATAGCTACATTTTCGCTAAGAAAATAAAGTCTTGCGTTCTTGGCACAAGCAACACTGGTAATTCACTCTCTCGCACTTATGCCACTTGTTCAAATCGTCAATTATTGTTACCACTTTTGGCGGTGAAATTATGTTTATTCAACGATTGACTCACCTTGAAACCTTAGAAACGCGTCCTTAAAGTAGTTTCTGCTAGAGTCACTGTGACTGCACACCTCTTGATAATTGCCATCATTTCCTAAAAAGATAGCTTTTTATTTCTCTTTACAATAAGTGGTTGTTCATTTGGCATATATATATTGAGCTCGACGCACAGCGGCATAATCGCGTAGCATTGTGGCTATATAACGCGAAACCATAAAGACCGCACAGAGACTAGGATTTATTAGATTGCGTTACCACCGAAATTTGAATAAATTTTCAGGATTATTCTAGAGTCTACGAGAGGGTGAGGGCGCGGGGGGTGGGCAATGAGGAACGAGTTAAACGAAAAGAAGAATAAGATGCCTCTCGCTGCTCTGACTGTATGCGTACACGTAGGAAGCGAGTATGAAAGGCATCACACGGCAGTTTCTAATATTAAACCTGCAGCCTCTGGCGGGCGCATCATTCTTCCGCTCGCGGAGTGCCTCTGCATTATAACGTCTAGCTGCGTACACGTTATATACAGACGAATACACGTACATTTGCGCGCACGTATACATGATCGTACATGCTTGTATGCGTTTTATATGAGTGTTTTTGCATACGTTTATGCCCGTACGCGCAGGAAAAATAACGCCAAACCAATAAAATCACGAGGCTGCCGTACTGTCGGCAAGGGATTAAACCGCACTGACACGACTGACTAGAGTCTTCTTTTCCATTATTATTTCAGTTTTATAATCGGTCGCGTCGAGAAAAAAATACCTGGAAAATTATTCACGAATTTGTTGGCAAAATTTACGTCAAGTCGCGCGCACAAACTGCTAATTTGCGCTGCTGAATTCTATAATTAATATCCTTTATTTAATTCGCGTCTGTGGCGCGTGTTATTAGGTTGAAAACGCATAATTATTTATCGCCGCAGCGTGATAACAGTCGTAAATTAATGCATCTGACAGTTGTGACATCAGATACGGGTGTTGTGGATTTAATTCAGCAACGAAAATAAATTGTAGCCTCCATATTATTATGGAGGTACGAGTGCGGGGAGATTCATTTATAAACTTGTAACCATTTTCCTGGATTAACCACACGCACACGCGCGCAGGGCGCACCACCACACGCCCTATCTACTACAAACTGTAAAAAGTTTTAGATGAGCGTGCCAGCGTGTATGTGCATGCGCTGCATGAAACCGGGCAAGTTTCAGACTGACGAGTGCACTGCGTGTTCAGCTGTTGTGTGCGCGTGTGTGCCCGCGCGACTGTATGCGCGATAGAAATAATTTCAACGCTGCTCGTACAACAGATGCAAACTGCGTGAAGTACGTATTACATGATTTTCTTCTGCGTCATTACACGCAAATGCGCACATATACAATGTACACTTTTGTTCATTAGGGCCGTGTAGCTCGCAACGACATGACGTGAAAAGTAAACTTTTTAACCAAATTAAAGTTCCGCGCTGCACATCGTCCATCATACTCATAGGCGCTAATAAACAGCTGTATAAAAAAACCTGCAGACGTCGTGTGGCCAGGTCGGGTGCAACAACATCGAAAGCTCGTCGCCGTGTTGAACGGGGCAGCTCTGTGCAAGGCACATCTGTACATATACGTTGCTTGAGTTTCGCCTGGTAGTATTTAGCCTCGTCGAGTTAGCTCTGCTGTTGCTGCGCGCGAAGTAAGCGTACAAAGTGCACAAGCCGTTTGCATGTAAATAGCTCGACAGCGGCAGACACATTGGAAGAAAGAGGGAGAGAAAGAAAAGGAAGAGGAAGCGAGAAGTCAACGGGAGAGAAGACAATTTGGCTGTTTTTTTTTCACTTCATATACATGCGTATTCCTTCTCGAGAATTTGAAGCGAAGGTTTTGCTTATTTTTATTTCTCTTTTTTTCGTCGCTCCGAGAGAGATTTTGAAGGACGACCGACTACTTTCCTGAGAATTTTTCGTCCCCAAAGTACAACAACATCTGCGAGTGTGCTATTAATTTCGGCAAGTAAATGCATACAACTCATGGTTTTTAATAAAAAAAAAACCCACGTTTATAAAATCCATAGTATAGTATGAATTAGAAGGAAAAAACTGTAGGAATCACGCAGGTTGCGGTGAAATCTATTTCATTTTATTCCATCTCGTATTGCAGCGGCACGTCTCTCTTTCTCTCGGCTACCCGCGCACACACATACACACGCGCGAAGTGTTTTTTGGAAAATTCCAAACCAAAGCCAAACGAGAATAGCCTGCATGGTCATATAAACGTGGTGGCCAAGTAACAACATGTACATACATGCATATATATATATGGCCCTCTGGTAGCCGCACTGTACGCCGCAAAAAAAATGCGCACATATAGAGGAACATCATTGTGCCAGCGGTGGCAGCGACCACCGCACACACGCGCACGCACAGACGAACTTGCATTCGTGAAGCTGTATGTATGCGCTACACACGCCCAGAGAGCATACCACGAGTTTCCACGTACGCGCCATTAGCAGATTACCCATGCGGATTCCTCTTGTTCTTTGCGCACTCGGTGTACGCGCCACTACATAGTAATGGTAGTAATACTCTTCTCTTGTTGTAATCTACAAAATCACGCAATTTCAATATTCAATTTTATTTCTCGCGCTTGGTGGAAAAAAGTAGATCCACACGTACGCGCTTTGACGAAACGGGAGGTTTGATAGGCCACCTAGACCAACATAGCCCGAATATTATTAACTGCAACTTTTTTATATCAAATTGCATGCTTTTAATATTGTTTGTAGCACACCTTGTTGTTACTTTAGTAGACAAAAAACGATTAAAAGATTTTGCAAGTATTACAATTAAATTCGAACATTAGTTACAATTTCCATTGCATAATGTTATCCAGTGAAATAATGACACTTGGCATGAGGTATCTCTAATGTATTTAAACAGCTCTCCTCTGAATCGGTAGCGAGCCAACTTTTGTATTCATAAACTTTATTAATTAGAGAAAAAAATGAAAAACAGTCTACAAAAATCCTTAGCCAATGAGAAAATTGCTTAGTAATATTATAGATGGTTCATCGTTTCAAAAGCACGTTATTACGTGCTTTGGTGTCACAGCTCGTAAAAAACGAGGAAAAAATTAAAATTAAGACTCTATTTTCTGTAATCTACAGAATTCTTCATTCTGCAACTCTAGAACTAATATAAATTACTGACACTTTCATTAGCCAGTGGGATAATCGGACGTGACCTGTCTTCATCTAAAAATCGACTTTTTCACCCACTATAGACGCGTTTCACAAATAACTAATATTATTCTGATACATAGACACTCTTCTACACATTTCAAATACAACTCATTCTGTATTATTGGTCTTTTTAAATTATCTGGAAACGATCTTATACAGATAATAAAAGAGATATTTTTTCATAGAATATTTACATTCTAAGTGCAACTTCAAAACAATAATAGTTGTATAAGATAATGGCAATAGTACAATAACTTCCCCTGCGTAATCGGCGATTTTTCGGCTTAACACTTAGATATTTTGACTGTCGCAATATAAAAACGTTTTTTTTCTCTTTAATTTTCAACATGACTAAAGACTAAAAAAATCGACGCAATAAATGATGATCAATTAAAAATAAATACTCGATAAAAAAAACAAAAAATCGTGCATGAAATTTTCAGGGGTACGAAAAAATTAAACTTGAAATAGATGATGGAGAGTTTTTTCTTTTGTGCAATATTAGTCTTTCGATGCGTTCTTTCGGAATAATGAACCAGATACCTTGCGTGAAATTGAAAGTTGATTCGCTTACTTAGAATTTTTTATTTTGAGCTTGTGCAAAACCAATCATAACAGTCAAACACAGGTCTGTATGTACCCATCAATATTTATGCCGCACGATCATTGTCGTATACAAATACTAATACATTTACTATACTTATAGAGCCTAGAATATGCCGAACAATTGTGTAAACGATTTAGCGAGGAGTACGATAATGGGCAAATGCAGAAATTGTTGGATAATATTCACTGATTATATGTGCACAAAAGCTCGAGGGATATCCATATCAGAGTACTATACTATGTTTATTTTGAAGAGACTGTGTATGAGTACTGGGTGTGATTAAGGGTGCTACATGCAGCAGAAAAATTCACTACTGCACACATTAGTTTCAATGTTTCAAATCGTCTGATTTTCGAGAAAGCTAATGGTATTACCGATACATTTTGCTGATATATGAAAAGTACCTTTTATTCTAACTTCATTTGATTCACAAGAGTTATTTTGAATATTGACAAGAGTTATTTTAAATATTGATTTTTATAAATTTTTATAAAATATCGAGGTTATTTTTGAAAAAAGCGGTTCATGATATATGAAAAGTACCTTTTATTCTAACTTCATTTGATTCACAAGAGTTATTTTGAATATTGACAAGAGTTATTTTAAATATTGATTTTTATAAATTTTTATAAAATACCGAGGTTATTTTTGGAAAAAGCGGTTCAAATTATGTATCACGGAAATTAAAAAAATTTATTTGAGATGGAACGAAAGCTGAAGTATCGAAATGGAATTCCTCACAATATGTTCCATTTGATATTTTTACAAAAGTTTGGATCTTCACTCCAAACACTATTTCTTCGCCCCAGCTCAAAAAACGCACTAATAAACTCGAGAGGTAAAAATGTACCTTAGGCCTATGCTTTTAAGGCACGTTTTTGCCATCGAGTTTGTTAGTGCTATTTGTGTAGTGGGGGGTGGGGGGCAATCTCAGTATCCAAGGGTCTAAAAATTAAAAGAATTATTAAGATTTTTGTCGAACTTTTTTGAAAATCGACTTTAGTTTTTTGAGTTTCAACATGTGTCAACAATGAGCTTTTGGACCCAGTGATGAGTTTTTCTTAGTTTTTATACCCTAAGAACCAGAATCAGCGTCGATAGCAGATATAAATTTGCACGCATTTGCAAGAGTATAGTTCCAACACTTTTCAATACTCTGAGCTACGCCTAAGCTTAAATACAAGTACCATCAATGGAACATAAATCCTATAATGAATGAATTCAATGTTGTTCCTTTCTACTTTTCATAAAGGCAAAGAGAGAAATTTTTCTCTTGGACAAGATAATTTATTATTTATGCAGATTCTTATTCCGCAGTAATGAGATCTAGCGGCTCGGCTGAGGGTATTGAAAAGACCGGGTAAAAGTACAGGTACAAGATGCCGCTGAGGGCGGGGTTTAGAGTGAAACCGAGGATCGCTCGGCGGCCCTTTAACTGACGGTGCCGCAAGCGTATATATAAAGCGAAGGTGAAGATCGAGGCTCTTCTCAGCGAGAAAGTTGTGAATAAAGAAAGAAAAAGGGCGAATAATAATGCTACGGATGGCACGCAGCAGCAGTAAGAATCGAAGTATACCCGTGCCGCCCCTCTTGGGTACAAGATAAAAGCTGAAATAAGTCTGTATATAGATATAGGGTGCTTGCTACTTTTTTCTCAACCGTTCAAAAATTTTGCTTGCGTACACGTTTTCGTGAAATAAGCAAACTTTTCTTTATTATTCATTAAATTTCTTATAATTTTCTTTTCTTCAGTTTCATTACATTTAACCATTTACATAAGGTGGCTTATCTTGGATCATCAAACGATTTTCTTCAAATATAAAAATTGATTTAACAAGCACATTTATTCATGAATATAATTATTCATGCGATTCAATCATTCCCCATTCTATCCTGCAATATAAAGAAAAAATCTTGTACTCTTTAATTTTGTATTCATTAACTTCTGAATATAAAATAGTTAATTTTATCATACAAGTGAATTCTCCATTTAAATATTTTTTTTTATCAAGTGCCAAAACCATTACGCATTTTCTATTGTTTGTTGCTTCTTAACGTACCTTTTTTATCATTTTTCCTCACTCTGATTCTGAAATACGTATTTTTTACGAATAATAGAGTCACTGTGTTTTCTTTCAGTTTCATATTGATAGGATAGTAAAAGATAAAGGAAACTGAATGCAGTAAATATACACATATACAGAGTCGCCTCAAGTCTCCGAGTGCACTGTGACAGAAACAAGTCTTTTAAAAATCTTCTCTTTCTCTTGGGAATTAAATTCTATAAAATAAATTTAGGTTTTCTTTTTTCTGATCTTAACATATGTACACCTTCTTGATTTTGCTGTGTTCATGAGAAATTTTAGTTTCACCTATAGACAAAAAATTTTTTCCTGAAAGCTATAAATATTCTTGAGACTGTACCAGCAATAATTATCAAGATTTCAAATCATTACCGCTAAAAAAACTTCTATAATTAAGTCTCAATACTGATTTTTTCAAATTATTACTGAAACATGTTGAACCACTTACTTCATAATCGTATTAATTTTAATATTGATATACTTCGTCAACTTAAAATCCTGCTTTTGGGCCGTTGGTATGTAAATAAAATTTTTTTCCCCCAAAGGTTGTCTTTTCTTTACATAATTTACCAATTAATTGTTTATTTATTTATTAAAAATGTACATTCTGCCAAAAAAAATTCAATGATTGTTCAAAGTTTCTGGAAACATTTTTGCAAGTCAATATTTTTTGATTTGAATCTTTATGCACAATATCATCATATCACAAAGGTTTACTAACAATCGCTTGAGCTGCTTTAGAGGAATGCTTTACTTCGATTCCTACTTTTATTGTCTTTTTGGGGCTATTTTCACTTTCACTGCATCTTTTCCTCTGAAACTCTCTATATCTTTTCCATATTTTATAATTTTGTCCCTTTTTTACGTACATACACTGGCGAAAAAGTAAGAGAGGAAAGGAAAAAGCAATATTTTCCCCAGTTACGTGCTCTCATTGGTATGCTTTACTCGTTTACCTGGTCGCGCTGCTGCATTCTCTGTGTTTTTTATAGTGGCGATCAAAGGTCCTTTTTTTTGGTGGTCCCAAAATTGCGCACTGACATTCGAATAATTTGCATAAAGTTGCTACACAGTGCATTTCTGAGAATAAAAATAGCATTTTTTTTTAAGAAGTGACGTTTGCGAACCTCGATTGTCTCAAATCATTAATGATACATAATTAAGACTTAAAAATACAATCGAAACAGACTCTTAAAAAACTAATAATATAATCATACGGAAGTCTTAATTTTATCCGGGCGCTCAGTTTTTGTTCTTACGAATATCTTTAGCGTGCACCTTGGGTAGGTCGTCTACTCACACACTTGTTAGATAATATTAAATTTTAATATTGGAAAACTTTGCAAAAGATGTACAAGCACACGTTTTGTGGTGTTTTATGAGTCACCAAGCAAGAAGTTCAATTACAGCGCACCGTTGTATTATCGACATTATTGGTCTAACAATGCAGCAAGAGAACTTGAACAGATATTTAAGCATAGCAAATGATTACTTTTAAAATTTCAGCCATACATCTAATAAAATTAAGTTCATTTTTGTCGCTTCGAAATGTGTTTCATAGTGATTGTTGTTTTTGCAGCAATTTTTGTAGACTGCGGTTTCAATCTTTGCCCAACATCAAAACTGAAAATTCTATAGTTAATTTGGAAGATGAACTTGATTCGTTACTGTAAAGGACCTCATGGAATTCATTTTCATATCTATTCATTCTCGCTAAAATATAAAAAAATGGAATATATTGATGTTTTCTAAAAATTGTAAATATGGTACTTCGTTGTGTTGTGAAATACTAAAAATTGAATGAATGATAGTTTGCTATTAGTAAACCGATACTTATGGTTGGAATGTGTCCAACAACCATCGATTTCATTTAGATACATAGTATGTTATCCCCTTTTGAGTCTAGCGGTACAAAATCTGAAAACAAATGAAAATTCCCTTAAAAATTTTTTTTTGTTCGTTAAATAAAATTATATGTCTTTGATTATCCACACTTAAAAAAATCTTCCATCAAAGGAAAACAGCTGGATCAGAAAAAGATATTTTGCCGATGAAGCAAAATTATTGAGTAATATTTCGCTGATAATTTTGCAAAATTATTTTGCTGGGACAGCAAAATATCTTTTTCTGATTCAGCTGCCCACTTTTCCTGAATCTACTTATAAGATTTTTGTCAGTCATGAACAAAATCGTTAAACAAAATTACAAAAATTAACAAGTTTATAGGGTACTTGGACTAGTGATTGACCGCTTTCGACCAATAAATGACCACTTTTGGATGTGCAATAATCATTCTTTTATCTTGTTATATGATAATTGGACATAGAAAGCAAGATACTTCGTTCGCTGAAGAATTGAATAACGACCATACAAATATATTTTTAATTGTTTTTCATATCATATTTTCCAAAATGTTCATTCACCGGTACCCGGTCATTGATTGGTCCGACTACCCTAAGTTAGATGCAAAGCTAAATTCATCGGGGCGTAATTTTGAAACATTGAGATTTTCTTCTATCACACTTTTTGATACTTTTGAGTGTATGTAAAGAAAGCATAGAGAAACTATGAAAAGAGACACTGCACTTGGCATATTAAAAGATCGAGTTGAATAGAAATGGCTCGTAAATATGGCTTGGATTGCGGGTGTGCTAAAAAAAAAATAAAGAAGACCCTACGCAAGCAAGCTCTGAGCCACCAATCTGCCTGCCCTCTGATGAAATTGAATCCGTTTGAGCGTTTTTCCTTTTGTGCGTACATATATATTTATATGGGCGCTAGTATATACTTTTTATCGATTTTAACTTCTTTCTGCTTGAGATAGCCGCAGCGACGCTGCTATTGCCGACACGTTGAATATAATACCTTGAAAAAAAGAACCGCTTCTCAGAACCCTAAGGCATTTCTAGCAAATGGTTTATATGTTTTTCCATTGACTAATTTTAAATTGACAGTTTTGTGAAATCGAGTATTACATTAATTTAAAGAGCTGTTCGTTTCATGTTTTGCAAAAATATGTCATTTAAAAATGATCAATTTCAAACAAACTTGATTAAACAAGAAAATTGCTCAATGGAAATTGAAAATATCAATGAAACAATGTACTCCAAGCGTGATAAATATTGTAGTAAAACTGGACTCTTCAATAATTCAACACGATGCGCTTAGCAGCAAAGTAATTCAAGAAAGAAAAGAATTTCCAATTTCAACTTTATGCAAACCTTTATTATGATAGCTCGAGCGCGTTTAAATGAATTTTTAAGTTTCAAGTCCTCTCGCACTCGCATTCACCCGTCGTTCCATTTCATTTTGTCTTTCTCCCTCCCTCCCGGCAATATGGGATAAAAACGAACGTCAAAAAAATTTCTTTTCCAGAACGTAATCCAGTGCCGTTTCTGAAATAAGAGTGTGTGTGTGTGTGTGTGTGTGTGTGTGTGTGTGTGTGTGTGTGAGAGATAGAGAGAGACGAGGATGAGTAAAATTATGAGGACAACGGAAGAGACCTACCGCATGTTTCACGCGTAGTGCTGTACGGTCAACTCGCTTTTTTTACTTCCTTTCGAAGTTACTGATGGCCTGGCCTCATCTCCATTATGTACCCTTTCTGTTTGTATTCGAAGTATGTATAGTCTCAGGACTTGACTGGTTTTTATCTTTCGTGTGACTCATATCCGCTTACTTTTTTTTTACCTACATTTTCTTGTTTTTGACTAGTGAAAGGGGATGAGACTATAAGGTTATCCGTATTGCATAGGTCACTAACAAAATAAACCTTCAATTGGAAATTTTATTTGAAAAATTTTATCTTTTAAAGTGCAAAATCACTTGTTTGATCAATTATTTCATCGCAAATATGTAATCAGTCGCTTTTCTTTGGGTTACAGAGTTGAAGACAAAGCTTGACCAGCAATGGGCTTCGCTGAGCAGCATCAACATCAACGGCTTCAGAGGAAACATCAAAAACCACCGAGCAGCCGACTTCCCTTTCGTGAAACTGGATAAGCATCTAATACATCAGTATCTTTATTACACGAGTGGGCGCACGGACGAAGAGCAACGGAAGTCGCGCTCGGAAAAGTAGCGCCTGACAAAAGTGTAAATCTCACGTAAAAAGAAATTCATAGGGTGAAGCGTGTGCGTACGAAAAAGCTCTAAGAGAGACAGGTCACGTAACAGATAGTCTACTTCCTCGCGCGAAGCTTTACATCGTCTCGTCCTCGGCATTGCACATACATACATCCGAAACGATATTTCTTCACGAACGCGTTCAATTTCTCGGGGCGACGCTGCTGAGACGCTACAGCCGAGCGCCACCGTAGCTATATCAGTCGTAAATCTCGACCGTCACTTTACAATTACGAATTTAAAGTTCACACAGAAGAGCGAAAGGAGCTGCATGTATAGCACATATAAATCGTCACGTTGCCCATGGAGCAGCGGTAGCAGATTCAGTGACACTAGCGACTGCGTTTTAACGCCTTGGAAAAGTAAAATAGGTATTTTGTTTGTTTTATGTGCACGTGAACGCTTTGGCAAGAAAAGCTCGGATAAGAAAATACGACAAATAGAGAGCGGCTAGGCAGCGGCGGCCTGCAAGCTCGGATGGGTTAGCTTACGTTGCCCGCGCCATTACTACTGTCGCAGAGAAAGAGAGAGAGAGAGAGAGAGTTGGCGTGCGGTAGTGCGCAATGGACGCAAAGTACAGCGCCAGCAGTAGCAGCAGCAACAGCAGCAGCAGTGCTTGGCGGTTGTGGCACGTTGGTGTCGGGCTTAATTCGCGGACGCAGCAACAAGTGGCGTCGGGACGTGCCATAATAAAGCCCCGCAAACCGCCAAGAGTAGTCTACCAAGGCCGCGAGAGTGCAGCTGCATTACAAGCCTAGATATAAATATTAGCGAGAGAGTGACAACTTTGCGCGAGAGCCGTGCGATAATTTTCACTCGAACGTTTCGAGAGTACGAGAGAGTATAAAATAAAGTAAAGAAGAAAAAGAAGCAAGGCGAATGCAGGTGGAAAAAGGACAACTGCGACGACCAGTGTGGCGGATTATATCGGAAGAAGAAGCCACCGTCGCCGCAGCCGACGCCACTGGGCATTAAGCCAAACGAATCGATCTTTGGCGACAGTCTGCACTTAAAACTCGGCAAAACGAGCTTTCGCAGTTATATATTATATTGTAAGACGGATAAGGAGGTGTCTACCTATAACAGACCATAAGCAAGATGAAGCTGACGACGAGCGAGGCGATGGTGCCGCTGCTGGGCGCTCTCGCACCCCGATACGTCGTGAAGCAAGCGACGGTCAAGAGATGCGTTGCGGCTTTGCTGCTCGTCTCGATGGCCAGCATTTTCTATTACACCCACTACATCATCAGCAGTCCTTTGGCTAGGTGAGTATCGCACGTTTTTCTACCATTGAAATGCTTTTTTGTTGTATTTTTATACGTAGCTACGAGCGAAAGAGAGCGTCGACGTCTGGAAATTGTATAAATTGACGAAAAACACGATCTCGTTGGAAACGGAGGCATAGATGCGCAATATATCTCGTGCGGCAAACTCGTCACGAACTCGAACGTCGTACGAGGTATTAAAATGTAACAAGGACTAAGAATCGGATACGCGTTCGATATAACCACGACGAAAAATGAGCACTTGTCAGCGTCGTAGGACGTAGCAGCAGCTTGTGCTCGTCGAGCGTGCGCCTGTCTACTGCTTCCCTCTTAATATATATATATATATATCTGTATATGCGTAAGACGACATCATAGTCACAGGGAGAACTTTCGAATATGCTGATTGCGACACCCGCTCGACACGCGAAGTTATAGCTTGTAGTTCGGGAGCAGCAGCGGCAAGCCTTGCGTGCGCGTCGCATTAGCAAATCTGAAATTTGCGCTGGAGCTGCGGGTCTTGAACTCTACTCTCGAGGCGTACGGCTTCGAGTCCTATCTAGCCCTCCACTCTCTCTCTCTCTCTCTTTCTCTCTCCATTATATCCATCCAACTAACAGCAGTAAGTCATCTGTGGTATAGATCTGCGTGCTGTTGCTTTTGCTAAGATCCGACGCGGCGTAGCTACGTTCAACAGCATTAGACTTTGAGCTCTACTGCGCACTACCTACAACTTGGATACCTGCCTTGCTTCAGTCGTAATTTATACTCCCTTATCTAATGTTTTTCCATCGCGTCGCTTGCGCCGTCAATTTTTTAACAGTTCGAGTCATTTATTTTTTCATTCGAGCACTTATTTCGCTATTCATCGCAATCGTTAGTAAGAACACAAGTCACAGCGCACGACCCCTCAACTTTTCAAGAGTTAGGGTACAGTACAGCGTACAGCTCCATTATATAGTATGTATCGTAGACTTGGGGCAAACTTGTGCGTGAGATTTCTTGAACCGGTGCAGCAGCGAACACACATAACTATAATAATTTAGTGGCTTTGACATTGCTTCAGCAAACACGAATGTGTAGCTGTGGCTGCGTGCGAAGACGACCTACAACGCGCTAATGTACATAAGGTCATTTCCTCCAAAAACTGAATTTATATCCAAAGTCTCATCTTCCTCTGGAAAGGGTTAGATAGCGCTCTTGTTTTATGCCGTAATTAAACTTTGCCGTTTCGCTGTCAACAGTCTGCCTGACGTGCTTAATGTGCGTGTCACATACATGCAAGCTGAAAAACTGTTTAATTGTCTTGTATCTCGATAACATTTCTCAGCTCCAAGTTTCGCAAATTATTTTTCTAACGATAATTCATAATCATTCCGAAGTAATGGAAAGTATCAAAACAATAGCTTTGAATCCGACGTTCGAGAGAATAACCGAATTTTCGTCGCGTGCTTCGCACTCGTATCAGCCAATTTATAACGGGTACAATAACGAGAATCCACTGAGAGAGTTATAAACAGACAATTTGTTCTGTTCGCCAGATGCCACTTGTGTCAAATGTCGAAAGATTTGCTTTTGATGAAGCAATAACACACGTTTCTGCGCTTATATGCGGCAGTGGTCGGTCTCTCTCTCTCTGTGCACGCGCCAACTTCATTGCGACTACTGCTTATAATTGGATGAACTCGCTGCACGCTTTATTATTCATTTTTCATTATCGCTCAAGCTCAATTATCCGGCGACGCCCAGTACACGTGAATAATCTCGACGCGCTCCAAAATATCCTTTCGCTCCGAGTATTGACCTCGTGCCAAAGTTAATTGTTATCTTGCTGTCCACGCGTGTCGGTGTTGATTTTCCCTTCTTCCCTCCCTTTCTCTCTCTTTCTAAAACGCAGAAAACTTTTATCGTAGAAATAACTGCGAAATTCATTTGGCTAAAGGAACTCGTACATCATGGTACGAGGATGATGAAATTAATTGAAATCTCCTTGCAGTTGGTAAATTTTCCACGCGAAAATCTGATCTTCGGCCGAAGTTACTTCTGCAAGGATAGTGTCGCCACGAAAATCTTTTAGATATATGGAAGGGAAATTGAGCTTGCAAGCTAAAAGTCAGAGAGTATACGCAAGAGGCCGACCCAATTTGAATTAGGATATATATGGAACGAGAAGGAGAGATAGAAAGAGGGGCTCTGGCGGTGTTTCCGCACGCTGCTGCTGCTGCTGTTTCTGCTGCTGCCTTCCACGACGCTAACTGTCTTAATTCCGTAAGAGAGAAGCTATCCCAACGCGTATATAACTTTGCAACGTTTATCCTTCTGCAAGGGGAAGAAGCGGCAGCACGACCAAGTTTAATAACCGTTGCTTCGATAGAGAGCAGCGAGACTTTTGAGGTAAAAGGATTGAAACGGGGATTTAAATGAGTTTTAACCTGCTCGTGTTATTGTAAATTAAAAATATGCAAACGAACCGAGATCGATTGCGTAAAAACAAAAGTTTGCCTAAATTACGCGAAATTTGGCAAATAATAACTTTCCAAACTTTGCTTATTTGCGCCACGAGACTTCAATAAATCTTCTTAACGGCGAGCCTCGTGGGTCTTAATTTGAGAGACAGGGAAAATGGCGATTTCATCCCTCGATCAAGATTTTTCGTCGCTTCGACACGCTTCGGATTAAAAAATCTTGACCGAAAAAATAGGCAAGGGCATTCAGTCGAGATGATTAATTAAAAATGTAT
This sequence comes from Trichogramma pretiosum, assembly GCF_000599845.2. Classification (NCBI taxonomy): domain Eukaryota; kingdom Metazoa; phylum Arthropoda; class Insecta; order Hymenoptera; family Trichogrammatidae; genus Trichogramma; species Trichogramma pretiosum. The sequence continues at coordinate 59,164 of NW_019640801.1, forward strand.
GTATTAGTTCAACCACTAGAATACATGATTAGGAGGAAGACGAATAGGGTCGCAACTGTACAACAATGAATGAAAATGGCCGATACGAGTTGGGAAGCCAATCTCCGAGGCGAGCTACGGCATTGCATATACAACTACGAACTCCACAATACAACTACGAGTCGGCGGTGGCTGATCAATCCTCTCAGTTGCCGATGTGGTGTAAATCTCAAGCTCAGTATTGTATTTAGTCGCGAGAGCCCAACCTCGCTCCCGACTTATATATTTATACAACTGAAGAGATATTTCTTTTATACTCTCTTTACGCTGAGTGATAATGCACAGCTATTGTTTGGCTTTTCGACTTGGCGTGTTTTCTACAAATAAAAAAACTTTTTTTGACATTCGCTGGATTGTTTTATTCTACTATTCTTACGAGACAAAATCTGCATTCATGATGAATGCAGAAAATGTTAAACTTGAAAAAAATATAAATAAAATAAATATTTTAAACATTAAATTTTTTTGAAGTATGATAATTTTTTGACCATAAGTCTTAAAAATATATGTCCTAGCCTTGGCAAATAGCTGGGAACAAAACATGAATTTTCTTATTAATTCATCATAAGTGAATGGGGTTTTTCTTTTTCATACTCACAATTTTAAAGCGATTCTCCATCTATTGTCTATTAACAAAGAATATAAATTAAAATTTAATCAGAAAAATTATTTCCAATAAATCGATTAATCATATTGCAAATTTTGCACAGTTGGCCGATAAATTAATTACTAAAAGCGTGCGAGTTTGTCTGGTTTTATTTTTTAATAGTATAAATATAATGTCGTGGTATATAAAAATATGCAGACCTCTTCTCGTCTTCAAACATTTTCTCTGAATTTAATTTCCGACTTTCAACTTGATTGGTTCAAGTTAAAAAAAATCGATAAACATTGTTATCTCGCTCGACCCTGTTCCGATGAAGTCTCTTGGAGGGTCGTTTTTTAAATGGAATACCAAATTAAACTTTCATTGTGTCGACTGTACAAATGGGTGTACAAGTTTAGGTGTGCAAAATAGACGAGTTTCATAAATAGTCTTACAGAAAGCAACAGCAGCTATATTCCACATTCTTGGCGTCACGTGGGATTTGGGATATAGCTTGTACAGACAAACCCGACTATCTATATATACGGATGTTTGTCATTCCCAATCACCGGCAATTCAAACGGTAGCAACAGCTCACGCCATCGGGCACGCGTAGGATAAATGCGATATCCTTTTCTTTCCTCTACATATGCTGCATACCTTGCCTTTGCGTTTATCCATTTCCAGACTGACTATAGAGTTTCAAACGAACTTTAAAAAAGTAATTTCTTTTAACCTTCAACTTTTATAATTCATCGTAAAAATAATTGATTTTAATTTTTCGAATTAACGTTATCAATGCTTCATCAATTGATTCTAGTTATGCCGAAAAACTCAAAAAAATTTACGGAAATGTGAATCTTCAAATAGGCTAATTTACCTTGGGAAGCTTTGCAATTTAGTGTTCGCCCATAACTTTGCGAAAAGAAAAATTTATGTTTATGTATGTATTTACTTTGACTTTCTATGCATTTTAGATGAAACAGCAGTTGAAAAACACGCCCGTAGACTTGCAATATGCATATTGCATGAGCTTTTGAAACGGAGCAGCTAATTTTTTACGAGCTCGCTACCTTGGAAGATTTATCTAATTTTTCACTTGAGCGTAAATCGCGCATGAATATGTAATTTATGTGCACATGAAATCCTCCGCGCATTCGGTGAATAAAGCATTTCGCTCGATCACTCGGAGTTATTAAAAAGAAGTAAATACGCTCATCGAGACACAAAAAAAGCAAACATCATTATTTTTTACTGGTGGCTTTTGCCAAGTCTCTTACTTGATACGGGTCAGACTTTTTTTCTTTTTGGGAGACCAATAAATTCTTTGGAACTCTCGCAGCAATACGTAGGCCAAAGTAGCAGCTGCATAGTATACAGAGTAATACTGTCGCATTCTCTCCATCCTTTCTCTCTCTCTTTCTCTCTCTCTGTTCCTCGATTCGCAACCCTCGGGACTGCCCGGCTGACTGATCGCGTTCCATTGATTAGGATTCCAATTATTGGCTCAAATTGGTTATTCTCTTGCTTCGCTCTCTTTTACTTTGTACTCTTTTTTCCATCAAGATGGGTCTTTCTTTCTCCCTCTATCCCTCTCTATAATCCTCGATGGCTTGCAGTGGAGTATTCCTATTTTTTCCACTCGGTCGAATCTATCGTTTTCAGGTATGTGCATGTATGTAGAGTACACTGCAGTGTGCACATACTCAATGACAAAAGGTTAAATTTCAAATTTGGTTCTATGTTTTTTAGTTTGCACTCATTCAGAGTGGAGTGCAAAAAAATTTTTGTTAGATGGCACGCATCGGCTAGTATAAAGAGATTTTCTATTTCCATTTTAGGACTTTTTGAAGCTTCAATTTTTTCGAATACTGCAGAAATTTGCGCGCTTCAACTTTCAGTACAGTAAATAAAAGTTTTTTATATTCGGTTGTACACGCTTGCATAAAAATAATTTTCTCTTTTTCTCTGTTACTAATTTGTTGCATCGAATTGTAACGCTTCAATAATTAACGAGCCTTTCCTATCCTCTTACTTCCTTTTTCTCGCCACTCCCCGCCCCCTTCTATGAATACGTACATAAAATTATTATTTTACCTGCAACACCGTAAAGCCTTGTTCTGTTTTCTTACTTCTTTCTTTTTTACGTTATACCAAAAGCGGTATCTACCCTTACCGATAGCTATTGATGTATTGAGTAAACACGCTGACATATATGTTTGCACGCATCAAGTAAATTTGAAGGATCGTTGTAAAACCACCAAAAAAGTACATTTTTAAAGATTTTTTTCATAAAAAGAAGAAGATGCACGCAATTTCGCATAATCTTTATTAGAAAATGTGAATTTAGTATAATTGAGTATATTGCCTTGTTGTAAACAATACATTGCAATTAGAGTTTATACGTTTATAAGGCACGTATTGAACCTTGACTTTTGGATGGTGGCTTGAAAATAGGCGATGGATTTACCTTAACCGTGAAGAGGAACGGGCGGACCAAAACAGAGAGAGAGACTCGGCCTAAACTAGCAATCCTTTATACAAAACTATTAAATAAGCAATAAACTTTGTTGGAGAAGGTATTCCATCTCGGCTTGCTAATTGCAACAATAGCAAGGCTGCAACAGCAGCAGCATGAGCATCAAAGACCAATTCACGGAGCTTGAAGCAATTGTATCATCGTCGGAGGTTACAAGTCCATCGTAGCATGTGCGCACAAACCTCGAAATTACGAAATACCCCTTCTCTTTCATTTTCGCATCTCTCTCTCTCTCTCTCTCTCTCTCTCGTTACGTGTGGTCTGCTTGCGACGTATTAATTGCTTCGACTTTGATGCGTTTTCTGACACTGCGCGTCTTCTCCTTTTCTCTCATAATAATCTACTTACACCAACGTGCTTAACCTACCGAAAAATTTATTTTAATTGTTTTACTTCCACACGCGTGCGCTTACGACTCGACTCTCTGTGCTTTTTGGAATTGTCCATTTTTGCGTCCAGAGCGTGTAATTAGACTTACTTTCGGTATCTCGTCTACGAGTCAAAAAAAAGTACTGGTCGTTTATTACTCCGCACGAACGACGTACTTGGGAAAAAAGTGTGCGCTAGTGCCTCACTGACAAAGAAGCTTTTTATTTCTTTGCCTTGAATTGCATTTGGAATATAACGCTGACTCTGCTGCTGCAAACAGAAGACACTATATTCCGTACGTTCGTCCGCAAGCGTCGCAAAACCTGATAAGCTTTCAATTTTCTCACGACTCGTGATGCCACTCCTTGATGTTAGAAATCAATCTAACCGTTTAGGTTATTAAACTTGATATTTCCCTTGATTTACTTTCGACAGGCATCAGCAACAAAAGCAGCGCAGCATTTTCCAATCATTCGACGATGAAAAGACATTTCTCGCACGAGCATTTTTTCCAACTCACGGTGCAGGAACAGCTCAATTCTCTTAACTAAAATTATATAAAAATATATGTGAGAAAAAAATCGATGATGTGCTCCCATGCAAGCTCGAATGAAAAGTCGTAGCTTTCTTTAATTAATGACAAACACGTCAAGTGCGATTCACAAGTTTTTACAGATCTCTATGTCTCTCTTGATATATATTTCTATATATATCTTTTTATATACACATCACAAAAATTTCATCACGAGTGACTGTCTAATCGAGCAAATGATTTTTTAATCTATCAAACATAAAGACCGTGGCGCCGTGGGAAAACTTTTTTATTTTAGTTCGATTACTGATCGGCAGAAAATTTGCTTGGAGGGAACTTACAATTTGTTTTAATGAAAAGTCCACTGATCTGAGAAAATCGAACGATTCGTGAAAAATTTTATTTTAATTAGAAAAAAGTAATATAAAAAGCCTCCGGTTATGTAAAATGTCATGCTTTCAGGAAGAGTCTAATCCTTTTTAATTAAAGAAAATTCAAACCACGCTTCCTTTTCACTTGGGCATTTTAATTCGTCTTATAGCTTTAATATTAATGCTTTGCAAGAGTATTTAAATCATACATACGCGCCAATAACATCATTGGTAATTGCGTGCATCAAAGCTTTTGAGTTTGTATACGCACGAATTATACGGAAACGTAGTTTTGAGCCACCCGCATGCGCGTTTATCTATTTTGAATTATTTTTCCTTCGATATCGTGCAACTACATGTACTTTAGCGCGGGTGGCAATCATCCTATACTCCAATACATTTTTTGCCTCGTAATAAAATCAAAGCTATCAATCAATGTCACGTTTGATCATGCGAGAGACTTCACTGCGATCAATACGCCGTAACTTCGCAACCTGCAATACAAGAAAAACTGATGAAACTTTTGTTTTATTGACTGTAATGAATTGAATGCGTTATTGTGCTGGTTAGGTTCAGGAACCCTACTACATGTGCGCTCTTTGACGAGTTAAATGACCATCATGTATCATGCAAATAATCGTACTTGTAGCGTTTGCTCGTTACAGTTTGAAATTTGAATTATTATTATTATAGTTCAACTTCAAGTTTAATTTCTCTAAATGTAAATCACAAACCATTAGCACATTTTGTTAGAAATATAAATATTACAATATTCAATCAGTAGGTAGGACATTTTTTAGACTGAAATAAAATGTATACTATTGTACGGGGTTACGTAAAAAAATGAGATACAATTAGGTGAGTGGTAACCATAAACAAGAATTGGAAGAAAAACAAGTGTGTACCTTGTTCAGCATTTGGCAATGAAGTTTTTCACGGAAAGAAGCTACTCTCATCGAGCCAAGAAAGCGAAAATATAGCCACTCTTTTTCTCTTTTTCTCTTCGTATAGAGCTTTGAAACTCAATTAAAAACAAAGTTGCAGCCCGACAGCGATAGTAAGCAACTAAAACATTCCTAGAACTAAGAAACGCTGAGCTCGAACTTTCCAAATCGAAGTCGCGCTCACTATCTTCATCCACACTCGCGTTTGCAATTACAACGGAGCCAAAAAAGCTTAGGTTTTTTTCCTCTGGTATCCATCTATCTCGTCAACGTACGTGTAATAATAAGGAAGCTCGAATTTCATCGACACCACTCGGTCGTAAAGAAACGTAAAAGCTCAATCGCAATGATGTATATTTATAAGTGTGTGGTCAGAAAAATCGTATCAGGAAAAAATAGCGCGCACAAAACAAACAAAACAACGAGGGAAATGATCATTGGAGTAGATAGTACACGAAGAAGCAGGAGAAAAGACGAAGAGGAGGAGAAAAGTAATTTCGCGTCGCGGCGAAATCAGTTTCGCTGGACGCTATCTGTAAATTGCCGGAAACCAACCCTTCGAAGCTTCCAGTACCACTGCCAGACGTAAAGGCCGCTCGAGCAAGAGCGCACGCAGCGCCGTAGCAATGGCACTAGTAGTTATGGTAAAAGTACTGGTAGTCGTCGCCGAAGCAATAATAGTAATATTAGTTTTACTAGTATATAGTTGTATTTCAACAGTACCAGATCGAGAGAAAAGGATTTTTCTCGTAAAAGTTTTTTGCGCGAGCTACCGCCACGACCTCTGAGGCTGGAACTCGCTTACCCTGCTAGAGCCGAAAAAACCTCGAGAGTATCTCGCAGAAAATTCCGCTGGACTTGCTTTTCTCTTCGCTTTTTCTATCACTTCTTGTTCATCTTGGGTTTACACCATACTTTTTCTTCATGCCTCATCGAAACTTTCATTTCCTCTCTTGGAAATCTCTTACACAGGCAGACGAAAGTAAGAAGAAAGAACGAGAAAAGCAGGCTAGGTAATATCGACGCATTTTCATTCGCATGGAAATATGATTTTTCGTCTACAACTTATTTTCACATTATATTGAATTTATCTATTTTTCTCAAAGCTACAAATTTATTGAATTTTCGTCTATACTCAGTAGCTTTAGAACACCGATAAGGTATACGAGTCGATCCCTCGCATTGTATTAAGAATTCTCGAGGAATAAAAAACGTCACATTTTATTGTACCAAAGCTAAATTGTCCCGGGAGAAGTTTGCTATGAATTTCACTCTTACTCTTGTTTTTCTTTTTTTTTCATATCAATACGTAACTTTTTGAATATTCTTTCTCAATCCCTCAAGCTTACACAAGCGTATAGGTGTATGGTAGCAGTACTCGCTTATTCATAGCGTAGATGTGTATGCGTTAGCTCTGCTGCTACAGCTGCCTCGAGGGTGCGAGGAGCAGCGTCTCGTCAAGGACTTGCTGAAGTAGACGCGCCCCTCTTCTGCCCTCGCTTTCCTACGCTCACATCCGCATAAGACACACACACACACACAGCTCTGAAGGGTGGTGTAGAAACATCGAGGCAATTTGACTCGGCTCTACATATGCTAGTGTGCCGGGAGCACTAGTTGACAATTCGATCGCGTTCGCGCTCGCGCTACAGCATTATATATATACTGCTTTTTTCTGCCTTTCTCTCGAGTATAATACGAGATAGCCGATGAACAGCAGCGGATCTTGATGTACAGTTTTTCCTCCTTCTGGAAATGGATGCTCCTAGGAAAAATTGAATCTTATAAATAATACGCGCCTCCTTGATTCTGCCTTCTTTTGTGTGCTTTTTTTTCAAAGCAACGCGAGAACAGGCTTCAAAAATGTTCCAAACGCATTTCTAACAAGTACTAAAGTAGCACTTTTGCATTATCATTGGGTTAAAAGTATTTGAACAGCATATATTGTTTATTAAGTGCAGTTGTTGAATCACGTTAAACGTGTCTTGCAGCATAAGTGTATTTACTATCTTACTGTCTTGGGCAACTTTGAGCATAGCTTTGAGAAATTTTAAGCCACTGTGTAATCCTTTACTAAGCTTTTAACTCATAATGAATGGTAAACATCATCTTCAATTTTCGCTCATTCGACAAATTTTTTATTTAATTGCAAAAACGTTAATCTGTATAAAAAATTTTATTGAAAACATTGAATAGCAAACTATAATTTGTAACGGTAGTAAGAAATTAATACCCAATTCAACAAATGTACCTGTCGACATCTAACGCTGTTGAGGTAGAAAGTGAAAAAGCTTGACAAAAAAAAAAAAAAATGAAAAAACACAATGCGCACGCNAAAAAAAAAAAAAAAAAAAAAAATGAAAAAACACAATGCGCACGCGTCAGTTGAGAAAAGTGAGCTCATAAGCTCGAAGAATACTGCTAGCGCTAATCCCGCGTGCAAGCATTTTTTTACGTGTAAAGCTACCGCATAAGCTGGCTTTTATATACTTTTTTTTCTCTAAATATTATTTCGCCGACTGAGGAAAAACTTTGGAATATATAAGAAAACGCTGCTGCTACTACTGCCTCAAAAGAAAGTTTTGTTAAAAGAAATGAAAACTTTTCATAACGAAAGAAAGTCAAGTCAAAACTGCACGCAATAATATAAAAAAGAATGAAAAAGAATTAACACGGAAAAAAGTTATCCTCGTCGTAAAGGACTTATATCTCTGCATTCATCACTATATTACATTTAAGTATATACGAAGAAAAAACGCAATATTCTTACTGCACTTTGCAAGGTTATGCGCTTCTGCTTTTTTAAGACGAGAAAAAAGCAAATCTCGAATCAAGTTCCCGAGAACAATAAAAGCAGATGTACCTGAAGAATTCGCATCGTTGACTTTAATTATTTTAAAACTTTGACAAATGTAGATTTTAAATGCGATCCTCGGTAGAGCAGCCATGCTTGGAAGCAGAACACAATACAGCGAGCATACGACTTATTTAAAGAGCGACGCAAACAAAACAATACTGGTGGAACACACGTCAACCGATAATAATCCATGATAACTTTCGTATGGTACAACTAATCCTAACGCGAAAATCCCTGTACATACATCTGCTGCCACAGTGTGGTACACTAGCTAGCTAGCCTCATCAAAACCTCCCTGTCTCTGTCTGTGCTTTGACATTCTATTCCCTCGGTTGCTTGCTCATTGCATGCTGTTACACACGCCTCAGCGTACCTGTACAATATTGCTGTATAGAGCCAGGTGCGCAGATGAGTGCACGTATAAAAGCGAATAAACAAGACGAATTCGCGGAGAAAGAAAATTAAAGCGAGTGATTAGAGTTGGACAAGGTAGAGGAAAGTAAAAAAGTTTTTTCGCGCACGCCACGAGCCTTCGTGTATAATAGTGTACACGTTCGCGACATGCATTACATGACATGCAGAGCGAGGGTCGCTGCACGCGCACGACCAGTGCCAGTAATAATAATAAAAGTAATAAAATAGAGGAATGATCCCCGCTCGCATACACATTCGCCCGCGCGTACACAATCGTAGATGTCTAGCATCGATACGCGCCTCCACGTTTATGTGTGTACGCGCGCGTTTGTATTATACATATAAATCGGTCCGCGCCATCTCGTAAGCACACATGCACACTCATACGTGTATATATATAGCTCTATTATGTGCACGCGTGCCGAGTTTCGTATGCATAGGGAGGCGGCGTTGTAAAACGAAAATTCGCGCGTGTGATGACTATAAGAGCACCCCTCATAGCCTCGCTCTCCTGTACATGCAATATGAGTTCGATATTCGTCCTTTTTTTCAGTTTTGTTAACGCGCCGCGTGACTCGATGCAGCGCCACATTACATTATGCAACCCGGCCCACGCTGAGCCTCGTCCGAACATAATTAATCTGCCTTCCGACGGAAAAAATGAAGATGAACGTTTGACCAGATATTCATGATTATACTTTTTGCCATAAAAAGTAGTAAAACTACGCTAAGTAAGCTAAAGTGCTGAACTGCATGATATTGTTCTGTGTGGCGTTTGCTCTTGGCTTGCAGCGGTACACATGTATAGTGGATGCAAAAGCACCAAAGGAGAATGGGGCTAATGCCCTCAAGTGCACTTTTTCTTCATTGGACAAGAGAGTTTATTTTATTTTGTTTTACTTATACTTTTTCTCTGCTTAAATTGTACACTAAAAGAAAATTTACAAAAAAAGAAATATACTGGCTCTTAATTACATTTATAATTTGCTATAAAAGAATTGTTGAACTCGCTAAATTTTTATGAGATGATGTCTAATTTTAAAAAAATTACGCGAATTATAAAGTTAAATCGTATGTAAAATTATCAACCTTAAATTTTGCCATAAATAACTTTTACTTATTTCATGAAATTAAATAATTCTGCATATCAAACTTTATTTTAAAACTAATATTTATTCGCATATGAATATAAAGTACATTAATCGGAAACATTATTGTACTATTATTTATAAAACAGTGTTCAAAAATTCACAAGCAATCAGTAAATAAATGAGAACATAGTGTACATATTACCATAGTAGTATTTTCGCAAAACGATGATGATGTACTTTTCAATAAAGTTCTATCTCGTTGTAACTTTAATTTGGCTTCTCAATGAGTATTTAATTTGATTTCACAAAATTGTCATGTTTTCTTATCGTAATTTGATTATAAATCGTTATCGTAATTTCAGCCTCTGGCACTGCAGCAATGTATTAACTCATCCACGATATTAAGCTCAATTTACAAAGTACATTGCAAAAGACAGTATAATTTTCTTATAAATCACTGCAGCCTCCAGTGGCCGCGCGTGTGTGTCGTGCGCCTGTGTGAGCAGGAGCCATTTTCCTAAAACCGCGCCTAACATCGACGTTACAATTACGTGATTAATTATTCGAGACTCGGCTGGATCATGCAAGTGTAGGACGTAGTGGCCGACAGGAGTAGAGCAGGACGCAAGCAGAGCCGTAGTTGATAGATGACGTTCTGTTGTGCTCGACGGCAATTCTTCATTTTGCAAATATCGCGTAACCGCTCTTGCGCACGCGCGTAAATTGGAATCGACACGCAGACTAGAGTAGTTTACCCGAGCGCATATACGACGCGTACATATACGCTAGCACTACGAGATGGCAATATATTCCGTCGAAGCACGTTTTTTTCGTCTTTGTATAGAATCGTTTAATAATCGAAATACGGCCTGTGTTATAGTGGCAAACTACTCTAAATGCAAATGCCTGACTAATCGAAGGAATTGACGTGCTTTGATAGCGGAAATTTAGTCGAGATTGAATCCATCGTTATAACTATAATCGGCCCGATGTTCATTCAAAATTAATCGCTGACTTGTCGAATAACGCCAACTCTTTGCTTCACACGAGTCTACGAGCCGAATCAGAAATTAGCAATACTCGACAATCACGCTAAGCGTCATTAAGCAGGAGATATATACGATCCTAAATTAGATCGGAATATTTCGTAATATTTGTACACAAATGATATATGAATGAACTACTGTATACGACTAGAAATCCGTAAAATACGCTAAAAGAATTTCAGGCTGATCGTACCCTCTTCACCCTTTTCATTGTCTTTTTTGTTTTCTTCTCCTACTTTTCCTCTTCACTCTACCTGTTCTCAATAAACAAGCTCGAGAGGCAAAAAATAAACCATCAGCGAGATAAAAAAAGTGCTTTGCAGTATGTGTGACAAAAAAGGCCTTGTTTCGCGCGGTAGCAAGCCAGAGAGTGCAGCTAGGAAATTGACAGGATTGGCCATTTTTAGCTCTCACGCGCGTGTTTTTTCGGGTTCGGGTTTATTCGAGCAAAAACGAGAATTGCACCGAGAGCCGCTATGTATATGCGATAACGTGCGCGAGTGTTGTTTGTGATAGCGAGCCCCAAGTTCGATCAAAAAGTGACAGAGAGGGGAAAAAAAGAGGAAACTGTTGGCTGAGGTACGTGAGGGTTTCACAAAACCTTAGTTGACGATTTAGAGAAATACCGTGCCTGCGGCTCTCATTTTTTCCTCGGCAACGTTCAGTTTTTTTTCTCAACTTGAAGGCGATGCATAACTGTCTTTAGAATTTTCAAGAAAATGAATATTAATGATTCTGCGCTATAAACTTTTCTCAATTAACAATAAATGAGGAATACGACTTTTTGATTTAATATCGCTAATATATCTTGTTTATAAATATTATCTGACCACATTCTTACCATTATTATGTACATGATTCATTGAGGAGCATAAAACTCGTGTAAACAAAATTTCCATATTAAATCTTCTATCTCACTCTCTTTTTCTGTTCGACCTTAGGCACGAGCACATTTTCGCGAGAAAAACATTTAATTACTTCAGTATACAAACTAAAAAGTAAAGACTTTAAATCATCATCCACCCCTGGCGTCTCAAAGAAATGAAAACGTCCATGGAAAAAATGAAAGAGAGGAAAAAGTACGAAACAGAGATTTCTACCTGCACTTTACATTACACCACCCTATCACTACGTGTTCACCCCCTATTCATTGAATGCTGAGAATATTTTTCATTAGTAGAAAAAAATTTCCCAGCACAAAGTACGTACACGAGTAAACACGTTCATACATTTGTAATATTGTACTATGCTATTTCTTATAAAGAAATTTTACGCGAATTCCAACAAATTTGACAAGTTTTCTTTTCCGATGCATCAAGCCTGATTTCGAACTGAATTATGTCACCAATCAATTTTCATTGCAGAAAAAAAATTATTTGCTATACAGTGCAAAGATTGTTAGAGGCACTATTTGACATGGTATTTACTTTAAAATCACCCATTAGAGGACTTCCACCGACGTACTTTGTCCGCTATTGAGAGGCGAATAAAAAACGAAAATAAAACTAATAATATCAAAATTAAAAATATTTTTATTATTTGTCATGATATTTCATCAAACAAGTGGCTTATAAAATCTCTGTAAACTTTAGTAAGTCCGTTAAAATGATTGAAATGTACGAAAAAAGTGTCGGCTATTGAGAGGTGTTTGTATTCGTTAATAACAGGTGTTAATCCCATAAGAAGTAATGTATTTGGCAAAGATCACAAGATTTTTTCGCTATTGAAAGGTATCTCCTATTAAAAGGTGTCCACAATGAAAAGTTTTTGTATATTTAGAGACAAGGTTTGCATAAAAGTATTATATATGATTATTATCTTTTACGAGATGAATATTTACAATAATTTACATACTTTTTTACGTGAACATTATGATTTTCTGCAATACTTTCTACATTTGTGCATTAAACTTACCCCTCAATGTTACAATCTGTCATTCACGTCACAGAAAAGTGGACATTGAATGCAGAAAATGAAAAAAAAAACACTTTAACGACGTTACAATTCGATTGTAACGTTATAGACGTGTATAAATCATTTGTTAAAATTTAATAGAATTTTTGAAAGCTAAATGTACCTACCCTTTCACTCAACATTTGCAACGACGTTGCCATTGGTACAAAATATCATTACATCAGAGTCTGCAAACGCGTCAAAACAATTCAAAGTAATAACGAATTGTGCTCAGGTGATATATCTATAATATAAACTTGTACAACGCAAAGCGATGAGAACTAAATGACTAAAATGAAGCAAGAAATTACACTTACTCTTGAGGATGAAGTTTGTTGCCTAACTCGGATTCTCGATTTCTGAGATTAATTGAATTTCACGAAAAAAACTCGCTAGAATTTCTGCAATCGAACTTGACGATCTCCGGTAGAAAATCAAGGTTCCATTTCGTGAATTATGAGCTGATAATTTATTTTTCATTGAAGCTTTAATTGATCCTTAATATTTTGTTGTAGTGTATCGTTCGAGTAATTATAATGAGTGCCCGGAAATAAATGCTACATTTTCCGTACGTTCATCGTCTACAATTATCCTTTCTATAGAGTATCTTTCTCTTCTCATCAGCACTTCCAACCTTGAAAAAAATCCTATCTCGATAGCAATTTATTCATCAGCTGATGTAGTAAGGTTTTCAGTATTTTCTTACGACTATTTTTCTCTTTTTCAATCATCGCCACAAAATGCTTTCTTGTTCCGTTACTAAAATGAATAGTTGTGCTAGTTCTAACACTTTTGTAGTCAAATTTGACGGTTTTTGAAATGCGTTATACGTTACAGTCCCTTAATAGCATTAAAAATCCAATGTATATATATACATCTCTGATAAAGGTCTATTCGCTCATGAAAATTCCATAGACTCGTGAAACTTTTTCTGTAATGCTGAACGTGCAAGCAGATCTTCACTGCTTCTTTTTCTTTTTTCTTTGTAAAAGTCAGTGATCCAAAATTAATATGCAATGCGCTAGTATGTCTTCTGTGTATATATGCACCCTCGCTTGCACACACACACACACACACACACACACACACACACACACACACACACACATTTATAGGAAAGTACTCGTTGTCGCGCTGCTCAACCCAGTTTCAAAAGAGGATACCCTATAGAACTGATTCGAGTGAACGAGGATGGATTTCTCGAGGGGAAAGTACTCTCTTTTTCTTTTTTTTTCTGGTAGAAGTTGCTTGGCAGAACAGTTTTTTAGATCGTACCGGTCGAGTAGAGTTTCGCTTTTGTTTCGCTTGCCTATGTATTTAGGTGCACTGCTCCATTACAACATGCTGTACGTGCAAGTGATATTGTGCATATGTACCAGTTAAAAGTCGCTCGCGATGGAATGTATACACCTGGGTGAACTGGATGTGTATTGGGCAGAAATTTTATGTCATGTACAAAAATCAAATGTTTGTCTGAAGTTTCCTCTTGTCAAATGTCGAGTGCACTTTTCATTTGATATGTGTATATCATTAAGTGACACTTTAATCCATCGTTCTTAACAATTGACTGTGCAAATAAAAAAAACACTCTTACTCATTTAAGACGAGCAACAAAAATTGTTAACGAGTAATTACCTTTAAGTTCGCTGCAAGCTCTTCAATTATGTGGGTTAAGCAGACAAGTGCAAAGAAGCTGTGCATCACACACAAAGAGGCATCAAACCAGAGCGCAAAAAGACGATCTTCCTTTTTCTCTCTTTCTCTCTCTCTCTCTCTCTCGTTCTCGTAAAAAAAGATAAAGAAGCTTGGTTTCGAGTGGGAGGAAAAGGGGGAAGGGGCAACTTGAGTGAGATAAGTCGATTATCTGTGCAGCGGGAGAGCGCCAAAAGTAAAGCGAGGAAGAAGAAGACGCTACCGCGCGCGTGATTTAACGCTGTATAGCTCGCTCCACCAAGCTTGCCCTCTATATTCGCTCCTTATACTTATGTCTCTTCGGCTTGCAAGCCAAAGTGGCGCGCGGGGAACGACGAGCTTCCTTTCTTTCTCGATAATCCTTTGGACCATTTTCTTCTCGTTTCATGAGACTTTGAATGACTCGCATGTATATAGGAGCGTGCGCATCATGCGCCTTATGTTACTTCAACCCTCGAAAACCTTTGCTCTCGACCTTTGCGCCACTAACGCCTTTTCATCTTATTATATCCGCTGCCAGCTGCTTTTTAGGATAATACGTAGCAGGGATTATTGAATTTTTATATCTGATGCTTGTCGTTCTCTCTTCTGTTCTTTTATAATTACTGCCAACCTCACTCGTAATAAACATCTTCAGTAGGCGAACAAAAATGTGCACTCGGATGATTGTCTTGAATATTTCATTAAAAATATTTAACGAATAATCATTAAAAATTGCACTCTTGATTGAACTCGTATAAATGCTGATATCTTGAAAAAAGTACAACAAAATTCGTCGTTCTAACCGCACATAGCCGTTAGAAAGCACAGTATAAAGCGTTGGAGCTTGCAAGCTCCGAGTTCGTTAATCACCGCTCGCGATGCTCTCGCACACACACCAGAATCAACTTTCTAATACCATTACTGACTCATCCATTCATCACCGTTTTCTCTCATACCTTCCATTCTCCTTCCACACTTGTTCTTCTACATTACAAATACCTTCTCTTTTTTTCATTGCAATTCCAGTGCACCGCTCGCAATTTCAGCGGGAACCAAACAACAACAACAACAACAAGAGCAGCAGCAGAACTAGAAACTGCTACATGAATATATCTATGTCTCTTGATACGTATTATATAATATACCACAGAGTGCAATCTAAAATTGCTTTTTCACTAGTTCTTTAGTGTTGGACAAGCTTATAGGTGTGCACAGCATCCTTGGTACGCTTATGGTCGTTGTTATTAGCGTTCGACGACGTAGTAGAAATACGACAAACTTTTCGATGCGTGAAATTTGCTCGTGCTAGCGTGCAGATATACAGCGTCTAAATAAAAGTTCAACTAGTACACCACTGCATGATTACTACGCAAAGTTGACTTGTTTTAATCCACTAGCAGCGTGTTTATGTACATTTACATGCCGTGTGTCCATTTTTCTTTCGTTACTTATATTGCAATAATATGCTAATAAATACCCCGCTTTTTGATTAGATACGTACATCTGATAATTACACTCGCTAGGGGTTTACTTTTCCAAAGTAATCATCGATAACGTTATTACAAAAATAAATTAGATATATTTTTCCCATACGCTATACAATCTCCTATGCAATCCCATACGCTCATTTCTCGAATGGAAATTTTTATTTTGAAATTTAATCAATGCGTGCGGGACAAGGTGTACCCGTTGAATGAAATTAAATTAAAAATTTAGTCGATGGTGTACACCACAATATTTACTTTAAAGCTTCGAATATTTTTTTCCACCCGTAATTTCTTTGACTTCCAAATGAAACTTCTGATAAAATGTATAAAGCTCGCTTACAAGCAAACAAAATAATGTATCTATTTACGATTCAATAATATTTTTTTTGACATTCAAATTGAATTCAAATACACATAAATTTGTATTTTATTTTTTCGAAACCTTCTATTAAGTTAATAAAGTTTGCCTTTCCTTCAAACTATTTACCATATGTGTTTATATAAAAGAAGTAAAATATCGATCTAAACTTCTCGTTAGTACAGTTCTAGAATTAAATGCCCAAAAAGCCTCTTTCATCGTTAATTTCTTTGTATTCTGCGTCAGAATCGTCACGTTGTTGCACTCTCAACCCGTGTTATGTATATACTTTACGAATTAATTGTATTTGCGTGTAGCGAGGCGAACACTGCCTGTTTCGTCCCATTATTGGGGATTTTATTTGTTCGCTCGCTCGCTCGCTCGCTCGTACTTGTTGGAAATGTTAACAATTGGGCATTGATTAAAACGCTGATTAATTTGTAGCAACGATAGTGTTATCACCATTTATTTTCCGATACATTGTGGACTCGGCTCGCGAACTACGGAAACGAATAAAAATAGTCGCATAATTGAATGGGTTGCGAGCTTAAACGCGTCGATTCAATTTTACAAAAGTCCCCTGTTTAGCATCAAGTATTTAAGAGAAAAGAAAAAAGAGCCGGAAAAAAGTCGCTTAATTCAATTGTAAGGAAAGAATGCAAACGGCTTTGGTTTCGCCAGAACTTTGTAACTCGATCGATCGAGGGCAAAGCGTGAAGTAAAATAATGCGTCATTTAGTGAATCTCCAACTCCAAGTCTGCCTGTTATATATAAAGTCGAGTAGCCAATAAGTTAATATTATTAGCTAGCAATGATTCTTTCCGATAGCGGTGAAACTTTTTTTGTCGCAATTCGTGCGTTAAATACTCGAGCTTTTATTCCTCGTGCTAAAAAAGCTCCGATAATCGTCAATCTTGAAATAGCTATTACTTGGAGCAGCTTTCTTAAAGCAGAGAGAAGAGACAAAGAAAAGAAGTTGGCCCCGGATGATGTCTGCGGTCTAAGTACGCGTCGTTACCGTAAACTCGCATTAAGAGTAGCCGGTCGCATAGCTCAATACAGCGTAGACTGTTGTTTTCGACAGTCTATACGGCTATCTAAAGCTCCAGCAGCATATCCTTTGAATTAAAAAGACTTTGTGCGCGTTTATACATGTATATAAAAAAAAGCTTTGGGAAAGTGCAACTCGTTAGCCTTTTTACTCGGTAGCCTTGCTAATAGGCTTGGCGTAGATGCTGCAGCAGTTGGTCGATCGGATGTTATCCGCGCATGCTGAACTAGTTGCACTAGCTTTGGAACGATCAGTGCCATTCGGATATACGTTAGCATAGGAGGCAGCAGCATCGCACGCCGTCATATTACCTTTCGGAGCGTTGAAGATTACGCGCATGTATATAGGATATGTTCGAAGCTTGAGCTTAGCTGGCTAAGCGTAAACTCCTGTAGCCTTGTATGACGGGGGGAAACAAGCAGCGCCTTCGCATATACATGTATATGTGCTGCCTGTTTATACAATCTCCTTGAGCATCTCTTCTCGTATATATGCTCTGCAGCCCTGGAGATGT
The DNA here is from genome assembly GCF_000599845.2 of Trichogramma pretiosum. Taxonomy (NCBI): domain Eukaryota; kingdom Metazoa; phylum Arthropoda; class Insecta; order Hymenoptera; family Trichogrammatidae; genus Trichogramma; species Trichogramma pretiosum. Next base: position 76,990 of record NW_019640801.1, read on the forward strand.
ATGCTATCAGCGAGCCTATCATATTACTCGGATATTAGTTCTGCCATGTAACTAGATTGTTTTTCGAACTGTTTGGCTTGCATCTTTCAAAGTGATAAGGAAGAAAGGAACCCCTACGGTGTGCCCTGTATATCGAGTTTTTCAGTTTGAATTAAATCGTGGACAAGTTCATTTCAAAAATTCATCTAGTCGATAATGGATCGCGCATAAAGCACAAAATATTAATGGCTCGATAAAATTGTTGGCTCGTCAAGTCGATGGAAAACGCTCGACAGAAAACTATTTTTTAAGACTCCACGGCTACTTCATTGCCACGAAAAATTGAAAATGCAAAGCATAGAGCATCTCGCATAAATTTGAAATTATCGTCGTCACGTACGCTCGTTGCTGCCGCCTCTGCTACTCGTCCAAGAGAAAATAAAAGCTTGATAGCACCCACACGACTGAACCTCCGACGACTGAAAGCGCTATCCCATATATTAATTTTTAAATTCTGCGTATAAAAAGCATAACCTATAACTTTTTCCTCTTCAGGCTGAACTTGGACGGAGCGAACTCGTATAATCTTGCAAGAACTCTATCGCTTTCTACCTCATCATCTCTTCCGTATAGCTGTCTCGCGTGTATAGATATATAGCATTTTTTTTCTCTCATCGCGCCCGTCGCTGTCGAGGCCTTCATTAAATGCACCGTGCATCCTCCTTCTCGTCTCATCCACACCATTCGCTTGTGAAACGAGAAATTCTTATGCGCTTCGAATATTATACGTGCCCTTATATAACGTTTCTCCCCCGTTGTCCCAGCCCCCTTTACTCATTGCTCGTACTTTAATTTATGCTGGATCTCGGTATTTTTTCTTTTTGCGCTCCTTCACGCACACTCGTGTCATCGATCTTTTTTCGGGCTTTATTGAAAGATTCGAGTGGCGCAGCGCGAAACCGCTTGAAATGCGACAATGCGACGATATAGATTTACCGGGGTACTTGATTTGCATGATAGATGGTTGCTGCTATAGCAGGCCTAATAGCTGCGCTAGATCCGCACCTATATACATCGATGACATGTATATGGATAGTATTCGAGGCAGAAATGCTTATATTAGCGGGAACTGTAGTGCCATTTTTATTCGTCATCATTTACATGGATTTTCGCTCGTAACTCTTCTTAAAAAAATCTGAACTTAACGAGTTGGCAAAGTTCCGATGAAAGCCTAATTGCTCGGATTTATCTGTACAACTTTTGACGAGAAAAGAAAAAAGAAAAGTAGTCGGCAAGACGCGCGAAGCCTGCAATTTTTTCAAAACTTGCGCTCGCGTTCTAATGCAGCGGTGATCAAACTGTAAGAAAATTATGCCCACGCACGCGCGAGACTATTGAAAAAAACTTTTAATGCAAATCTGACTTGACGGGCTCGGTGCAGGTTGAAATAAACTTATCCGTCTTCTTGGAACTATCGCGGCGCGGCTGTCTAGTGGCGGAAACTTTTGCGAGTCAATAAATACAGTTTATGTACGGCTCGTTGCGACAGGGTCGACGTAAAGCGAACAGAGCCGTCGAGAGAGCCATCAATCCATAATAATACTTTTTTTAGATTTTTCAAATTAATTTCAAACATTTTTAGGACTGACGTTATCGTCGTCGCTGCTGCTGCTGCTGGCGCTGCGACGAGAGAAACCGGCTCGCGAACGACTGCGAGCGAGCCATGAGAAAAAACGACTGAGCCATTCATACGAGCTGTGCATCGGGGGCAATTTCTGCACGTATATCGAAGCCAGTCGTTCGCGTGTTGGCTAACAGTTAGCTCGTGAGCTGGTTCGCTTGATGAAAGATTATCGCGTCGTTTCTTTTCAGCTGCACAAAGGGCTGGGGGTGGCAATAGCAAATCCCTCGATGTATTTATCATCGGCCTCGTAAAGAAGATACGTGGCTGCGAGCTGCGCTTGTGTATACGTATCTGCTACGTGTGGAACGCGCGGCGGCAGCCCTCTGCTGAGCGCTATCGCGCTATTCTTCACGTCGTTGATGTAATTACCTCGCGCGCAACCCAAGCTTCATTAGCTCGCGCTGCGGGTGCCGCTGACGCCACTATACGTACTGCGCGCTGCTACTTTATGGTTACCTTCTCTCCGTCAAATTAAGATCGGCTGCTGCCTCGAGCTACCGAGCTACACGAAGCTTTTTTTCTACCTGGCTCGCAAAAATCTTGCTCCGCATAATTTTCCCCTCGCTTGAATATTATGTACGTATTATTATACCTACACAATTTCCGGCGCGTGAAATTCTACCTTTTAAAGCGGAGTTAAATTATTAAAAAGGTATTACGCGTAATGTATTCAATAGAAAGAGGGAGCTAGAACTGCACTCGAAATTTTTTTCCTCTCGCTGCTAGATTACCATAGAGCAGAGCGAGCGAGAGTAGGCGCAAGGCAAAAAGCACAAAGCCAATTACCCATAATAGAAGAGGCCTTCGAGGAGGGGAGTCAACGGTCTGTAAGCGCGGCCACTGTCACTGACGCTTCTGAATGTGCGAGCGCGCGCGCGACGACAAAAAGCAACAACGGTGCCAGTGGCGCTAGTCGGAATGGAAGATTAGGGAAGGACGCTCGGCTAGCAACGTAGCGTAGCCAAGGCGATACCCAACGGACGCGTTAATTCAACGCTACGCTTTCGAGGTAAATACACTTTGCCCGACCCATCGCGTGGATCTGCGAGAGAGTTAGACCAGTGCTTGACTCACCATCGTGCACGTATAAATATGTGCTACATAATGTGTGTGTGCGCGCATTTGTCCGAGATAGAGAACCTTAATACCGGTATGACGCGCGACGGCCATGCGTATTTATGCAGCTTCTCTGATTTTCGCTGCGGTGGCCTGTAGGTCGCGCCCAACCTGTGCGTATATATATAGTAATCCCTCGTGCGATACAGCGCCAACTCGTTAACCTGCTACGTCCTCGACGCGTTGCCTACAGTATTATATGCGCTTCGAGCTTTCCTGATATGACTCGAGTGATATGTAATGGAGACGTGAGACATGTTTTGCCAACGCTGCTCGGTTCAAAGTTATATCTCATCTTGTCCCTGTTTTGTTCAAAATTTTAAAGCTTTCACGTCGTTTCAATTTTTAAACTTCGGCATTGTTAAGTCTATTTATATAAATGCGTTAATTAAATGAATACGTACCTTCAATCGATTTTAATTTTCATTGAGATCCTTTTAATCGACAATAGTATATTACATGCCTAGGCAGCGAAAAATTGGAAAGCCTCAGAGCACATGTTTATTAGCCTAGGCACGTAATGCATACTATCATGACGCCATTTCTTACTCGTGATTTGTTTAAAAATTGAATTCAACAGTTCTTAATTCTTAAAAAAAAAAATTTTTATTTTAAAAGCTTTATTGAATGTACTCGAGAGAACGATGATCCTTAAAATTATTTTGTTTGAAATGTAATGACGAAAGATTATTAGAGTAATGATGAAAAAAATGGATAAAATCTAAAAATCCTTTGATACCAGGAAAATAATAATATTTATCAAGCACTAGCTGAGCAAACTGGAAAGAATGAGCTTTAGAATTGTCTGACAAAGGAAACACATCTCGATGTTTTAATTAAAAGTAGCGATAGCTTAGAAGGCATCGACAAGATCTCTTCTCCGAGTCCGAACTTAACTACCAAATTAATTTACTCCTCCAAGGTCTCACGCTTCTCTCCGTGCACTTTCATCTCTCCTTTCTCTTTGGTCGTTCGTTTCTCGACACGGGACATGCAAATATACTTGCTTCTCTCGCTCTAGCTCGTTGTTATTAAGATCGAGTCACAGTGTCGTCTTTCGGTAGGATTAATTAATACTAAAGGCTTTCTTTCGTCGTTTCAGTCTGATTCATCGAGACACGAGACCCGAGCCAGCAATACGATGCTCCACACTCAAGGGCGCAACGAGACTGCCCAAGGCACCTGACCATCGTAGCGAAGCCAGGTTGAGGATAGATCCAAAGGTACTGGTCTTCGTGGAAACGCTCTACTCGAGATTGGGTAGGGAGATTGCAGAGCTGCTCGTCTACAATCGTATCAAGTGAGTATTACGATTTTTCTGCTTTTTTGTTTTATACTCAATCTCTTGTATAATTTGATAAGGAATGATTATCGGACTATAAAAACCGCCACCGCATGCTGTTACTGCATGAATTCTGACATTACATATGTAATATATTTCCATTGATTTTTTTGATCGTATACACGCGGGCTTGATTCGCATTTCAATCGAACTTACTCGCCTGGCATGTGTGATGTGACGTTCGACTTACTCCTTTCTCCCGGAGACAGCAATGCTTGGCTTGGAAATATTTTCGACATTTCCGCTTGCACTTGAAATTGCGTACTGAAATATTCCGAGCCTTCACACGATTGCTCTAACAAATACAGAGACTGTCAAGTTATCACTTGATTGTTCGCGTATTCACACGACATGTAAAGCCTATTTTCTTCCCCTTTGGTCTAAATTTATCAAATCTAATCGCGGTTCCATAACCTTGGTAAAACTTGTAAGCATGCCTCTCCATTTGTTAAGACGGTCTCTATGAATGCATATACAATAGGGTGGTTCGCTTTTGCAAAAATGTTCAAAATCGCGTATACGTCATGGCGATTCTGAAAGTTCAAGTCTTTACGAAAAGAAAGCCGGGTTCAGAACCTAAAAAAAGTGTCGGGAACATGTGTCGATCGATTTTTGAAGTTTAAAAACGTAGTCCAAAATAGGAGCAAAATCGGTCAACCATTCAATTTATTTCAAACTGTGATTCGAGAGTAAAAATAATATCGACAATACCTTTTCTTACGTATTTTTGTCTGCAGAATCGAATGCCGTAGTCAGTTTTGCTCTACGACTTCGTTTTTATCGATAAAAATGTACTTTTTTGATTTTTTTTTCGCTTAAAAATCCAAAAATCGACTTTGCAACGTTTAAAAATGAACAGAAAAAATCTTCGAACATTTTTGACACTACCAAAATTTAGGATTTTTTATGACGAATCCAACGGTATAAATTAGTATATACTTTAAAATTATTTTCATTCATAAAAATGCAAATTTTCGATTTTTTTTGGCTGAATTTGACGAAAAATCTCGAAAACGAGATGTTTTCGAAAAAAAATCGTTTTTTTCTAAAACGATGTTTTAGGACCAAAATCACAACGTCATTCAATTTTACAGCAAAAAATACAAAAAAAATGTTGCAGCGGGATTTTTTAAGAGCACTCTCTCTCAAAAAGGGCTCGTTTTCGAGATTTTTCGTCAAATTCAGCCAAAAAAAATCGAAAATTTGCATTTTTATGAATGAAAATAATTTTAAAGTATACACTAATTTATACGGTTGGATTCGTCATAAAAAATCCTAAATTTTGGTAGTGTCAAAAATGTTCGAAGATTTTTTCTGTTCATTTTTAAACGTTGCAAAGTCGATTTTTGGATTTTTAAGCGAAAAAAAAATCAAAAAAGTACATTTTTATCGATGAAAACGAAGTCGTAGAGAAAAACTGACTACGGCATTCGATTCTACAGACAAAAATACGTAAGAAAATGTATTGTCGATATCATTTTTACTCTCGAAACACAGTTTGAAATTGAATGGTTGACCGATTTTGCTCCTATTTTGGACCACGTTTTTAAACTTCAAAAATCGATCGACACCGGTTCCCGACACTTTTTTTAGGTTCTGAACCCGGCTTTCTTTTCGTAAAGACTTGAATTTCAGAATCGCCATGACGTATACGCGATTTTGAACATTTTTGCAAAAGCGAACCACCCTAATATACAATCAATCCCTACCTTTTTCTCATGATGAAATTGTGTATACATGTCGTGCGCATGGCAGCATCAAAATGACTCCTTCCTCTCTGTCGCTCTACGCACACGAAGCCTTTTTTAACGATAGCAAAAGCCGCGCATGCGATCGAAACACTAATTACGATTAGTTGCGCGTGATTTGTGTGTGCATAGGGAGAAAGAGAGAGAGAGAGAGAGAGAGAAAGAGACCATTATAACGTATCCTACTTGAATAATTTTCAAAATTAGTCTATGCTACTGGCGTCGCTAATCAAACTCTAATGACGTGCAACGTTATCACGGGCAATGTCTCTTTCATTTTTGATTTATTTTTAATTCTCTCGATGCTCAATAGCACCTATCTCGACAAAGTTTAATATAACGTGATCGTCAACTGGCGAACTGATATACGCTTTAACATACATTTATAATGCACAGCTACTGCAGCTTCTTCTGCTGCCAATGTGAGTGTGTGTTTAAAATAAGATATAGAAATTTATGAGTTAGCTGTGAAAGAGAAAATATATAAATGTTTTTTTAACTTAAGACACTAGCTTAAGTAGACTTTTACGCTCTTGAATAAACGATATTTGATAGTTTTGACGCAAACCTGACTCTTATTGTCCAACGTTAAGCAGAGAGATTTTACCAAACATACGCATACAACATTTGCAGGAGAAAAGAAACGTAACGATCAAGTCGAATCAATTTATTTTTGTACGTCGTCGCACTAGATTTCGATACGAAGTCGCGCGACAACGCTTAAAACTCGTTGCCGGATTAGGACGCAGCACGCGCCCCGCCTGGTAATTGAAAAAGAGCTTTCGAGCGTATTCCCATTTCGCAGGGCTATTATACTTTGCGCCCACATTATCGAGCGTCGAAATTTCGAGTTTATACGTGCCCGAATAACTTGCCGGCTCGGGAACTTGCAGTCGATCTACTCGATTTGGAGCTTTTGATGTGGTAGATAGTCTTCTTAGTAGTACGTAAGCTAGTATACGTATAGGAGGCCGACTACTATAACGGCTACGTGTTATACTTAGGAGGCTATACTGCGTCAGACTATTGTGATGGCTTGAGTGGCTTAACGGATTTGTATTGCAAAATCCAAAGAGGCCGGGCATTTTGATGTACATAATATATATAAAAGCTTAAACTCCACGCTAACTTTACACGGCGCGCTGGCGTTTTTGCAGTTTATCTCGGTTACGCGACAGAGATTATGTGCCACTGACATTATTATAGAAAACTTCGTTGATCAAACTTGGAGGATCCTCCGGTAAATTCTCGCTCGCCCGGAGTATCTCAAGTCATTTTTGTGAGTTCAGCATCCAAGCGAGCTGAAAGTAACTAATAAACTCGAAACTCGATTATTTCAGTCACGGAAGTGCGGCGCGCGCGAGCACTGCTAGAATATCGTTAATTAAAACGAAAAAGCTCGCATTTTTAGTTATTCTTCCCTTTTTATGAGCCACTTCTACGTTTAAGATGTGCAAACGTTTCTTATACTTCGTAAAAACAAACGCAGCACAGGATGATAATATGTGTTACTTATGCGTACGCATGTGTAGTTGCACAAACGAAGCTTGCGACGAGCATTCCATAACTTTCGTCCCTGTTTAGATGTTGCGCTTGTAGCAGTCACGCGACATTAACTTTGAAATGCTGCATATATTTAACGGTACGGCAGCAAAATCAGGATATGCATTATACTGTTCACGAAGATTACCAAGTGCCTAGAACTGCACCGACTTCAAACGCCATATCACCCGAGTCCTGACGCATTATATGTCACCAAATGCTCGACACGCCAAATGCTTACATATAATCAGTGCATTTCTAGCTGGAGAATATGTTCGAAATTGACACTTTGTACACTACTCTAAGTTTCATGAGATTTTAACGACGCGTTTGTACTGGCAAATTTTATTAATGCTCAAAGCAAATTCAAATGTCAAATATTTTTCCTTACGTATGGGAAAAAATTACTTTTAAACTTTTTTTAACCTCATCTCAATATGTTAGAAAATAAATAATACGAGACACTCGTGCAAATAATATTACTATTTAAACTAGAAACCAACATGGAAGGAAAATCAAAGAACGACACCTCAATCCTTCATCTCTCATTTCACTTAAAAAGCACGTTTTGTATGATGTACAAATACACAATGGCACAACAGCGACCAAGACTACAAAGCTTAAATAATTTAGCGCGATTAAAGCTTCAAGTTTTAAGTAGAATAAGTCACGCTGTGGTGAAACATAATAAACGAGTCAGCTTTTAATGATTCTCATAAATAGGAATTTTCATTCTAGCATACCGTCAAAAAGTTTTCTGACTTGGCTAAAATATATTTAATAGTTTTTGGATTCTGTGTGCACTACGCGCATAAGCAAAATTGGGCCCGCGGACCTGTAATTTTATTTTCCTACTAAAAACAACTTTATAATCGCTAAAGTTGTGAAATAATTTGCGAAAAGCAAGATACAATCTCGCAGCCACGAGAGTGGTTCAAAGTGAAAATTCCCCTTTTTCAATGATAAAAATATGCAAATACCTAAGAAAGAGAGCACAACGAGTTCCAGCGGAGTAACTCGCTCTTTCTGTATGCCAGAGAGCGTACACATAACTTTGTTTCAAACATGATTTCGTTCCGTGCAAAGAAGGAATATATTCAACTGATTAAATTATAAAAAAAATGAGATATTAAGTATTCCTTTGTGAATAAATTCATTAAAGTTGTCACATATTGAATGTAAAAGGGATTATATTTAGAATGATAACAATATATTGGCAGTATATTGCAAATGCTAATATATTGCCGCGTACATCGTTAATCGTTTGGATTGATTATTTTACGTTGATACAACTAATATGTAGAACTTTTTACGAGTCAAATAAAGTACTTGAAAAAAGGCTGCCACTCGACTTTTCCGGACTGATAATATAACGCTTTGTCCCACCTTATACAGCTGCTATATGACACGTGGATGTATAATACACATGTATCATGCATTTCATTAGAAAGGAGAAAATAGCGAGAATATATATACGTAGGGCATTATACCGCTGCGGTAGTCGATGCAAGCGAGGGAATAACAAACCTAATATATAACGCGCAGATCCGTTGAATATTTGGGCTGCGATAGAAACGCATGCGCCTCTGCATGGAGTATTTGTGCGCTCGTATACACACAGGGATGCAGAAATCGTGCGACGCGAATGCGTGAAACGGCAGGACTCGCAGCATTATAGAAAGCCAAATAATATACATGTCACGCAAGCCGAATGTAATGAGGCTTGCTTCGAGTTGGCCGCACACAGACAGAGCCGTAGTCGAGCTTTCGGGCAAGAACACACGCTGCACATTCGCACGCGTAATGCGGCGCGCAACACGTTCGCTCGTGTAGTTGCGCTATCAGACCGTGATCTTTCGCTCCTCGTCTGTACACTGCAAATGCGCATATATATACATAAGGTTTGCGCTCGTCGAGACAGTAGCTGCTGCTCACAACTAGCTGGAAATGTGAAACAGCGCCACGAGTCGCGGCGCTGCATACATTACATCGATCGTCGTTTTACGCAGGCAATTTCGTAATCGATAATCGTCGCGGATCCTTGCACCGAACGTATTATTATGCGCTCGATAATACAGCGAACCGCGCCAAAATCGCCCTGGCAATATAAGCTGTCGCTTTGAGCTTAAATATCTACTGCTCGTGCGCAAGTATAAATTATGCCACGGTCCTTAATGAGCCGCTGATCTTTTTAACTCGTTCGCCGCATTGCTATTGCCGCTGCTGCGTCGATCGCTAATGATCGCTATTTATAACTCCGAAGCTGCGCAGTTAACGCCCGCTAGTGTTTACAAGCCGCGATGCATTGTTACTTCGAGCCAATTCGAACGGAGAAGTATTGAATTTTAACTTTGCTAAATCCATTTTCACCGCATAGCCTCGCGCACGAATGTAACTGAATATTTATTATGCATTTCGACGAGGCCATTGTAGCATACTGCACCTCGCTATTTTATGTCCTACATGCAGCAATTTATATTTTGCGCATTCATGCGAATAATGTTACACCTTTCCTAGCATCTATCTATTATTTTTCTCTTTTTTGTATTAACTAGCATTCTTAGCCCTCTATACTTCGCGGCTATCCTGCATACTGCGCGGTGCACGTTATAACAATAGACACGTAAACGAAAAAAATATAGCCCGTACAAACAGAGTATCTATTTAGAGAACGAAATCGTTACAAGTAGAAATATCATAATAAAACTGCACGCGACACATGTACGAGCTATAGTTTTTGTGCGGGTATGTTTCGAATAGCGATGAACGCCCAGCTCAAACTTTTAGTGCTTGAATTGTAAAGTATATGTATAGTACTCAAGCTATCCCGCTCACACACATTATACTTGAGAAGAAGGCAATTTTCGTGTTATTATAATAAATGTATGAAAGGTGAAAATTCAAATGAAATGCATGAAAATAAATCCAGACTATGCAGAGCCGAGTGTCAAGTGCCGGGGACTGCGTCATTTTTGTCTATCTAAAGTCCGAGAGTAAATTATTCTCTTTCGTTCTGTAATTGTTACGCGTCGAGAATCACGTTAAAAAATACTAACCGAGTTAAGTAGAATTCATTGCTTTGCTTGCAGACCATCGTGACATGTTTTTACTCTTTTCCAGAGCTACCTAGTAATCCTCATATTTGCGAAATATCTTATTTATATGTACGGAGTATCGAAGGCAGAGCCCTTACCTTCAACTTAAAAGCAGAGAAATTTTGCATATGTAGATAAGGCAAAGGCAAGTGCAAATGGAGCAGGCCCGGCGTGCACAGCGTCTGAGCATGCTACACGTATTGACGTGTGTTCTTGGCCCATTGTCATTCTGTAGGTCGGACAAATGACGAGAGGAGCGCGGAGTTGTTCGCAATACGCCTGTAAACAGCAGTTCAGTGAAGCTACGACGGATGCGTTACGGTCGGGCCTTTGCCGATTCGTCTTTATGTACACATTGTTGCGCACTGTTGCAGACGAGAGATATCCACAACGTGCGCTCGGCTCGATTGCGCCTCTGCTGCTCGATGCTCTTGTTTTCATGACGATGACGCGCCTCTATACATACACCTGCACAGAGCCATTTGCAATGATGATACACTGTAGGACGGTTAGATTGTGTATTGGAAATTCTCGCCGGGCGCTCCAATCGAAATCCATCCGGTCTGAGCTGTGAAATGTTGAAGTAGATGAATATTTTCTTCTCGTAGCTTGCAAAAGTATTCAAAGTAGTTTTTTTCTCGAAAATTTGATTCGTAAAATCTGTTGTAATAAAAGATAACGAAGAGGTTCGATAGAGATATCCAATGAACTTTAACAAATAATTTAGCCTTGAAATCCATCATTACACTCTTATAAAGCGTAAACGAGAAATTTTCAAACGTATTACAATCGGAAACGTGGGCTTTTCAAAATGAAGCACTGACAAACCAAAGCCTCAGCAGTTACATCGTACGAGTATGATTTATACAAACGCGCGAAGAAAAAAAACACATACGCACACATTAAAGTTGCCCTGATTTTCCACTATATTTGGATTCAGGCCAAAAGCCACGCGTATTATATATTTCACGTATGAGCTCGCGCGTACAAGCTGGACTACACATACACGCGCCCACGCACCGACACACGTTCAAAGAGACAGATCGATACATGCGATATATATATACGCTTCGCATCTATCTCTCTTTTGTTACCTCTACTGCACATGCCTCCACATATATCTATATATATCTATATATATTATATATATACACACGCTTGAGCTTGAAATCGTCTCGCTCGCTCGAAATTTCCTCCTCGTGGAGCGAGTACCGTGCAACGCCCATTACGGCTATTAAATATTTATGACTTCTTCCGAGAGAGCTGCATGATGTCTCGTATACGTGCTGTGTATATATGTATATCCATAAACTGCTCGACTCTTAACCCCCAAGTAGCATCTGTAGCGAAGATTCGACTTTTTTCACCTCTCCGAGCCATTGTTGCGTCGCAAAAGTATATCTGCGCGCGCGAGAGCGTAATGCTTCATTGACTTTAACGAGATAGGCGCAATTTTACGCGGTTAGTTTTACACGATGATTTCTCAAATTTTCCTCAATTTGTAAATATATATTTTAAAGCTTCTAAAAGTATACATATTTATATATTTTTTGCCGTATACAGCAATTCGATGATGAATTATACTTTTTAAAATTTTAATTGATATTGCATCGATTTTCGAAAAAAATAGTTTCGATATTGAAGAATTTTTTATCCAATGCTTGTACTAGTTGCCTAATCGTATGAAATTTTTTCTATTAGCTATCGTAGTGAACGTGTTTACAAGAATTACGAGAATTGTGTGCACGAGGTATATTCAATTAAGGGCCAATTTAATAAAAAATGATGCATGACATTCAAAATCGAACTTTTTTGTTGGAAATCAGCTTTTGTATAACTACATTGAAATGGTGCATTATGCATCTGGTGAGAACGAGCTTTTTAATAGAAGCGTGGGATTGCTTTTTTCCTCTCACTCATTTTAAACGAGATTTACGGAAAACTATCATTCGTACGAGCTTTTCACAATATTTTATGGCATAAAAATCTTTAAATACCGGCAAAATTGTATCAAGTTTTAGCACTCTTATAAGAATGATTCAAAAAACTATCACTCATCATCCTACAAATAATTTTTCGTGGGAAACATTTTAATTTTAAAATAATTTAATTTAATTTTAATTTAAAGTAAGAAGGTATTAATGATGCTTGTTTCGATGAATGCAATCAAACCAGGATATTTAAGTGTGCTTAGGATTTAAAGAGGCGTCGGTGCCATGCAATCGTTAAATAGTATTTTACAGTAGAAGGCAGTAAAAGTAAAGAATGTCTCCTTTCTCCCATTTTGTGTATACGATTTTTCTTCATACCCTGGTACGAAAGTTGAATTTCCCGACCACGCAGTGAGAGGGAAATTTTAGTTTCGGTCAAGGTACGAAGAAAATGTTTTTGCGGTTATTGCTAATGGCGATTCATCAATGCCCTTTTGATGTTTGTGCAGTGGAGTTAAGTGTTGACATTTTTTTTGTCCCATCTCTTTAATGAGAGTTATCTTGCTATATTTTGAATATTGCATATTTTAAAGATTTTTCAAATTGATATCACTGGATACAGCACTTTGATAAGACCCTTTCATAAATTTTGCATGATTATTTTCATCCTCTTTTGTATTGTCTAACAGTTCATGTTTTTGAAAAGGTATTTAAAGATAATCTTAACTTCCAAATATCAGGGATCAAATAAATAGGGATTACATAAAAAATGATATAAAAATTTAAATAAAATAATTGATATATAACTTGGCGTGCAAAATACTCTTTCAATAAGTGACGTGATGTAATTATTTAATATTATAAGTCGACCGACATTTAAAGCACCGTAACTTTTATACCAAATAAAAAATTAATCACATAGCTAAGAACGTTTTGTCTCATTAGGTAGTTTATCTCGAAGAAAAAAAGCAGACATTGATTGGTCAGACTCATTGAAGCTAGATTAAAAATGTTTATATTGGAATTGTTGTTATTAATTTCACTTTCATTGAGCTACTGCAATCACTTAACGGGGGCGGCTTTGTTTTGTGCTCGGACAGCAATACTGGAAACCGAAGCTAAAGAAAAGTCAGTCCATCATCTCATTCATTCATTGAGAATCGTCCCCGCGCACAGCTTGCGACAAAAGCCACTAGAGAAAAAAAAGAAAAAGATAGAAATCGCAATGGTGAGCTATGAGAAGCTGCACATAGCCGCACGAAAGAGATCGAAGATCCGGCAATTTGCTCACTTTTAAAGGCTCACGGAAACTACTCTTCTTCTTCTTCTTCTACGTCTATTGAAAAGCCGATAAAGAGTGATGAACAGGGCGAGTAAGTGAGCGGGCATAAAAAATAGTACAACGGGGCAATATAGCGTCACTGACACCGCCACCGCTCTTTGCAAATGAGCTGCATTCATCGGAGGATAATCAGGCGGCGACCTAAATACATTCCTTTATACGTGAGGTTAATGCCGAGGCGTCTGCAGTACGTCAGCGACGCTACTACAATATGCGGATTATGAGCCCTCTAGCTCCGCGTGCAGATAGTTGCGCAGTCGTCTAACTATTCCAACGTCCAGTTGATGAGCCAGTTCTACGATCCATCATAGGCCAGTGGTGGTAGCCGACTTCCTCTCGATCGACTAATGTTGCGTAACTGTGAAATTTTGCTGCACCCTCTCTAACACTTCATTTTAATAAAGAATAAATAGTCCTATACTTACATTAAGCCACTTACCCGAACAACTTTTTCATAATAGACTGCTTTAACTTTCAAAGACAAGATTCCGTTTCTTTTGGGTAGACCTTAACAAAACTACCTGTTACGATTAAATTTTTACGATTTTAAAATTAACCCGGAATGTCGATTTGTTTCAAACAATTTTTTAGGACACCAAAAACATATCTATTTTCTTTCAATCTCATCGATCTGAGGACCAGTTTAATTAAAAAAACAAATATGATTCATTAATACAACATATAACTATAATTGAAACCTCAAGTATCAACTTGAATGAAAATATTCTGTATTCAATCATATATCTAACAAGGAAAGCTTTTCAGCTCCGAGTCACAGATCTTTACCAAACTTGCTCGGGGGTCTTCTGGTACATAATAATGAAGGCCTGTATGGTCAGTTTGATCTCATAGGCCCTGAGAAATATTATAGAGCATAATGAAGTTATTAATATTAAAAATTGTCAAAAAATACCATGTATTAGCGCACCATGGTATCAGGCTTACACAGTCAAGTCAAACTGGCTAGAAAGTATTTGTACTTTTACTTTTCCATGTTTTGAATACCTTATCAATCAATAAAAACTTTAGTTCCATTGGTTTACAGTGAGAGTTTTAATGAGTGAACCAATTGAAGCTAAAAATAACGGTTTAATGATTAAATCCTCACTTAAAATAATGATGGACCTGAAAGTGCAGCCAATCTATTCAGCCTTTAATGATTTTAATGATTGGTCGAGTTACTTATGCCTCGAGACGAAATTCAATAAAGTGACACCTGCGGTCAAAATGGTAACTTTCTTAAAACCCTACTGGAAAATTTATGCGCGCTAAGCGCGCCTGAAAGTTGCTATTTTTAAAAATCATGTGAACATTTTTTTTATAAAACTTACTATTCCTTCTTTCTCTTCTGAGAATGTGTAAATTTATTGTGCCAACAGTGTAATGCGCTAGAAAGAGCCAAGATAAAAGTTTAATTGATTGTTTCAGCGCTATATGTCTTTTACCTTGACAAAAGACATCCAGCATCGCTAATTAAATAATGTGACATTCAAAATGTATGTAAATACACTTCAATCGAGTGTCTGAAATGGGTGAGAAAGGAGGGATAGTAAGTTTTATATATAAAAAGAATTTTCACATGGTTTTTCAAAATATTTAACGATAAAAGCGTTATTTTTAGCTTCAATTGGTTCGCTCATTAAAACTCTCACTGTAAACCAATGGAACTAAAGTTTTTATTGATTGATAAGGTATTCAAAACATGGAAAAGTAAAAGTACAAATACTTTCTAGCCAGTTTGACTTGACTGTGTAAGCCTGATACCATGGTGCGCTAATACATGGTATTTTTTGACAATTTTTAATATTAATAACTTCATTATGCTCTATAATATTTCTCAGGGCCTATGAGATCAAACTGACCATACAGGCCTTCATTATTATGTACCAGAAGACCCCCGAGCAAGTTTGGTAAAGATCTGTGACCCGGAGCTGAAAAGCTTTCCTTGTTAGATATATGATTGAATACAGAATATTTTCATTCAAGTTGATACTTGAGGTTTCAATTATAGTTATATGTTGTATTAATGAATCATATTTGTTTTTTTAATTAAACAGGTCCTCGGATCGATAGATCGATAAGTATCAAAAAAGACTTTTATATGATTTTGATGGCTACAATTAAAAATTTTTTAATCAAAAAACGTCGATTTCGAAGAAAAAATTAATGGAAGAAGAAGAAACCTCTACACCCAATAGTCATTTGCTGTATTCACATTCTGATTTTGCCTGGAGTGACACTCGCAAATATTTCTTTAATGCTTTCAAATAGCTATGTCACGTATGTCAACAGATTTTTCAATAAAATCAACGGGCTTTCTAGTCAGTCGAACGCAGCCCTCTCCCTTTGGACGTTTCAGTCGTTATAGATGTTGCCGAGCAATCGCACCCGTATATGTGTGCGCTACGTGTAAATAGCCGAAATAGAAATGCGCAGCTTATCAAGTTCCGCATATTGTGCGTGTATGCGGATGCCATGAGCGCCCGTACATGCATATTATTTCATCTGTATGCAACGCTACACATAGAAGTGATCGGCCGATACTCTATGCACTTCGACAGATTCGAATTTGAGCTTGGCTTACTATTATTGTTATTGTTCTGGCTAATCTGTAATGATACATACTCGGCTATTCTATATATAAATAATATGGTGCTTATAAATCCCGCTTTGAAATGTGCTGCCCGTTTTATAGATATTATGTGGTAACTTTGGCAACCATCCTATTTAAGGGCATACAACAAAGAGAGAATTCGCAACTAGTGAGCGGTCAAAAGTTTTTCGTATACACCTCGGCTTGCAGAAGCCATATTGTTTAGTATGTACGATATTTCATGAGAAATGGATTTCGAAGCTGCGATATAGTTCATAAAATTTGAATATAGAACCATAGGAAAACATTGACTTATGTCAAGGAATATCTTTCGCTAAAAATGTGAGTATGAATTTAGGTAAAGTTCGTTATCGTGCTCCTGTAGATTGTGTCGAGAAAAATGATCGGAACTTTCGTTAGATAAGAAAAAAATCACCATACACAAATCATGCTATTTAAAAGCTGAAGTCAGTTGGAAAAAGAAGCAAAAATGTGGAATACTCGGGGCTTACGCGGAAAATGTAAGACAGAAAAAGAGAGAAGAATTACCCACGAAATGAGACTCCTGATGTGTGTGCAAGGTTGTGCGTGTGCATGTACTACTTCAGCAGCTCCTCGTCATTCTCATTGCTCATGTTTGACTGTGTGGGTGCACGTTGCTGATATGGATTTATTCCGGGGCTTGGCACAAACATACAAGCTGTCCCATAGTGTCGCGCAAACGACGTATTTCTGCTCCCTCTGTTCGTACATATATGAAAGAGAAAGTCTTGCATGATCTGCAGTATTCATCGTGCTCATGTATATGTCACATTTACCTCACGAATGTTCTCTTTTGGGTATGAGCTTCGTTTCTTTTTTCTGTTTTTTTTTTTAGCTTGCGTCGTGTATATCACGAACTTGGTATTCGCAGAGGTCGTTTGCATACAGCCAAATGAATGTGAGCTCGTTTCGCGTCGAGGAGATTTGAAGTAACCGCCGTCGCTGCCGCTGCTCCTGCTGCATCAGTATGAACAGATGTGTGAAACAGATTTTTTACGCGTGATTCCGGTCTTTTCATCTATTCATCTGTATTTGAGATAATATTATAACCCGTGTTGACATGCACTTTTCAATTCAAAAGATTTTTCCTTCTTTTGTTATTGAATTGGATAAAAAAACTTGATTCAAAAAGTTGCACCGTAATTTGCAATAGTACAAAGTACCTCAAATATTTTCTCTCAACTGATTAATTATAAAAGCGTCAATTAAAGCATATTTATGTTACGAAAATATCCAAGTTACTGACTCGAATTCTTCGATAGAAAAAATGCATCGTATAGTGTATCTGCACTGCAACGAGTTTATGTACAAATCAGCAAAAGTTCTCGTAGCAGCAAAACAGAGCAGAATTTGTGCACAAAAGGTACAAACCAGTGATCGATGAAATCAAGCCAGTATATAAACATAGAAATAAAAATCAGCCCGAAAATGGTTCAAAATAATGCAATCATCCTTCCTTTTTCGCTCTAGCTCTAATAATGTAGCTCTGCCCAATTATGCTCGTACTATATAAATCATTTCATCCAGCATCACTTGAGTTTCCTAATTTTCCACGAGATTGATTTCATTGTAAAAAAGTCGACTGGAAACTAATTTATTTCGTTGTCTTAATGCGAAAACAAAAATTTCGTTTTTTGCAATCTGCAGGTACTTAAAGTTTCTCGTACTTCATGAAAGTATTTTTATTTTTTCTCTCGTAATGCTACAGTATCATGAAACATATTACGGTACTGGAATGAATGAACAATTATATTTGTTTATAAACCCAGTTAATTTTTTTATGGACTTTTTAACGTTATATTTATTGAATGAAGTTCAAATAATATTTTTTACATTTTGGAGAAAATTCTTAACATAAAATATAAGATAAAACTGCCTAACTGAAAAATAGCTTTTTACATTTTCACTCTGAGCCTTTTTTATTTAATTATGGAAAGAATCTGATAGTGCTCTTCTTTCTATGGTTTGAAAAGTGAAGAGACGAAAGAGTAAAAAAGTAATGTTTCGAAAGAAGTACACCAATAGTATTCCTTTTCTTTCTCTGATAGTTATTATCTAGCGAGCTTTGTATAAAGAAAAAAATCTGTATCGGAAGAATAGATAATGAGAGACGGAGTTAAATTCAGTCCGCAATGCCAGGTAGCAGTGAGTACATCACTAGGACTGTGTTTTAAGTCACGCGATGTGCTCTTTGATGATGTTCTATGATGTGCGAGATATATATATCTAAATATATACTTGGCAATCAAGCGTCTTTGCCGTATACGCGCACCATGTAAACTAACGTGGACCTACTTCGAGAGAGGAGCGAGAAAAAGAAAAGAGGCCACGCAACGTGACGATGGTAACGCGCAGGGTTTGCAACTCTTGCTTTTGCAACAACTACCTTAATCGATATAAAAAAGTGGAATTAACCCGTAGATGTGTTCGTAACATTTTTATCATTTGACTTTTAATGGATTTTTAATTAAATACTCTGATGTTCCAAATGAAAATATATGCTATAATCTGCGGGATTATTTTAATCGACTACTCGATCTGCTTTTTTCGTACTACCTGTACTGGTTCGTGTTAAATCCTTTTAAATTTTGGATATTTCTGATACTAGTTCTAGTGTACACGTGAATTTTATTCGTTAAAAGCCTTAGCGACGCTTTTAACTGGTAAAATTGCTAAAAGTCACTTTTTTCATTCAGCCGCAGGACATTTTGTAAACCAAATAAAATTATTGACTCGCGACAATGGTACATGCTTCGTACTTTTATGCATCGATATGAATTTGTATAAAAAAAATCAGTTTTACGATTAAGGCTTTATCTCAACCGATCATAAAACCTCTTCTTTCATCGAAAAATTCGCTGCAATTTCACGCGCACGCGAGGGTATCGCTTTAAAATCGAAACACGTAGCGATTCATCTTGCTTGAATGCCTTGACGGCAATACAAGGCATCTGAAAAAAGCGCACTTTTAACTTTGAAAAGGCGCTTGTAGTTACAACTTGCGCAGTATAAAGAAAAAATACAAGAGGGTGCAGGGAGAAAATGATAAAGAAATACTGGCGGAACTGGCATTATGTGTGTTGAACTCCTAGAGCCCAGCGTGCTTTTGTCCGTGATTTTTTCCATCTTACTTCTATATTTACGAACGCATATGCGTGGCATTTCAGTTTAACTATATTTCGGAGCTCATAGTAGTTGAGGCATTTCAATACAAA
The DNA here is from genome assembly GCF_000599845.2 of Trichogramma pretiosum. Lineage (NCBI taxonomy): Eukaryota > Metazoa > Arthropoda > Insecta > Hymenoptera > Trichogrammatidae > Trichogramma > Trichogramma pretiosum. The sequence goes on from NW_019640801.1 coordinate 96,619, forward strand.
ATTGTGTTTATGGAATTAAGCTGTACCTACGAGTATAAACACAATGCTTACTTCTAATGTATTTTTTTTAAGCTTTGTCGAATATTTCGAATTTTTCATATTTTTAAATCTAAACAACTAATTAAAATTGTTTCATGTTCATCTTTCCCATTTCAAACAAAAGATGATATTAAATTTCCACTATTGCAACTATGCATCAAATTCAACTTTTGAACTGAATAACTTAAAAAATTCACTATTTTAGTTGCATTAAAATGTACTGTGTGATTCATCATGCATCCATTCTATTTAATCTTGCAAGACAATGATCCCTTTTTTGTCTCCTTTCGTAATAATTATAAAAATTAGATAGTTGAATTAATTTGACGCAGGAAATAAAGTACGCATTTTATCTTTGTTCCATATTTATAAGCTACCAAAAGTAATACATTTTTTTGTATTTTCCATTTTGAAATTATAATATCCTCAATTTTTGAAGTACACACTTTTTTGTCTCTGTTCACTCTTTTCTGTGGCATCTTTTTCCTCTAATTTTTCACTTCTGGGTTACGAAGCTTCGTCTGCTATCTGATTTTTCTTCTTCGCTACACGCTTTTTTATCTCCCTCTGTCTTTCTTCGAAATCCTCGAAGCTTTTTTTTCTTTTCCTTTACTCAAACGACTCTCGGCACTCTGTCCTCCTCCAAACAACTTTTCGTTGTCGTCGTCTTTCGATACTTTTCTACCCTGATTGGTACTACTGCTTCCCTAACTTTGTTCTCTCCTTCTTTCTTTCTTTCTTTCCTTCCCTCTCTTTCCAATTTTGATGAACGAACAAGAATTGATCTACAAAAGAGATGCAGAAAATTCGGATGCTGTGGAGATTTTTTTGTATACGTAGGTTAATAAACAGCAACATCTACGGTATAGAATGCAAATGCCTAATCATACTATACACACCGCATCTTGTTCCTATGCACCAGGCGTCAAATTCCTCTTTTTTTCTTATTTCTTCATTTCTTTGCAAATATATTCAGCGTACAGTGGTGCAATGGCTGCAGTTTTATTAGTTGCCTCGGTCTTATTTGCGAAATAGCCTGGAAAACGAGAAAAAGAAAAAGTTTGCGCTGCGAAAGTTTTGTAAATAGAAGCAGAAAAATTCTCTGATTCAGGTAAGTATATGGGAATTCATGAAAATTTTTAAAGAATTCAAAGTAACGATGTAAAAATGTGAGTCTAAAGCGTGAAATAATCAATAATACAGCTGATTAGACATTTTTTCACATTGTGTGCCGTTAGATATTTTACATTGCTGAAAAACTTTTTTATTATTTTCTAAAATATTAAAAATAGCTTTGTAGTGAATTTTTCTAGTTATAGTACCATGGATATATGTTCATTTTTTCCTCTAGCCATCGAATTATTGGAGTACGACTTTTTTGCTCTATCGGTGTTAAGCGGACATACTCCAACTGCATCATAGCACCTTTTAGTTTTGATCTAAAAAGTACGTCGTTTGGAAAAGTTTCTACGTTAGATAGTCCTTTCTCTTGTGCTCATGAATAATTCCTAGTGGAATACTATACCAGTAGTACCGGTCGAAATCTGAAAAGCGACGTCGCCGCAACGAGCTTTAAAGCCGTTACATTCGTCTTTGATCGTTCAAACCTCATCTCCTTCAGGCTTGTATGCGCGTCGTCCAACGTGTATTTCCCACGGTTTTTGTGCTGTTCATTCAACGACCGGGGCAGAGCTGATCGAAGAGGGTGGGAAAACACGTTCGATTAATGTTTCTGTCACGGGGTACCTCTGAAAATTTCAGGTGCTGTATACATACGAACCATCTTTTACAAACTTCACGAGCGAAATCCTTCGATTTATTTTTTTCAAAAGAAACGTGCCCGAGTAATAATTGAAAGGTTTTCATTTGATTTGTACATGGCTAGCCAAACTTTTCCCCTTTCATTGCCAAAAAGCTTTCTGAATGTTTTTTAGGTTTTTTAAGTCGGAAGAAGAAGAGTATTTGAGTGTCGGGCATATTGTTGCTCTTGCTTTAAATTTAAAAATACTAGTATCCGTATTTTCGAGCATGAAAAAACATTTTTGAATAGTAAAAGGTATTCGAGAGTGGGAAATTTTGATGAAATCGAACGTGGAAACAACGAATACGAATCTTTTTTTTAACGCAGAATTCGCCATTCATATGTATCGGAGTTTTCCGTATATATATAAAAAGGTGGCGAACTTTTTTCGTATAAATAGTTGCCGCACGCACATACGTGCGCAGCGAGGAGAAATCCCCACCAACGATGCTTTTTTTCATACTCTCTATGTGGCGTGTGAATGCTATCGCTGGCTATCGGATTTTTTCTCCCTTCGTATGTACTTCGAGCTCGCCGGCGTCATATGGAGAATTTAATAGAGCTGCACGCGTCAGCGTAAAACTTGATGTAACTTCAAAATCAAATTGCTTCGATAAACTTGCGTAACCGCAAATTTCTTAAATTTTTTACCTCAGGCAGAATGTCCATTATGCTCGTAAAATTTCTCCTCGTACTGATGAAATAATAATTAAAACCTAATTTCCGTTACTCGTACATCGGAAGGAGAAAAAGAAAGAGACAAGGCGGTGTATAAATGAAGACTGCTACAGCTTATGCATGTATGCAGGTAAGCCATATTATCTCAGTGCTGGGTCATTGCAGCGAGAACAAAATTAATGGAGTAGCTACATAGACACGCACGAAAGAAACTTGCTTGATTCGTGAAAAGACTTTGTCTATTATGGATAAGCAAACTTGTATGTGTGTGTATAAAGCTCCTCGCTGTATAGTCTGGCATCCAAGTGCTTCCGACGTACAATCGATCGTTTAGAGAACGTTCGCCTCTTCGCTAACTTTCTGAGTTGATACCTATATTGCGCGTATCTACCTCGACGGGTGTGTGCGGGTCTATATATGTATGTGTGTGTGTGTATGCGACGTGTGTATATGCGCGCGTCGTTTCGCTTATTTTCTCCCCCAAGCCCGCTGGAATGAAGTGAAGTAAAGCTTCTCTCGTGTTACAAGATGCCGAGCTACTGCTCTCTTGTTTATACACGAACCTGAGCAATTTTGACAGTATGTTTCGCCAGAGTCAAGAGTTTATATTGCTTTTTAAATTTTGAGTCAGCAAAAGACTATGAAACATCAATCAGCGGACAAACAAAAGCCCGAGCCGTATTCCCGGCGAATCCGAGCTCTTAAAAAGTTGTTCTACAGTAAGCGATATTATAGTCGCTCTCAAACACATCCATCGCTCGCTAAGGCACCTAAAACAGAGCTAGGTGCGATGTACATCTATACACTAGGGCGCAGTATAGCTAAAATGAAGCTCGCCGGTAATACCTCAGAGTGCAGTGCACAGAGAGACGCTCCATTCTCGCTTCATCCCGCATTACCCTAATCGTCCTTACTACTATGCGAGCCTTCCTTATCTCTAATTGCCCCCCGCCACTGCATAAAGCTCGAGCAAGTTAACTTCTTGGGTGCACCGGTGGGGTGGCGGCAATAGATATACAGCTCGCGGTAAGCAGACAGCCGCCGCCTCGTCCAATTCCTCACTCGGGCCACGTCTTTTCCATTGCCACACAGTTGCAGATCGACTAGTTTCATAGCTCTACGTGATTTGCATCGGACGTACCTATACGAGAGTCGTCGTGTCGCTCCGAGCTTCGAGTATCCTCGTCGTCGAAACCCCAGCACTCGCAACACACTCTTTGCGCTAAGAACGGAATTGACTTACGCAAATGCTGTGTTGATTATTGTAACGCTTCTAGAGGAATTTATTATATAAGTGTGATTAAACCTGTACCTCGCTTGCATCGTGGTAAAGCTATGCTTTTTACAACCTCGACAACCCTAAACACACGAAGAACTTTTTTTTTCATTTCATCGAGACATGTGCCACGTCGAAAGAAAGCAAATAGTAGCTTTTGCATTGTGAAAAAAGTACCTGGAGCTGCTGCCTGTGCCAAATGAAGGGTAAGAGAGAAGCAGAGGGAGACACCTAGACTTTGTATAGGATCGATAACGTAATGGAGAAAAATGGAGAGATATTAGGTAGATATAAAAGGTCGTCGTGTGCGCTGAATTTTAACGACATTTTTATGATTACGATTCCACTTCTATCTAGACAATGCCAAGTTTATTTTTCCTTATGCAATAAATCATCTGCTTAGCTGAATTTGAAGCTTTAGGTGACATCATTTAATTTCACGCTCTGCGCGATAATGGGTAATCACGGAAATTAATGGATAAACGGTTGAGTTTTCATTTCGCAATTCAACTATCAATAATTCATTTATCCCGATTTTTAATTTCTTCAATTCATCTAAAATTTCTCAAAGTTTTATTTGTGACGCCGTTTGAAATCTATCTAGTTCAAAAATACTTTTGAGATACTATTCTACATTTTATGAGAGGATTTCCACTTGTACACTTTATTATCAAGGAGCAATATTCTGTTAAAAAAATTTTAATTAAAATATATCCATCCGACCAAGTTCAGATTTTTTCAGAAGAAAATTAAAAAATATTTTTTCAAGTAATAAAAGTAGCTCAGCGTCCTAAAGACATGGAGATAACAATCCAAAATGTACGTGCCCTGCAACTTAAAAATATTTTCAACTTGGGCGGATGGATGAGTACAATTCTTATTCCTCGACCTCAAATTAAGGCAAATAATTAAAATTAATTTAAAAAATTCATTTATGAATAAATGTCATGCCTTTTGCAACTTGGCTCATAAAAACTGAATAATCCATCGAAAAATTTCATTTTAAAAACCTTACTCGCACAAATCACTGGTATATACTGTGCTGATTCGCTATATCAGATCGTACAAATAATATTATTCAAAAAGAATAAATAAATCTCTTGAAAATCAATACCCGTGCACCGAACCGCTCCGACGATGCACAAATTCAGTTTTGCAGGCGAATATATAGAGTTACTTTAGCGTTTGTGCAGCTGTACGCAATTTGCATTGCGAAAATCCAAATATTTCCACAAGTTTCCCTTGACACTGATAAAATTCTCCGAAGAAAATATATACGTAATCTCAAAATCTCTTTTGAGAAATGCAAACATACCAAGCCGCTATAAATTCATATTGGGCCTTATTATTTCAGACGACAGTTGAGTTAACCACATAAACTGCTACAAGCAGCACTGCCGTCACTCAAGAGAATATCAACGAAATGGCAAAAGTTTCAAAAAGCTCCACTGGAGTTAATAAAATCCTATGCAATACTAATGCGATTCGAGTTGTGTGTGTGCGTATGTGTGCGTGTGTGTGTGTTCATATACTTCACGATGTCGTTCGCTAAATGCGATATCTGCGCATCGAGTTATCTTACATATTTATTTCGTCGCTCTAAAAAAAGAGATGATTTTTTTGATGGGAAGGTAATTGAATTTTTTTCGAGCTCACATTTCATATGGATTACTTTCGGTGGTAGCTAACGTTAAATTTAGAGTACATTTACATTTTTATGTCTTACGCGCAGTTACAGTTATCCTGTGATTTTATTAATTTTAACACAATATATGATGCAGGGTTGGCAACTGAAACTCAACGTAATATTTATAATTAGATGATGCCATGGGATCATCAAATAAAGTTATACATCATAAATTTAACTTTTCCAGAGTAGATCGGTATTTTGCTTCAATGGCGAGGCAAATTTTTTCTATTAAAAAAATTAAACCTGCTGCACGACGATCCCACGTATCAAATACCAGCAGATCCATACTCGTCGTTTTGGTCTAGCTACTCTGCATACAAAGACCGTGTTGTAACTTTTATTTTCTCCAACTGCGTCGGTAAAAAAATTTCACTGGATTCAGAGTTTGTGAATTGTGTATAAGCGTGTATTTTTAATGCAGTAGCAAAAAAGAGGGTAGGAAAGGGACTAAGAATTTTTATCGCGTACGTGCCAGTTTTTATTATTTTTCCTTTTTTTGCTAGCTGTTAAAGAATAATTACGTAGTAGCAGTTTATAAGAGCTTAAATTTAGTCGAGATTTCTCCTGTTAAGAGTAAATTTGGTCGTGCTGAGCCGTGTTTTTACTTATTCCATTCGTTTAGTCAATGATGAAAGCGTGCGTTCGTTCCACATATATTATACGCCCAAAGTACGCAGAGATCCAACATTGATTATGCCGATTTGAACAAAAGTACTCGTAGTATGAAAGAAATGAATAAAAAGGAATTAAATTAAAAAATTGTTTACCTTTCACTGTGATTAAAACTGCTTTCGGCTTTATAACAGAGTCGTGGAGTATAATTATATAAAGTAGTACTTTTTCAAAGCAATATTGTGAACGACGCAGAATTTTCAAATGTCATAAATTAAAATTAATCACTGATAAATTTCATATAATTTTTATTTACTGCATTAGCTCGTGCCATGCTGCACAAGGGAAAACGTAACAAAGAACAATCATAAAGCAAAACTTCCTCCTCTTTTCGTGAATATGTACACCAGCGGATGCCACGTACAAAAAACAGTGCAAAGTTAAGACAAATTTTCACACTTTGAAACTATATTCTGCATAAATGCTTACAAGTTTGTCTTTTTACGCCCATTCGAACTTTTTACTCTTAACTCATATGCACATGTGTATGCGTGCGTGAATGACTGGAAGCATGCGCATGCGGCCCCTTACTAGAGTTTTAATCCTATTACGATGCTGAGAAAAAACTTCAAGTCAAGCCTGAAATTAAATTTTTTACCGTTCGGTATTTACATGTTATATGAAATTTACTTTGGGGGAAAAAATAGAAAAACGAGACGCATAAACAAGGACAGGTGGCCTAGCTCGACTCTGGAAGAAGAAAATCAACAAGCGTATCGCGTGGATGCTGTGATTTTAGTCCCAGTAAATTTTTCCCTTTCTCGCGTTCGCTCGGTGTACAAAATATGCATGGAAAAAAAGACGCCTAGCGCACGCAAATAGAAGAAAATTCAGCTATTTATAAAGCCTCGCCATGTATAAATACGTGCAGCATGAGTAAAATTGCCAGGTGGAACGCTTGGACGGCTTGAGTGGCTCGCTCGGTCGCGCGGGCGAGAAAACTTTGTTTCCGCTCGTCCGTTGACGCTTCATGTGGACAGCTTGAACAATAGCTACAAATATCACACTCGAGTGTGCTTGATCCGCGCAAAACACGATCGATCGCTCGGTCAGGAAATATGTGTCCTCGCGCGCACCGCATTCGTCTATGTATTTAGCTTCGCTTATATTGCAAATTTATCGATTTGTTCGGCAGGCAGAGATGCGGTACCTTATTTTATTTTACTCGTGTATTGATTCGAGAAAATTACCTGTCCCTCTGAGCGGAGACGCACAAAGCAGCCGAGAAAATGATTAAAGTTTTCTTCAAATTAAGAGAGCGCAGGTATACATATCTGTGTACAGTTTGTCACAGGCCGAGCGAATTACGAATCAGTCTGGCAGCAAATGAAAAGCAAAGCTTCGTTACTGCACGAAGCTAATTAACGTCGCAAACGTCGAGCAATGATTGCGGTTCTCGCAGAGTTTCGTTTTGCTATTCGCGCTGCAGCCAGAGCTTTTACGCACAAAATCGTTTGATTTGCCGAGCAACGTCCTGCTTGTATAGCCTAGCAGCGCTGGCACCAGCAACAAGACTCGTTAAACGTTCTAACGAAAGAAAAAAGAGGAAAGGTCGTGAGTTTCATTAGGTTTACTCGAATAAAATATGTACGCCTCGTCGCGCACGCTCTATAAATATGTTTTTCTATAAACTCGATTAATTTTACGAAGCTTATTTCCTGGCATTAAATTTTCCTCGAGAAAAAGTCTAGTGCGAGGAGAGAAATATAGTACTACAATATACCATTAAAGCAATGGCAATCTTGGGAAGACGTTCCAGAAGAGTTCAGTTCATTAATAGATAAATTTTACTCTAAATTGTATTCAATTTTTATATTAACATGAGCACAAATTTTACTATCAAACAAAGGCAATTTTTGCACGACTTGTAAAATATACGGTTGAGTTTTAATAACAACGAACTACAGCCTAAGCCTAAAAATATTATGATGAGCGGCAAATTTTCCCTCGTAGTCAGCAACATTTTTAGCATAATTATCGACGGTAAAAGTGGTGAATGCGTTATAGAATCGGACAAAATTTACTTTTCACGTTTCATTATTTACTGAAGTCTGCATGAAATAATTTATGTTCATGTATTCTTAACATCGAAGATTTTTGCTGCATACTAGAAACGAATCGAAACTTTTTTGCTCACACAAAGCTTATATTTTTGCACTTATGTTTGATTGTTGTTGATAAATAATAGAAATAGGGTATTAATGAACTTTAACAGTGCCTGCACTCTGTGCTCAGTTTACCAGTGAATAATGGAAAAATTCTGCCTATGAAGATAATATCTTATGCAATTTAAGGTATAATTTGACTGTATAGACACAATGTCCCAAGATTACCATTACTTTAAGGATATATTTTATCATGATATTTCTCTCCTTATAAAATAAGTATTTGATACGATTTTACGATTCGAGTAAAATAAAATTATTTCGTCCAGCAATAGCAATAGTTACGCAAAGAGATTGAGAGAGAGAAAGAGAGAAAGAGAGAGGAAGGTAGTAGCAAGCCCCATTAAGGGGGAAAACGTAATTCATTTTACGTCGGCACTGGAAAGATCCAAGCGAATGCATCGGTGCGCGCATTTCTTATGCGCGCAGGACGATAAAAAAAGCGTAGAATAGAAAAAGAATCTGTTTTACTGCCAGTAGAATCTTTGAGAGCTTTGATGGAATTTTCATTCTGAGATAACTATTTTGCAAATGCCTTATTAAAGAGAAATAAGGGCAGGCCGTCGTTGCTCCCTTGACGACAAGAACATTAGTCTATATTTATATATGTATGTATTTAATGGCCAATTATGTTCGTTTTTCTGAAATAAGGGGAACATATTTCATTTATTCTTGAATGAACAATAAAGACATGAAATAATTATTTGTTGCAGGTACAAAGTCGAAGTGGCAGGTAAGTCGCTGCCAGTCTTAACGAATCTGGACAAGGGTCGCTACGGCGTGTTGATCTTCGAGAACCTGAACAAATACCTCCAGATGGACAAGTGGAATCGTGAGCTTCTCGACAAATACTGCCGTGAATATTCCGTTGGCATCGTCGGCTTCACGCCCCCGGCTGAGGAGAGTCTCGTTGGTGCTCAGCTCAAGGGTTTCCCTTTGTTCGTACACACTAATCTTCGGCTGAAGGTATACATGTCATATTATTATTACTGACGCGGCTGGTCCCCTTTTGCAGTTGCTTCGAGCAACGCACAAGCTCACAATAAAACTGTTCATGACGCTGTTCGTAGGATGCTCAGCTAAACGCGGCCTCGCCAATTTTGAGACTGACCAGGGCTGGAGAGACGGCTTGGGGACCACTGCCCGGTTACGACTGGACCATATTTCAAGCTAATCACAGTACATACGAGCCATTAGCCTGGGCACATCGGGACAATCTCGATTACTCGCACAACAGAAGTCCTCTCGCCACTGTCATGCAGGTCAGTAGTAGCATCAAAATGTCATCCATTACAATTTGACTGGGAGGGGGCAAAAATTTAATGAAAAATAAAGCACCACAAGCGTGCCGTATCCAGCAACCACGAAATCGCCCAGCTGCGACCATTAAAATCATATAACGATCGTATTCAATTATTTGACGAATCTTTAATAGCGAGAGCAACCCTCGGCTACGCGCCATATGTAATTGAATTAATTTTTGCTCTACTGGCTTAGAAAAGTCGAATTAAAGGTTCGTTAGCACGCGCTCGCGCCTCCGTACTGCGCCAAATATACATGTATAACGAAAGGTAGTCTTTTTTAATTATTTTCTACTCGTCGAAAAACACGTGAAAACGGTGTATTCACCCTGTGCATGCGTTTTATTCGCTTGTTCAATTAGCTTTAGGTAATTAAAAGCCCTATTCTCGCCTTTTGATCCTCCTCGTGAATAGCCAATTACAAAAATCATAATAGTTACTGGCGATTGGCAAAGCGTAAAAATGAACAAAACATGAGAGTTACTAACTCGACTACTGTGTCACTACTTAAATTGTCTAATGCTAATTTCGAACACACGCCATCGTGCTTCGATCTTTATTTTCTCCAATTTGTTGTATAAACTGTAGTTTAAACTTGAAAATTTTTGTGCGCTCGCAACAAGAAGTCGGCAAATTCGAAAAAAGTCTTAAATTCTGCCCTTATACATTATTAATTCTGTCCTTATACATTATTGTGATCACGCACTGAATTTATATAATTTTAGCGGGCAAGTATGAATATTTTTTATTGTTCTAGCATAAGCTAACGTGTTTGTGAAACGAAAAATTTCATTTGAAGCCGTCCAAAATGTTTATAACCCTTTTGATAATCAGTGTATACAAATTTGCCGTGCTTGTTTTAATTTGTTCTAAATTATATTTGTATGTTGTATTTGCGCTGTGTAATAATAAAAAAGTTGTTTTCAGTAAAAACTTTACTATATCAACCTCTCTTTCGAGGAGAATGTGCTGATCTTCTATATAAAAAAAACTTTATTACCTAAAAGATAGATTTTTAAAAAAAATGGCCGTGTTCGAATTCTTACTCCAACAACAATAATTTTGTTTTTTATTTATTGCGGTTATTGACGATTTACTCTTTTTTTCACATTCATTTGCGTAACTATCTAAACTGACCCTCATTATTTGGGTCATTGAACTTGAAAATTTAATACAAGGCTATTTTACCTTATTTTTATGCATTTTTCAATCACAAAATCTCTCTATTTATTTTCTATTCCCACTTGTTCAAGTTTATTATTAATTAGAGCTTATTGAAAATCGCATTAACCAATAATTCGTTAATACAATAATTAACATACGTGCTAATGTATACAATCTACGTTTTATAATCAAAATCGATAATTCGAAATTTCGTATTGGAAGGCTACTCCTATAAACTAATGTATTCTGTGATTACATGTTAATTAAAAATTCACAATACATACACTTTGTGATTTATGCATGAATATTGCGAGTATTTCAATGTCGAATTTAAAATTTAAATCACTTCGCGTTGTAGGGAATGCTAAATTTTCGATTTATTAAATGATTCATTTGATGAATTTTGCCGAGGGAAATGTATCCAGGGAATAGAGTCAGTCAAGCCTGACAAGTTTGAAACATCTCCACCACAGGCTTGTTTTACTTGTAAAACATATAAGTTTCGCGTTGATTAGTCCAGTCAACTTTAGCCGTTACATTTCTCTCCTGCACTTCACGAGAGCTGCAAGTCAAAAAAGCAAACTTTCACCTACGAAACTTTCAAATGATAGTACTCTTTCAAGTACCGTTTTAAGCAACATACAAACTTTCAACTTTTTCGCGCGGAAAAAAGTTTTCTAACTCTGACAACAAATGTTTCTTTCGCGTATGTAAATTTTTCTTTTTTACGAAAAAAACAACCGTGTTATATCTCCATCTACATGGTCATTACTATTTGACTCTCGAATGCTCGCCAGAAAAGGGGGAAAAAAGCCGAGCCGACAAATATAATTGAACGTAGGAGAGCAGGAAGAGAAAATGGTTTGCTGTGTGCACTGGCAGGAAAATGTAAGAATAAGCCGCACGAGGAAGAAAAATGGTCAGATACACGAGGGGCAAAACAATCCACACGCAGTCGTTAGTTCGGCTCTTTTTGCCTTTGTGCGCAAAAGAACATTTACATCCGTTCGGTGAGGGCGGAATTTCGGGTCGATTGCAACCGTGACGATATTCGAATTTTTTGCCTTTCTTATGTAGCATGCCGTTTACAAGTGTATCTTTCATTTTTTGCTTTATAACGTTGAATTGAAACTTGGGATTTATTCATCTCGTCGTCACAGAACTGCTGGGAGAAGGAGGAAGGGGCGATCAAGCTCGAGTTGAATACCATTAAGCTCTTTAAAACTATATGAAAAACAAACTTTCTTACTCTCTATTGTCGCTTAACTGCACAATTTATTTTCTCTTGTCATTACGTGCAAGTGGAAAATTCAGTGTCAGAGTTATAGCTGCTGAATATTAATCGAAAATTCCTCGCCGTGACAAATGCTCATTCTAATATAGCAGCTCGCTGGAGTGAAAGTTTCAATGGAAAATTCAACGCACGATTATAAGCCTCGCTTTAAAATCTAAATGACTTTTACCTGATTTTCTTCACTGCGACGAATCGAGCGTAGGAGGAAATCATACAAACAAAATTCATTTTCTGTAACATGTGCGCAAACTGATGCGCACTGACACGTCTTGACACTCGGTGTACGATAAAAGCGTCTTGTAATACGAAAATCTTCTCTCGCCGTCCGTGAAAAAAGAATCTTCCGCTATTGTTTGTGTCACTTGTCACTGGAGGGTACATATACATAGTCCCGTGGAAAAAAAGAAGAAACTTTGCCAAGCCCGAGTCTTCTATAACTATAGATATAGCTTCCAAGTGACATCGACAGGCTATATTGTAATGTTGTGTGTACGTGCATCTTGCCAGAGCCACACTCACATACACATGTATAAACCAAAAACTATTATATGTACTTTTTTTGGCCAACTCACAAGTTCGTGTAGGTATGCTACTATTAGTCACCCTTTCAATATACAACGTAGCCCCGTGATATTATAAAATCCCAACAAGTTACAAGTGTATGGAAAATCGAAGAAAGTCGAAAACTAGGAAGAAATCGTTGGCTTCCCTAACCCGAAGAAGTTTATATGTGCAGAGCATCGTAATAAACTTCACTGCTGCTACTATTTATTTTGTCAACATTAAATAACATCTTGAAATTCTTATGAGCGTTTCTGTTGAATCGAATTTTGCTCGAGTGACTATCTCACGAAAATGATACTTGCAAAGAGCACCGTTCGATGTATATCCCCTTTGCTATCTCGTTGGAGAAGACAGTCAATGAAATTTTCACAGTAGAGCGTATCAAGCTGACGTCGGGCTAGATAGCGTCGACCGTGATAGTATCGGCTCGTCACGGCTTCAATGCATCAGCTGCGTTTAATTAGCCGTCGAAAACTTATTTTTACCGTTCTCCCTTTCAATCTTTCTTACGTTAGACACATTTATTGCCTGTATCGTATGCTCGGAGTTTCGAGCTTTTCCTATATATACGACTCGGCTCTCTTGACAGTTAATTTATTATATCTGCTAGGCACGAGCGTGTGTATATACACGTTCCGGTGAAAAGGAGCCAAAAAGAGCTGCGCGAGTACACCGCACGTAGTATAACAATCGCCCATGCGCCACGCTAGATTCAATTACAATTTTTCGTCCAGCTCCTTCGCCGCTCGTTGCCGCCACAGCACAGTTGAGCTTTTGTCGGACTACCTATATGTACGTTGCATCATATATATACGCAAGCGCACGTGAGCGCGTGTATACACGTAAGCTGCTAACGAGAAAAGCCCGTGGATATCTCACGTTCGTGTGATTCGCTTCGTGGAATTTGCTCGCGCCTGGCAGGATAATTATTATAGGATGACAACGGGTTTTACACACGTCCTTATGAAGAATTATCGCTTGTTTTTACTTTGCGACCTATTTTGTACAATGACGTTGCCGTGACTTATTGCTTTTTCTATAGCTATATATTTTTTTCCTAAGAAAATTCATTACCGTTGTTGATTTAGAATGTGTTGCGCATCTTTTTGATATTATCAGGTAGCTTATTAAACACTATATGCCGCTCTTCAATTTTATTTAAGCGTCGGCCGACAACTTGATTCTTACTACTCATCACAACAAGTACTTCGAAATTAATGAACTTTTCGTTTTTCTTATGATGAACTTTTATAATAGTTTCCGTATTTGCGATAATTTAATAATTACAAAACAACGATGATTTTGTTTCTAAATTTTATTACGTGTAATTTAAAATTTAATTCAAAAATATATTACCATGTGGAAGGAATCAAATGAAAGTATATATCAAGAAAATTTGTTTCGAAAACATTGCATCTCTTTTAAACTGTATCCTATTTATTCGAAAACAAAAGTGAAAATGAATTGAAATGCAATTATGTGAATATTTGGTAAAAAGGCTATTTAATATAATCGCAGTTAACATTAGCCGTTCAATATCGACGGGATTGGCACGCAGATATAACATATACCGGTTCATGTGCTATTCACAATCTCACGATGTCATATAGTTTCAAGATCTATGAGACATGTACTTTCCTGAGGGGTTTGCGATTTACATTCGAAATTGAATTATTCCATTATCAAAGATTTTGTGCTACGGGATCACGTATTATTTTAAGATATTCCTAGCGTTCCAGCATGTGTGAGAGGGTGCTATGCCGTGATATAATCAAATGAACTTGTAAGTAAGAAAATTATAAAACGCTTGCTTACGAGTTTATAAAAATAACTATGAAGACTTTACTATCTATTATCATTATGAAGAATAAAACAAATCTTTAAACAAATATATTCGAAAAATTATCGCGTGACTACCACACATTCTTTGATCGAATTCAAAATGTTGCAAAACTTTTACAAAACAAGTATAGCATATCGAGGCAATAGCCTTGACTGTGTGTTGACTTTGACTGTTTTTTCTTCTTTATCTTTTCTTTAGAATATGCAAATATGTACGTTTAATGCTTAACGTATGTATATATATATCTATGTAACATCAGGACTTTTACTTCTATGCGTTCTACCAAAATTGTCCAATATGTGCGGTACCTACATCATTTACATTGCGGCCAAAAACCCCAGTTGAATCATCGTATAATACGTATTGCCGTCGAGGTGTTTTAATTGCTTGGCCATGCATCTCCCTTCGATGACATTAGCTAGTCTCTTTAGTATTGATATCGCTCAAGTGAAAAGAGAGAGTCGAATGGGCTTGCCGAGCGATGATCAAGTGCCGCTAATAGTTATATAAATCGAATGTTTGATTAAATTTGAGTCTCAGTCCAATCCGCAGTCACAGAAATTGATTTAGATCGAATCGAATTTAGATTAAATCATCGCGATTATTTGCTCTGGCAAACGAAATCGTATAAGCCAGTATAGTGACTAAAACTTGGTTTAAACCAGCTTGCATCGCTAGTCAAGCAAACATCCTGGGCATTTACAATTGCACGGTGGATTCTGAAAAATATTGATTTCGTGAGAGAAATATCAACATGTTTACTTATTTTAAAGGGCTTCAATAAAGTATTAGATTGACTTTGCGCGTGTTTCAGGACCACGGCAGATACGACGGCATACAGCGCGTATTTTTCGGCGGGGGACTGAAATTCTGGCTGCACAAGCTCCTGTTGCTCGACTCGCTGTCTTATCTGTCGCATGGACAGCTGAGCCTCAGCCTCAATCGCATGATCCTCGTCGACGTCGACGATATATTCGTCGGAGAGAAGGGCACGCGACTGAAGAAGGACGACGTGCTGGCCCTATTGGCGACGCAGCAGCGCATCCAGGCACTGGTGCCGGGTTTTAGATTTAATTTGGGCTTTTCCGGCAAGTACTTTCACCACGGCACATCGGAGGAGAACTTGGGCGACGACATGATACTCGAGAACGTCGACAGGTTCGTTTGGCCTTCCGCCCAGCTACATGTATACACGCGCACGCACACGTGTGCGCTCGGCGATCGATCGGCTCATATATAGAGATATATAAGCGAGCGTTTTTGCTTCCCCCTCGCAGGTTCACGTGGTTTTCACACATGTGGAATCATCAGCAGCCTCATTTGTACGAGAACGTGACGCATCTGCAAATGGATATGATGCTGAACAAGCAATTCGCCAAGGAGCACGGCATACCAACTACGAGTGGCTACAGCGTCAGTCCTCATCACTCGGGCGTTTATCCAGTCCACGAGGGCTTGTACGAGGCCTGGAAAAGAGTTTGGAATATCAAAGTCACCAGCACGGAGGAGTATCCGCATTTGAGGCCGGCTAGGCTCAGGCGAGGCTTTGTGCATCGTGGCATTATGGTGAGTAAGGCTTTTGATTTTTACCCTTCAAAAAAGTTTAGCCCTCCTAGGGCCGTGTGGTGCCTCCAGACATCACGCTCTCTACAAACTAATTTTTTAATAGCCCAGTCGAGTTTTTAACATTTTTTACATCCTAGCTCGCCAAGAGTTGAAACAATTAATACTATGGACAAAATTGGACGAGCGTTTGTTTTTCTCGAAAAAAAAATTTGCAAATGCGATACAATAGCTAGAATTTTTTGTTTTATTTAACTTTACTCGTCTCTTATGCTATTGTAAAAATGTAAATAAATCTAGGTCACTCCTAGCTCTTTGATGTGAAACAACAGCACATAACTGGTCGTTGAAACGTACATTATTTCAAATTCAATACCCACAGCGCACAATGTCAAAAGTTCAGAGAGCGAAAGCCTTTGAGTTCTCGATGAACCTATATGCATGCATTCGTATGAACTGCTAGATTCATTATGCGCATTAAACATTAATACTTGGTCTTTTTACTTCAGAATATGTGCACATACGTGCACAGAGTATATGAAAAAGTAAAAGCTATAGCTAAGTCTGAATGCATATATATGCGCTTTTACAGGTACTTCCCCGGCAAACGTGTGGTCTATTTACGCACACAATATTTATCGAGAGATACCCTGGAGGCCGAGACAAACTCGACGAGTCCATACAAGGGGGCGAGCTCTTTCAGACAATCGTTTACAATCCTGTGAGTGTTGACTGTTATTATTACTATACTTGTTTTTATTATTCGACTACCATTCCGCGAATACCTTTGGTGATTTTATTATACATTATACGTCCTGTGTCAAATTTTAATGAAACAATTTTAAATAATGAAAATATTTGCTTGTAACATTTTTTAAATGCAAATTAAAATTAATTAACTTTTAATTTTTGGCATTAAAAAGTATTAGTCAAGCAATTGATTGAATTAGAGCATCAAAATGATTTAATTTCAATTACAGATAAACATCTTCATGACGCACATGTCAAATTACGGCAATGATCGTCTAGCTTTGTACACATTTGAGTCGGTTATAAAATTTATTCAGTGCTGGACGAATCTTCGTCTTTCCAGTGCTCCACCCCTTCAACTTGGAGAGAGGTACTTTCAAATGTATTCTGAAGAAACCGATCCTGTCTGGGGTGTAAGTTGATTCACAATTAAATATTACGTTCCGTATGGACTTTCAACTATTTTAATAATTGATTAAATTCAAAGAACCCTTGCGACGATCAACGACATCAAAAAATTTGGTCTAAAAACAAAACTTGCGATCAGCTGCCGAGATTTTTAGTAATTGGACCGCAAAAAACTGGTACTACAGCTCTGTACACGTTCCTGTCTCTTCATCCAGCCATTAGCAGCAATCTCCCCAGTCCCGATACATTTGAAGAGATACAATTTTTCAATGGTAAAAATTATTACAAAGGCCTCGACTGGTACATGAGCTTTTTCCCTGTAACGAAAAACGAGAGCTTGCGCTACCTGTTTGAAAAGTCAGCGACCTACTTCGACGGCGAATTGGTTCCTCGCCGAGCTCACGCCCTTCTTCCAAAAGCCAAACTTATTACGATACTGTTGTCACCGGCTCGAAGGGCCTACTCCTGGTATCAGCATACGAAGGTACACGGCGACGTGATCGCTAAAAACTATTCGTTTCACTCGGTCATCACGGCAACGGACACGGCCCCGAAAGCTCTGAGAGACTTGAGAAATAGGTAAGAGAAAGAAATAAAAAAAACTGGTCGAAGGGCTAGAAATATATATGACGAAGAGTACAGGTATATTTTATCGAGAAATACCGTTTCAGATGTCTGAATCCAGGAAAATACGCTCAACATCTAGAAAGGTGGCTATCCTATTATCCAGCTCAGCAGTTACACATAATCGACGGAGAGCAATTGCGCCAGAATCCCGTGGAAACGCTTCACGAGCTTCAAAGGTTTTTGAAAATAACGCCGACGTTCAATTACTCGACGCACTTGAGGTACGATCCAAAGAAAGGCTTTTTTTGTCAGGTAACGAATGAGGATCGTACCAAGTGTCTCGGAAAGAGTAAAGGTCGTCAATATCCACCAATGGAGGATAGGTCTTATAAATTCCTTCAGGTTGGTTGAGAAGATGCATTGTGTACAATGTAAGATGAATCCCACTTTAACTGAAATTGTATCGATTTGCAGAGGTACTACTTATCGCACAACACAGCGCTCGTGAAACTTCTTAAACGTCTGGGTTCGCGCACAATACCGCAGTGGTTGAAAGAAGATCTCACCGACACCGTGATGACCTAGCAAACGCTTCTCCAATGAAATAACGCCAGCGAGTCAACGTTCAACGAGTTTCTTCTCGCCGTTGTCTCAGCTCTGCCTGACCTCATGATGCAGGACAATAATTTGTAATATATTTCAATCTGTTTGTACAATGAATAAACTTTTTAGTGCAATGAGACGCATTGCTAGAAAAATTTTCATGGCAGTGCCTGTTTTCAAGGATAAGGCCTCAACAAATATTATAATAAAAAAATCAAAAGCTAGTCATTAAGTAATGTTGTGCTATTGTACAGGCAGCGCCTATACGCACACAAGAATGATTTTAGTGTGTCATGTATGTGCCTGAATTATGTTTGGTCTGGGAAATATTTTAGAAGTTTTTTAATGAGTACGATTAATAATGAAATTTATGTAAAAATCTGAATCGACAAGTTAAAAAACTTTTTGTGAGTTATTCTTAAATTTAAAAATAACTTGCTGTCTATATTAAATGCTTAAGTTAGGTTTTGTTTGTTTTATGCATATCCATGTTAATTCTCTTGAAGATTGCTTTTGGATAAAAGTTTTTGACAAATTAAATGTATCGAGCTTAAACTTTGCAATATAATTGTTTATTAGTTTTGTATAAGAATTTGTTATATAGATAAAAAAAATTGATTGGCCGATTAAAATTTAAGATTTTTTAAGAAATATATAACGTCAATTCCAATTTCTGCTAAGCATAATTTAAGTAGTAACAAGAAATATTATTTATTTGTTGTTGTATGTAAAGTTTAACGAATTTAATATGAATGTATGAATATAGTAAGGTCACTCTTTGTACATTTTGACAATACTGTTGAATGAGTAATGAATATTTGATATATTATATATATGCGCGTGTATTTGTAAATTCATCTCTTTGTAAATCATGTAAAAATTATGTGAATTTATTACATTTATAGTTAACAAATAGGTTAAATCTATCGGTTATTTTTTCGAGTCAAAAAAAACAAATGTTAGTCTTTTGTAATATATCTTTTTATACAATCTCTATATTTTTTATTAACACGTTAAAAAACTATGTATAATTTTAATTTTGCCATCTTTGCTAGATAATTGTATATTAACACATATTAAATACTTTTTTAGTATACATAAGAATTGTTTAAAGACTTGAAGAAATATTGTTTATTTCAATTTGATATTAAAATTACTGTCTCCAGAAAAATATAACAAAAAATTATTTTTTATTATTGTATTCATTTAACGGCTTTTACATAAAACATACATTTTATCTGTAAATGTAAGTGGTTTCATTTCTTCGTGTAATTTCTATCTATGTCAGTTCAAACGTCGAATTATTATGAAGCAAAATATTTCAAGCCAAGTTAAGAATATAAAAGATATCATGAAAAACAGTAATATGCCATGTTTATAACAGTAAGATTATCAGAAATAAACGTGCATCGTAGTAAAAAGCCATGAAAAGTAATCATTTATGCGATTCATATTAAAAATTCCAATCACATTTACTAGTCATTGAAAAAAATATTTTTTTACTGATCCATAGATGTGATTTTTCCTACGCATGATCGCTGAACTGATGTAAACTATAAATAATAGCTTTAAGACAAATGAGCACAAAAATGTTGTAAAAAAATCAATAAGAACTCATATCAGGCCATTTTCGAGGCATTAAACAATTGATAATAAGTTAACTACAATATTACACAATCAAGAAAGGATTTTATATTCAAGATCAAAAGTTATAATCCTGGTTTGTAAAACGAAAAATTTTATTGAAAAAAAATTATAAGTAATGTTTTATACTGTAAAATTTTCTATCAGCGTTTTTAAAATCATAAATAATTACTTTCTAAAATGTTGCAAAATTATGAATTGATTGTGGATTCGATGACTTGTGATGACTTGTCATGAATTCTTCTAATTTATGATATCAGTTCAATAAGACAAATTTATTTTAAGTATTGCCAAAAAAACTAATGAAATTAGCAATGTTGAGTGAAATAACACCTAAAAATACTACTAAATGATGAACTACTAAATCAAGTACTTAAATTGTGTGTTACAATGTAATATTTTCATGAACTTTGAAACTTGATTTTACAATTGAATCTTCTTATTTTGCTTTTTTTCACGGAAATATGACTTGTTCATAAATACAATGTATAATGTGTAGACATTTGTTGAATAAAATATTCTTAGTTCTGTTAATTTAAGTTCAATAAAATATTTTTATTTTTGATATTTTAATGAGTAAGCAAAAATCGTAATTAGTGATTTTATTGAAGATGCATTGGTCTACATTTTTAATCTTTATTAAAACAAAAATTTTTTCCTAATAAAGTTTAAGAAATCATAATTTATGCATGTATTAAAAACGTAAAACAATTTAAGGCCTATTGCGAATTATAAAACAATTTGAAAATTATATTAATTAACAAAAAACTTTAATGCAGCTAATTTGAAAGTCGGTTGAATTTTTCAAAAATAATGTTTAGTTTATTTTTAAATTATAAGTTTAGTATCAGTATGAAAAATTGAATAAGTGATTATTTATGTTTACAGTTTGCATAAAACTACATGCCATGCCATTATATGTAATAATTTGTTTAATAGTTGAGTGCATTTAAGAATAATGATATTTGTACATTTATATTATTTTTCTAAATAAATAACATCATTCACATTGTAAATCAATTTTAAATGAAAAATATGTACAAAGTTTACTGTTATTAATAAGGAAAAATAAATAAGAAATATACTTGATTTATTCATCTTTTTATTTATAATATTTACTTAGCATTAAACTGCTTTTATTGATTAATACACCCATCGGTTATTTTGAACGAATAGGATATTTGAAGTTCATCTTTAATCCACAAGAGGTCATGTATCACGTTAAAAACCCTAACCAAAAATCATATACGCCGGCATTCGGACAAGTGTTTATTTATGATCAGATCAGTACTTCGTATTCAGACGATCTGTCAAAAACTAAAACAGATTAAAAGTCAAATGCGTTTGTTTCTTTCGAATAATTTTCTTAATTAACAATTAGGTGAGAAAGTGTCAACTAGCATTTTGAAGTTGTGAATGTTTGAAGAAAAATACATTGTCCATTCTATGAAAAAAAGTAAACATTTTGTTGGGTTACTACTGTGAAAATTAATAGCAACAGAGGTAATTGGTAAAGGCAAATTGTGTTGTTTTTATAGTAATTATTGTTACTTCTTTTTTAGCAACATGGGTGAACCAATAGGTACAGCTATGGATAGCTTAACAGCAGCTTTAAAATCAAAAATTATACCCAATCAAGAATACTTCCTTCAGGGATCAGTTATGGACACTGCTGTGCAAGTGCTTCTTCATAGACTTAGAGGACTTTGTGATAATCTTGATTCTGGAGCTGAATCATTCCATGATCATGAAATGTGCTTTAGTATTAGAAAAGGACCACCCCCTGAGCAAGGACTATCCTTACGTGTTAGAAGAGCTTTTGATTATCATGATGCTCCTTGGCAATTAAGATATATCGGACAACCAGAAATTGGCGACAAGTCACAGCCAACCATGGTTCGCAGCAGTTTAGACATTGCCTGTAGCAGTACCATTGTTGAATTTTTAACCGAACTTGGCTGCAGATTAGATTTTGAATGTATACTGCGTGGTTACATGTTTAGAAAAGGTAGAATGAAGATCACAGTTTCAAAAGTCTTCAAAATGGTGCAAGGAAAGACACCAGATGGTATGGAAGCAATATCTCAGAGTTATTTGGTTGAATTAAGTGTACTAGCACCTAGTGGACAAAATGCCATAGCTGAAGATATTAAAATATTTGCAGATCAATTAAAGCCATTAGTACAATTTGAAAAAATAAATTATTTCACCAGACCACATTAAAGTAATAACAAAAAAAAGAGAGAATAAATGGATTTAAGAAAATAAATTAGGGCACAAATTAAATCATGCAATGTATGTGAATGAATCGCAAAATGTATACTATATTCTGTTTTAAAAATAATTGTAAAATGAAGGGTAGACTTTTTTTTATAACAGTACATATGAAAAGTTATCATTAAAATGTTGATGAGTTAAAATGTAGAAAAAGTATTGTACTTTCCCATATACAATTTCATCAATTTTTTGCCTGTACTGATGATCATTCATGAAATTTGAATAAGAAATTTTTTTAGGTAAATCAACAATTTACTTAACAGTTGAAAAAAAATAAAAGTTTCACAATTTCGAATAAAAAAATATACTTGAAAGAAAAAATTTTTTTAAAGAATCATGTAAATGGGGTAAAAATTAAAATTAAGGATTATAACTATAGAGTTGATTTTGAAAGCTCACAGAGGACGCTACGAGAAGCAGACTGCGTCAATGTCGGTATGCGGGCCACACGATTCCACGTTGGTCGCTGACCGCATGATTATGCGCGCGAATAACGAGACCATCGGCTGATAAAATGCAGCAGTGCACTTATCCGCGAGGGAGCAAATAATAACTGGTAGAAGACTCGCGCGGGCGTCGTAGCACGTACGACTGTGGCAGCAGCGTCAAGCATGTCTGCAAGCAGTACTTTCACACACCCAGTAATAGTTGCGGTCACGTCAGCTGTTTGGCCGTTCTGTCTACGCGCGCATGGCAAATTCTGCATCGAAGTCGTCGTCGTCGTCGTTTTGCATACATACATATACTGCACACATCCGCAAGCAGTTCCCGGGTCGCGCGCCGAACCAACGGCGTTGGCTGGCTTATTCTGCCGCATCGCAGCAGCAGTACGCGGGCCAGTCATCGTTGCGCCCGCAGAGGCACAGTCGATCCGCGTCCTCGTTTTTCGACAATTGCGCCCAAACGAGCATACGCGACGAGTGAAAGACTGCGGCAGACGCTCATATAGCCGCATCGTACGATTGTTTACACGCGTATTACATGTAAATCATCTCGGATAATACATGCGACGGTCGGCAATCAGCCAGCGAAAGCCGCAGACGAAAAGAAAATATAAACAAAAATGCCATTGCTAGGCCAATGTGTGAGTCGCGCTCCGACTTCCGCGCAACCAGAGTCAGCAGCAGCAAGCACGCTCTTTAATATCCTGATTGTTAGTTAACGATAGCACGCACCGTTACCGTAATCGGCGTTAATACTTCTCATTGAAGTAAATGGCCGTAACATGTTCTTCTGCTGCGCGAAAAAAAGTGCGTAACTATAAGTGTGCCTGTGCTGTAAATTTAAGTGCGTCTATGTGAGTTTTCACCTGTGTGCGTCTCGCTCTTTGGGCACGTGGAGCTTTGCCGTGCGAATCTCCGATCATATTTTTTGTTACAAAAGTAGTGTCAGTTTGTATAGTGTGTGAATACGTGCTTATAAATCCTATACATGACATGGCAGCCGGTGGT
This sequence comes from Trichogramma pretiosum, assembly GCF_000599845.2. Lineage (NCBI taxonomy): Eukaryota > Metazoa > Arthropoda > Insecta > Hymenoptera > Trichogrammatidae > Trichogramma > Trichogramma pretiosum. Next base: position 120,369 of record NW_019640801.1, read on the forward strand.
GCCTCATCCTGCTATCGACGAGGAGCTATGCTCACGCTGGGCTTAGCTGAACGTTCGGCTAACACGATTAGTGGTTCCTCTTCACTTGGCGCACATCTGAGGATCGTCGTCGTGCCAGCAACTTCGGCCACTCCATTCAGAACTATCGGCACATTATGTCGCAGCGTAAGACTCTTTTTTCTCCTTCCCCCTCTTTCTCTTTTTCTCCCTTACTTACGTATCTATGTCCGTAATGCAAGACAAGGTCGCGCACGTGTGACCAGCAGCGCGATTAAGGTTTCACTTCTTAAAGTGCGTAATTTCATCGAGAAATGGATCGATCCATTTTCTTATCGATTTGTTAATAAGATGCCAAAGCAATCGAGCCTACGCAGAATAATTTTCACTTTCGTCCCAAGTATGCCGTGAATGCATACTTAACGGATCATAACAATGCGAAGGAGAATCTGTTCGCATTATCCATCGAGCGAGCAGAGAGCGTTGGAGTGAATGTTCTACAATGTGGGACAAGATCAAGATTTTTTCCTGCTAGAATTTCGTGTCATTCGAATAGATGAGCGTTCGTCGTTCGTATATAGTTTGCACATAGCAGTTGCTTACAATTTTTCCGAACTCGCTCGAGCCTCGGCGTGCGAATTTTAATTTGTTTATTCATACGGCTCTTCATAATAATTAACGCGGTGAAACGAGCTGGCCCTCGGGAGTTGATTAAAAAAGTTCCGACTTTACGAGCTCTCCGAGTCACGCATCAAATGTGCATAAACTTTGTTTTTTTCATTGTGTCTGCGTTTCGTTCACACTCCGAACTAGTTTATAATAATATTGATTCTGTCAAGCAGTGGTAAAATGTCATCGGGTAGCAATCAGCCGGTTATTTGTTTATATTTGCGCGTTGAATCAACTCACACCGTCAACTTGGACGCTAATATTACTTACGTTTACGTGTTTACGGGCGACGTCCGATGTGAGCCTATCTGAAAATGCGAATAAATGCATGAGCGTTCGCATTACGTCACTTTCCGCGAGGACTATTTTTATCGAGCTGCACCTTATCGCGGCGCACGCGATGTCTGCTCGACCATAGACTCTGTTAATCTGCTTTCTTTGTAATTTATGTGACACTTGGAAAAATTTCTCTGATTATCCCTTATAATGGCGAATATTTACATTTCGAGTGCAACTGCGTACATTTCAATTGGCGGAGAACTTTTTGCAACACACCAAATGTTTGAACCTGAGTGCCGTATAAAGCATAAAAGTCTTTTGCATTTTTGTCGCTTTTGCTTTTTATTTCATAAATATGTATAAAAATTTAAGATGTTTGTGTCATCCGCAAGTGTCTTTTTAAAAATTCCAAATGCGATTAAACATTTGACTATCCTAATCATTTGAAAAATTTATAAATTTCGATTACTTTGGATTTGGATGGGGATCGATAGTTTGAATCTGAATATAATTTTGTTTGACCAATGTTAATCCAGAGAGTATTTATCTATCGATTTTTTTGTATCCATAATTGATAAATTGTCTGTTGCGATTTATTTCGAAAAATTAATTTAATTAAATAAAACAAATCTTTGATGCGAATTTTCGTCCTAAATCGTTTACACGTTTTATGAATTCAACAATGAAGTCATCGTTTACTCAATGGACTTATGACAATGTACATTTAAATGATGCTAAAAATAGATTACTAAATAGCAATTTCTTTATTTTTATAATTATTATTTATATCATTTTTATCGAAAATTCACATGAAAGTTTGTCAGCGGTTATGGCACGCCTTGCGTGAAAAACAATATTCAACTTGAAACTATGATCATGGGTTATAAAAACATCGCAACTATATTATAGAAAACTTTTTATGCTAGAATGGACAACAAACTTCAAAGGGCGAAAGCCTGACAGCTTGTTTTGTTCTTTCTTTTTCTTGCAAAAGTACGCACAGCCATCGGATAGAGCCAACAATTGTACTTTGTTCTCAGATTTTTTGGATGATTTGTAACAAAACTATTTCAATGATGTGTTATCTCACGTTGATTCAAGGAACGCTACTTACGATGACATAAACTCGTGCTATTTGTGCGTCATGATTCCAAGATTAGACAATCTTGATGCTTCTTTCATAAAAAGTCGATGATAATTATTAGATACAAGTGTTGTTTTCCAGCTTCGGTACTTTTTACCATCTTAAAACCCACTTTTTGTAATTTACACTTTTTCCAGTTCTAGTGCTTGAAAATTTCTTCAATTTCTCTTCAAGATGTATTTCTCAAAATAGAGTTTACAAACTGGGTTTGTCATTTAAACTACGGCTTTGCCGTCTGGTGGTTGCGAATTTTCTAAGAAAGCAATCTTACATAGTCTTTGAAATATTTTATACTTCAGTCTTGCATTATAGAAATCACTATGGTTTTGTTCAAAAATAAAATTTTTTATGTCAAAAAGCAAAAACAAAAAAATTTCATATGAATATTTATGAATTATCTCGATGTACGGAACTAATTTTCCAGAAGAGGATTTTACATGGGAGAAATGAGAAGCTGACGAAATGAAGTTAAAAATAATCAAACCTTGTCAAGCTCGAGCGTTTGCTAAAGAGAGAGAGAGAGAGAGAGAGAGAGAGAAAGAGAGGGGGAAAAACTATTACTATCATCTGGCATTTTTGCCATTTCTCCGTGCTAGTATCTAAAAACAGCTATGTAAAACTTATGTTCCATAAGTCGATAAAAAAAACTCAAGTAAAGTAATCTGAGCAGACGACCATATACAATACTCTAGATTAAAGCGACAATATTCAATTATAAATTGGCTTTATCTCTTTAACATCGTCGTCGTTGGTGATGCGGTAATGCACATGTGAAATTTTCGTTTTCATATACATGGAGCATCACCCGATTCATTTATTATACTAATGGGATGTGTATACGATTACATGTACATTGATTTATCGTTCTCTTTTAAAGAGGCATGAATTAATGACGAAATTGGCCATCGTCGTTTTTCAAGTGGAATATACCTCTAAAAATTAAGTTTTATTATTATCGAAAGAAAAAATGTTACTTTCGAGGTCATTCTAATGCGCTGTCACTTGAAAAATTTAAACCAAGATCATAGGTAAAAAGTAAAAAAGAAATATGCAAAATGATAAATCTAAAAATATCAAGCGTTATAAAATATATGCTATTTTCCAATACCTTATTCTGAAGGTATTTTCTTATAATTTTTTGGAACTGTTGCGATTTTATTGATAAATTACATGCAATGAACTTTTGACGATATATTATCGCAAAGAATTTTATTACATTAAAAAAATTGATAAGTGAAATTTTGATGGAGGCGATCGAGTAAATACTCTTTTAATAATCGATTTGATGATATGCATAAGACTTATCAGTCAACACAGAATTTTCGTCTAGGTGAACTTCCAAACTCCTCTTTAACCTGTGATAATATATGCTTATATATTACATAACGGGAACATAACTTGGTGCAAAATGTCACAAAATGTACAAAATTACATATTAAAACAACTTAATATTTATATCCGAGTTTTACGCTTAATTTTAAACTTTCAAAAAATCTAATCGGATCGTATAAGAAAAAGGATTAACTTCTTACACATGCTCATTCGTGTGCACAAGATAAATACGCTCTACTTTTTAATTTTATTTTTACATGAAATACATCGTTAAATATATCACACGTTTAGAAATGGAGTTTATCAAATTTACAGCCAATGTACGTCGCACACGTCATCGATACAGTATAATCTTATGAATTGAATTCAGCCTCGCAGAAAAAAGTAACATTTTAAAAAGAGCAAACGGAGTGAGAGTTATTTGGACCCACTTGAATCTGAATTCAAACGTGCGTATACATGAGGTAGATGTCGAACTAATTCGTTGTTGACTGCAGAGCGCATGAATCCATAATCAAGAATATTGTTATGATTGCGTTATGTAGATAAGAATACATTTGAGAGTGTCGCATAAGCACGCAGCCATTTGAATGCAAGAGCAAAAAGTCGATGCAAGTTTTTTTAGTGAAAACGCGAGTGAACTTCTCGCTATTTTTTATCCACTATAATAATAGAATTTTTATTTCGCTCCACCAGAATGTTAATTCCTTATATAAATTTGTTTTAAATAAGTAGTAACGCGAATACACATTTTAATTAATAATAATGCTCGATAATTGCCATATCGACTACAAATGTCGCTTTTTTCAATCTCTTCTCAAATTATGATTTTTCTTGTATTTAGTCTCAGTCTGCTGACCAATCAGAGGCCGTTTCAAAACTCTTCCCATTTCAGGCTAGCATTTTTTTATAATTAGATATATAATAAAATTGATATTTATTATGATTTATTCAATCAATTGGTATTATTTAATATTATCAGATTATTTTTGGCACCGTTTTTATAAAAATGTTCACTTTTCAATGCTTTGGCAGTTCTTTCTTTATACCTAGAAGCTCTTTCGAGTGAATACATAGAACAGATATGTTATAAGAGCTAAAGTAAGCGATGCGCTCTTAAAAATCTAGGCAAAGAGAGTCCTATACTTTTACTTTGAGGTCAGTCTCTACCTGCAAACCAAAAGTAAATTATTGGCCATTAAATGTTGCATTTCGTGAACAGCTGATCTAGAAATTCCGATGCATGTCAATTGAGTATAGTCTATTTTAACAGGTCACGATAATTAATTAAAAGTCTGTTGATTCAAATAATTAAATTACTTATCTTAGATTTAGAACCTATTCGATTCAAGAAAGTGAAACTGGTAATATATTTATGACAAAGAACTTCGTTGATAAAAAAAATTATTAAAGTAACGATTTTGAAAAATATCGCAGAAATAAATAATCGTTTGTAACTTTATCAAAACTTCTTTTCTTCTCTCAATCGTCCGATTCTCCAAAAAATAAAATGAGTCTCTGAATATCTATATTTATTAACAATTTCGCACGACAATTTACGATTAATTTACTCCCGAAGCTCTAATTATCATCGTTCAGTCGCATCCAAGTGTACGTGATAATGCATGTATTTATATGTATGTGAAGTTTTGGTCCGCTTATCTCTCTTAGGTATGTTTTGCTTTCCTATCTCTCTCTTCTTCTTTCATTCCCTCTTCGTACGATACGCGTAAATGCAATAGTTTAAGCACACACGTATGTTCCTAGCTGATGGTGACTGATGGAAAAAATTTTTCCTTTTTCCTACTTTAGTCGTTTTATGCACTTTAGGCCGCAATTCGCTAGTTTTAGGCTCTTGTGCTATAAAATATTGTATGCAATTGTGTGAATAAGCTTTTTCAGAAAAACTCGTTACAGCATTCATCTTCGACTCGTGCTGCAACCCCTCGCTTTGCAGAAAAATCATATCTACACCCGTTGTATAAAGTACTACTTTAATCGATCATTAGTAGAACTACTTTGAATTTCGAACTTTAAGGTAATTTGAGTCTCAATTTTACCTTGAGCAAAGACAGTTTAGTAAAAACTATACAGTTGAGTATAGAAAGAAATTTATTAAAACTGTTAAATGTCAAAAAGAGTTTAAAAAATCTTTAAATAAAAGAGAAACGGATTTTAAAATGTGTATACTTGTAACTTGAGAAACTTTACGCGTACGAGTGTACCAATAGATACATAGTATAGTAATAATTTCTAAATCTTAATGGTTTTTTTTATAAAAAATATATTTATTGACTAACTAATATTTATGATTTTTGCACTGATTTAGTGATTGACATTTATTCCATCATAAATAGCCAAAAGTAACGAGCGTGCAGTTTTTTGACTTAGATAAACTTGTCGAAATTAGATACTATTTGTGACTGTATTCCCTGAATAGTTGTTCTCAATCCATGAATTTTTAGTACGTACTTCAGTTCGTTTTACTTTCGAAAGCCTGTACTCTATGCTACCAGACATTCAAGTTCGTGAACATTGCAAACGCACTGATAGTTTGACGGCGCCTTGTGCAGTTCTTTATCATAAATCGACGTTGCACACGAAAACTATTATTTTGAAATGTACGGTGCAATCAGCAGAATTATAATTTTTTTAACACTAATACTATCACTAGCAAAATAATTTTTGGAAAGGAACTTTCTTCCCCTTTCCCTTGCGTTTTTGAAACTCCTTAACTTGATATTACAGCAATTTCCGTTAGAATTTATTCGATACTTTGCGTATGAATTAATATTGGTGTTTCATATTTTCCAAAAATACGCCTGATTTGAAGTCTTATAACTTATTCAGAACAAACCATTTGAGCTACGGTTGTAACTACTCTGAAGTGATCGAACTCATTTGTCGCTTTTAAGTAGTACGAAGGAGATTACAATACATAACTTAAAATAAAAAAGAAGTTAGGTTCAATTTTTCGAGCAGAATAACCTATAAGTTCGATTAATTCAAAGTCTTTTTTAACATAACCATATTCATGTTATGAAAAAGTTTACATTATCTGGACATTGTAGCCAAAATGCTCTGGATATTAAAAAAAGTGAAACGCCTGAAAACACATTGATCCTTTTGCACGAAATCTAGTTACTCAAAGTTTGAATGACTATGATAAATATAATTTTTGTGCTACCCCAACCTAAAGTAACATTTTACTCCCGCTGCGCAAAACCAAAATGTTACTTTAGGCTGAGGGATTCACAAAAAATTGTATTTGCACCTATGTAGCGAAAAAAGAAAGTCTCAGAGCACGTAATTATCAACCTCGGCTTCGCCTCGGATGATAAATTACACGTGCTCTGAGACTTTCCAGTTTTTCACTCCCTACGTGCAAAATATACTATTTCGTTTTGACCACCGGGACGAAAAAAGTTAGTTTCGGCTGGGGTAGCATGAAAAATATAAAGTCTCCTGACCCGAACATTTTTCAACTTTAGTTATGAAATGAGACTATACCCTATATGTATATGTGCATATCATCGTTTTGATCATTTGAGTCACTTTTACAGCTATAATAATCGTGTAGGTGGAATAAATTATACCCGTAGTGGTTTTCACACAGACAGAGTCTATCGATTTTCCGACGTTTATATTATGAATGGCGTTACTGCTCCGTGTGTAGCATACAAACTTTTTGCTCAAACGTCTATCTTTACCTAAAGCTCACGTAGCCCAAATACCTACAGTTTTATGGATCTTGTAATTCGAATTCTTTTAAAGTAAGTATTCTAAAATTTTAATTAAGTTTCATCACAATTTTGTCTTTATAAAAGCGGCTCAATATATGTATGTTCAAGAAAAAAATTGCATTATAAACTGTTGAATGAAAATAAATAATTTTCGATTCTGGGTATCAGGTGCACTAATATAATTGCACTTGCTGTAAAGTATAAAATATTTAAAATAATATTTTTAGAAAACATAATAATTATTATTTCGTTTATTTTCTAATTTTAAAGTCGATACAGCAATAACAATTACAGTTTATTTATTGTTTAAACTATTTGTTGTAGAAATTATATGAAAATTGAATGACTAATTTTTATATTTCATTAAAACTTGAATTGTGTATTAATTAATTTTTTTCAAAAAATATCTCTACGTAAATTAAACAATTATTTGTGAACTTTTTCAAATATCATCATTTATAACAATTTAAACAGTCTCGAGTGTATAGACTCATGTAAAAATACTTGACGATGAATGGTATTTGAGATCGTCAAACAACTGCATTGATATTTACTGCAGACCGTGAAAAATTCTCTCGAGGTCCGCTCTTGTTTACGCAGTTATCTTGTTTCATCGATTTTTATGTAACGCAAGCGTACTTCTCTCTTCATTTTTCGTCACAATTATAGTGTACGTTGATGGCGCTTTCTATTTTTTTTAAGTGATTTGAAAAAAAATATTTGATAAATTCTTTCTTTTAAATAATTTGAAAGAACATTATAACAGTATTTAAAAAAAACTTTTTTGAATTTTATAACTCTTAGTAACAATGTTATATGAAACTGCATCTTCGCGTATTTTTTGGCTTTACGGGAGGTATTTAAATTATTAATTTTGTTATGAGCTTCATCAGCCAATCACGAGGCGCACGAATTATAACTGTAAAATTTCTAATATCTCTATATACTATACATAAGAGTTCTCAAATTTCGGTGTTTTTCGTATTTACTAGAAAAACAAAGTTGATAAACTCTTCTGCTTTAAATGAATATTTTTCACGGAATATGTGCAACTTTTATAGCTTCCAAATGTATGTTTTTTGACTCTGTGATATTGCAATTTCCCTTGTAACTTAAAGTATTTCAAATTTTACTATAACTGATATTTAACAAAGTGAATCTTCCCTCTTTCTCTCTCTTATTTTTGTCTATGAATTGGAATAGCACTTCATTGATTCTCTAGCAAATAATTGATTCTCTCTACTTGTGTAAAGATAGCCTTGTCACAGAAGACAAAGTGAAGATCTGTGCTCATATGAAATTTCTGATTTTTCATGCGCGCGACGAGCCTGACCCAGTGCCCCGGATCACCTCGCCCTGAGTAAAGGTGCTTTTTGTACCCCCTCCTCAAACCTTGGCCTGACGAACCGATGCTCCACTGTAAGATGAGAAGTACTCTCGATTTGACCAGTGCAAAAGAAAAATTAAACAACCTGATTGTTAATTATGGATAAACAAAGGAGATCATGAAATGTGAAAGAAGGGCAATATATATATAAGTATAATACTTATAGTTGATATGGATTTCTGTTATATTATAATTCATTACGTGGAGAAAATATGCACTTGATAATTATTTTATTATGAGTATTTTATATAAATTTCCTTCAGTTCTGGGTATAATCAATAACTTATGAAATAGTCATTGTTATAATTGAAACTAATTTTTTTAATAAATTTTATAGGTAATTAGCAAATGATCCAAGTATTTATACGAAAATTTATTTTTCTATAACCTAAATTTCTATAATTTTGATCGCATCATTAAATCATTTTGATTTTTTGCTTAAAACCATTCTAAGAAAAGCATTATATAAGTGTCATTAATTAATTCAATAATTTATACTATCGAAACTCACGCTATCTCTGATCGAGAGAATAAATTGATTTGTAGTGTAGCTCTTTTATTTTCTCGGTTAATTTAATTAATTTTAATTCAATAAAAACGTTCGTTTCATATAGTAATGTGAGTCAATGCTTTTTTACCTCGCTACTCAATATCGTCGCCCCAGCATAGAAAGGTATCATTTTAAACTCAGAGACCAAAGAGTATCTTTGACCTATTCTTTTGCTTTTGAGTTTAAAACTATACTTTTCATGAACAATTAATCTAATAAGGAATCATTTTATCATACTTTCCAGAGTAAAAATACAATTTTGCCAGCAGCAATAGCGTTTCGAAAAACATCACTCTAAATTATACATGAAGGATATGTTATGTGAAGTTATCCTACCAAAAATCTCCTTCAGATAATAAAGAAATGATTAGGGTAAGTCATGGTTCGCAAGGATGGGTTAAAAGGATAAAATACGTAATACTCGGTATGTAAGAACACATGAACGACACGTAAAAAGGCTCGCGAAAAATACGCTGCGCTGTGGGATTCGTACCTATGGGTCGAGTGAAAAATAATTTGATAATATTGTAAAATAATGTAGTCATAAATATTTATAAGTCATTGGAAAAAATTCGTCAAGAGTAGAATATACGTAAAATTAGAAATATTGAGTTTGTCCAGAAGAAAAGAATAATTTTATCACTTTCTGATCTTCTGCAGTAATTTTTTAAAAAGATATCAGCTTCTTATCTTAATAGATCGAATCTGTGAAGAAAACTTTAATCGGTAAAGAATGTCAACAGCTCTTTTACGAATATAAACTTTTCACCCGCTACTATAAAATCATTTCTTACGTTTGACCTGGATTACAATCTGGAATAATTTTTAAATACTGAATGAAATGAAAAGCAATTGTTTTTGTACAGTTTACAGATCATATCTTTATGTGACGAATTAAATTAATACTTAGATAAATATTCTCTGAAGAAAAGCTTAGAAAATTTAAAACCAATGTAAGCTTCCGGCAATCTTTTATTTATTTTTAAAATCTAAGAAGGTACCGTATACTTTCTTACTTAAAAAATCATCCATTGAAAGTATGATTTATTTTTTGTTGAAAAATGTATCCACTATTTCGTATTATTATTTTGATACCTTTTTTTCAATTATATTGCATCACTTTGGCACGAATGACGATAGTTAGCTTTTTTCATGCTTAAGTAAATTTATTCGGTCTCACCTTTTCCTAATTCTTAAATTTTTTATACTTTTAACGCTTTTATTTTTTACTGACAACCATTGTACTTTAAAAATTGATCGAATACAATGTATCACTTAAGATATTTAATTTGATATGTTTATAGTCTAAATTAAATATGCCGTTATTATTTTACTACTGTAAATAAACACTTGTTCAGAGTGAAAACCCATCGACAAAAAGCGTGCAAAAAAGAAAATTTAGATCTATTTTTATACTACAGTGAAGATTGCTCACTAGATTTTTACAGATTGAACACGAATGAACTGAACATGGAAAAAAATCGCATTTTCAAGCAAAGCGAAATTTCGTCATTCTCGCACAAAACTGTCAAAAAAAAGCACAAAAAGTCGGACAAAACTGCGCATTCAGTTATGTAAAACATGTATGCTAGTACAGATAAGTTTGATCCACGATGAACTTGCAAGTTGCACTTTCGGATTAAGCTTGGCTTGACACATAAAATCAACTTGTGGAATTCTTTTTGCCCTTCTATTTTTGACGTAAGCAAATGGAGTAAGACCTGTACCAGTTGATTTTTTAAATTTTCGTTGTTGAATAATTGATCTGAGTCGTATCATTTAAATATATTGCGGCTGATTTATTTATCAAACTTCATATCTAAACTTCATCATTTAAATGTATTACATTTTGAAGTATGTTCAATGATTAAAATTCGATAATTTAAACCGAGAGTAACTTCAATTGGTTGAACTCTGCAATACTGGCTTATGGTACTTTACGGAAGTCCATTTGTTAGTTTAATATTTAGCGATTAAGCTATAATTAGACACAGTTACTTTTGTTATAATAAATATATATACATTTGCTATTATTAAAATATCCATTTTATTTATCCTTCAACCAAGTAATTGAGGTTTTTGACATTTTTAATTCATTCCTTTGAAAAAAAAACATTAAAATTTTTTTTTTTTTCAATAAATAGTAATCAAACATGAAGAATTTTCTGATTCGCAAATTTACATGAATGCCTAATGATTATTCTACTGTTACACTGATTCACAGAGACTTAAAAATTTGTTTTGGGCAATTATTCAGGGGATTTTCTTTCAAGACATCCAAAAGTTCGTACAGAAGCAGTTGCATTGGTTATTATTCTTGTAGTCACAAATAGTCCTGTATCGAGTACATAATAAACGTTTTCTCTCTGATATCATAGATGGGAGCTTGCACTTATATTACTCGGGTGTCTACACGTTATAGCTATATGCATTTCTTACCTGATCGATATTTTGTTACTTTATATACTAGTAGCATAAGTCGCATATACCGGTATACAACAATTCAGTTTTTTTAGATGTAGGTAAAAAATGTAATGCATCCTAATTTTTTGAAATATAAGTGAAACTTTAAAAACTCTTATGAATGAAAGTAAAAACTTAGGTGTCCGAAAATAAGGGATTGTGAAGAAACGAATAAATTATATTTCTTTTTATCTTTTTTTCGTACTATCAAGCACAGCACTTTAACAATTTCAATTTAAATTGCAGATTTAAAACTTACTTGTTTTATATTAGTACATTAGAAAAAGTCTACTTGTATCTCTTTTTTTGACAAAACAATATTACATTCAGTATTTTTTCTTGCTACAAGAATTTAAGGGGGTTGTATGATTTTAATTTTTCCTTATTCACGCATGATTTCAAGATCTATTGAAACAAACTTTGTAATAATAAACTGAAGTCCATGCTAAAGAACAACACTAAAAAATGAGTCTATGACAGGCATTTGAAGCTTACGCCTCGATAAACACGATGTACACAAAAAATTATGATAGGGTTGTCTGAAAAAAATAAATCGAAGTTTCTTTATAAGATTAAACGATTCCGGAGAAAGTGACGAGTTTTTTCAATTATTTTCATTTTGAACATTTGGTGTCAATTTTGAAGTCAAAAAGTTGGAAAAACAATAGAAAAGAATTGTTTCTTTTCAGAAAATTGTTCATAAGAAAGGAGTTATGATTTATACCGGCTCAAAAAATTTAATTGATTAGGAGAGGCATTTAAAGATTTTTATGTAAAAACACATCAATTTTATGCTATCTTTTTCCATCGTCTGTACCGGGCCTATACAATGAAGGGACATCATTTAGTGCATTTATACCATTTTTTGCTGATGTATTCGTAATGCTTGTTCTTCTGACATCAAAGCCATTTATAATATAGCTACCTACAAGTGAAGAACGCTATGCATGGGATCAACGCTAAAATACGAGTACAACGTAATTGCATTAAAATAGATATATCGCTGTTAATTTTGCTTGAATTAAGGTAAAATTTTAACACAACAGTCTTGAAAGTATAAAAATTGAAAAAGACGATGCAAAAAAAATTAAAAATTTGGTCCAGGAATATTATGCCCCCTTCAGGAGGCTGTAGCGACCTACGGTGCACTTGGGTTGCGCTACGCCGCGTTGCGCGGCACACTGTATATAGCAGCGTCTGCTACAGCTGTGCTCATATTTACATGCAGATCTATGCAATTTACGTCGTGTGACTTGGTATGGCTGCGGTAAAATTTTTCAAAAAATCATAACTTTTTTATTTACCTGGAAACACACATTTTTTATTATATCATTCGAAAGCTAATGAAATTTCCTATAACATCTATTAATTTCATTAACTTGTATAGTGATTTGAGCTCACAATACACTAAAAATTGCCACTTCCCATTAATTTGATTCAATGTTAAATGGCCAAAACTTTGAATTTCATTATTTCCCAAATTTGCATGGAAACCCCAAATTATTTTTACCAAAAATCTTGTAATTTAATGAACTATAAAAATTTCACTTCGATCTTAAGTTTTTTCATTTTCGCTACAGCCTCCTTAATACTTTTGAAGATTGCATCAATGCCATTTAGTCGTTGACTCGCTTAGTTTTACTACCATTGCATTGATAGAAATTTAATTTTATCTATGAAACTATAACATCTATAACACGTTTTTATATGAAATACGATCAATCTTCGTGCAAAATTAATTATGAAAAATATTTTATTTTGGAAAGTTCAGTAATGCGAATTGAAAATAATCTCTTTAATTTCTAATTTTGTTTATTCCACAAGCTTACTTTTTGTAATGTCAATACTAAAGATTATTGTTACATTTTTCAAAATAAAGTATGTTCAATTACTATAAAACCAAATTTTACTATAATACATAAACATTTTTTACATGAAACTCTATTTTTCTGAAAAATAGAAACATTATTTTCTCTTGAAAAAAAGATGGACAAAATAGGTAGTGCATAAACGTTTTAGTTGATTGTAGTGTGGTATTACAGAATATAGAAATTTTTAGTTTAAAGTCTGTATATTGCTCGTTCAGATTTAATTCCCCAATGGAGGTGAAAAAAAGTCGAGAAATAAAACAAAAGCCGTAGGATTTGCGAAGCGCACTATTGAGGGCCCAGTTTTATTGTAAATGAGATTAAAACATATTGTTAGGTCTTAAGGGGTTACATAGCTTTGTGTGACGGAAATTATTTTTTGAAAAATAATATTTTAAAAACCAAAACACAATGAAGTTTATCCATTAGGGGAACTGTAAAAAAAATTTCACATGATAATATTGAAAATTTTTTTTTTACTTTTCCTTCGTTCAATCACTAGCCAAAAGTATAAACTTTGAGAAAGATATCGAATTTTTGGTTTCCGATGATCCTGTTAAAAAATATCCTGCCTACCGTAGAATAACAGGATGAACGAGGAAAACTGATAAAAATTAACAATTTTCAATATTTTCATGTGAAACAGTTCCCCTACTGGATAAACTTCATTGTGTTAAAATTAAAATTTTATTGAACTTTTGGTTATTAAAATATAATTTTTCAAAAAATAATTTTTGTCACACAAAGATATGTAAACCCTTAACTAAAAATCATTACTTTCATCTGCTCACGATATTTAGTTTAGATTTAAAGTCAAACTTTGTTATTTATATAAGGTACTTTATAATGAATTGAGAAGTTATTCACATGTATGAATTATTTAATTCTTATTTATTATTTGGCCTTTCAGGAAACTTGGTGCAGACGGTGGTGGAACATCTCTCGGAAAAATTTGTTGAATAATCTCAGAAATTATTCTCCATGTTTAAGCCCTGTGATATCCAAAGAGCAACATCAATCTAAAGAGTCGCACGAGTTAAAAGAGAATAAAAGTGCTAGTGGATCAAAAGAGTCGAAAGAAACTAAGGATGGTAAAAAAGGAAAGGATACAAAATCGTCGAAAAAACAAACGAAAGAAAAGGGTGGCTCGATTATCCCACCAGGTAAAATAATTTTTTTGTTAGTTAATATACATGAACAAATAATAATAATATTCATAATAATAATTTAATATCATTTATTCTTAAAACTATAACTACAGCTTTATTTCATAATGTATTTGACATTTACAAAAAATTTAATTATAAGATCGAATCTTGGTTTCATCCTTTGGAATAAAAAAACGAGACAAACATAAAATATCAATAAAAATATTCTAAGACAATTTCTACATTTATAATCACCTTGACTCACAATTCAAACACGATCATTTTTTTAAATAACGGACAATATGTATATATTTAAATATTTTTTTCCTTTTATATATAATTATGTATTTTACGCATTCACATTATGACCCGATGCCTATGGGTGTGATAACTATAGTTGTGAACTTCATTTAAGTAGCAATATAAGCGGGTGGCTGATTAAGAAGTAAAGTTTTCAAGCATTTATAATCATCTTGTAACGTTTCTTTTTGGCATATATTTGTATACTTTTATATTAATTGATTCTAATTGCACTGGTGTAAAATTATCCATTAAGACTGTCTTCAAGTACTTCAAACTCCTCGAACTCCATCTTCCCAAATTCATTAATTCTTCTCCAAGCATTACCATCGTTCACTTGCCATCTCGTGAGAGCACTTGGTGCAAATCTGTTTATCACTGATGCAGTGTCTTCCAATTTACCGAGTTTGAAGTCAGCTTTAAAATTCGTGCTATTTTCCTCTTTTTTCGGTTCCAAGCCAATTACCTCAGGAGGTTTACGTTTCTCCTCCTTATTAATGTCATTTTTCTCTCGAGTTTTGCTTGAATCTTGCCTTTGCTCCATGGCAGTTAATTCGATACTCGGAGTTTCGTCGATGGTTAACTGCCTCAAATCGATACGACGCTTTTCCTGCGCTCGATTACATAACAATTTATTTCGAGTTTCTACAACTCGGCCCGTCAATTCTAGCCTACTATCGCACGAATTGCTCTTGACCAGTCGGAATTTTATGTGATCCAATGGTTTTTTCATTCCCATTTTTTTACAAACCATAGGGCATATAAGAGGACCGTTACACGTGTTGACTACTTTACCGCCGTAATACGTAACCGAAGTACCGTATTCCCGAATTTTTTTTAAAACATCTTGCGATACATAATGACCTTCGTATCTTTCGTCTTCGATTTCATCGTCTTGGTAATACAAGTCTTCATCTTCCGATGAAGTACCAGCTTGAGCACTGCCTGGGTCAGTGTCAGGATAGTCACTAGATACTCCCGAACTTACACTTCCTGAATCCCAATTATGAAGAAGACGCGGCTGTTGATTATATTTTTGTAATTTTATTTTTGAGCTGTTTGAGTTACTAGGTGACGTACGCCCACTTTTTGCCTCAAATGATTGAGCTATTAAACGAGCTTTGGATTCGTTGCGAGGAATGTCGATGTCATCTTTGCTTGTTTTACTTGTCGATGGTGGGCTAGCTATTTTTTCCAGGTTTTCGAAAAGTTTAGTCAGGTCCTTAGCACGGCTGGAACATCTTGACCTAGTTGCCACATCAAAAATTTAAAATAATATGTTTAGTATGATAGATAATAAATGATTTAATTAAAATGATGAGTTGATTCAAAATTTTTCAATACTATATGAATAAATATTTGCGTAATACTGAAAAATAAAAAATGTTTACAAATACCTGGAAACTTCTGCAGCTTTATTATTATACTCAAATGCCTGATTATTCTCAATTGTTCTTAAATCCTTCATGCTGACGCTTTTACGTGAGCTGCAGTCTTTACTTGAATCTACTTCAGCTTCTAGTTTCTTTCTTAAAGTTTCTTCAAACATTCGACGGACGTTTTTTACTGTATCTGGATCAGGAAGTTCTTCATCATTAAGTTCTCTATTAACTCTAATAGGCTGATAGAAGAAATGCTTCCGAAGTGACGATTGTCGAGGAGCTTTGATAAAGTGTTTATTAGATTTCATGGTTCTATCCTCGTTAGATTGTGTACGAATTTGATCGAGAGAACCTGTTTTTACTCTACAATTTTGCGTTGATTTGAGCTTCGATTCATTAAAAGAACACTTTCGTTCAACTTCGGCTCTGACAGGTTCGATAATAACAACTTTATTATCGGTTAATAGATCTTGAAACGAATATTTGCGTAGATAGTGCATCAGTCCGTCATAATTTACATCATTTTTTGAATTGTTAATTATGCTTTTGCCAAACATGTTGGATTTTACAATTTTATAGCGTACGTGATCGAATTCAGGTTCATTAATATCTTGACACTCAATCGAATCAATGCAACTAATGGATCTGGTTAGGTTCGTGTAATTTTTTTGATTTTTTTCTTGAACGCCAGAGGAGTGTTTCAGATCATCATTTAATGCACATTGATTGTTAGCCCCATGATCAACAACAAGTGTACCATCATCAACGGATAGTCTTCTGTCATCGCTACCTATTTCAGATCCAATACCCAAATCCGAACTTTCAGACCCAGCTTCAAAACCTAAATTTCCTTTTACAACATTGCAAGCTTTACCTATCATACTTGAGGTTTCTTTAATAATCTTTTCTAATCTTCCATCCAATTGAGAGTTTGCTGTTGGTTGGTCATTATCAGAATTTTTATTCTCAAAAAAAGTTCGAGCGATTTCAACGCTAAACCTTTTTTTCTCGATGTCATTATTTTCTGTATCAGACTTGGCTTGGCCAATATGGTCAGATTTATCAGATTCATCGCAGTTTCTTGTCTTTACTTTTTGAATGTAGTTATCATTACTGTTCGTACAAATACTTTTTGCAGACCGTACGTTATTTTTTTTCGACTTTATTGCTGCGGTATTAGGTTTAGTAACCTTATTATCGATTATTTTTAAAACTTGGGGTCTTCGAGACATGTCTTCAGGCTCTTCGTTGTCTGATATCCAAAGAGATTTCGTTTCTTCTGTTTCTTCAATATGACCGTTTACAAAAGTTTTACTGCCGTTTGTTACGTAGGAATCGTTTGATTTTTCTTGTTTTTTTATAGAATCATTATCATTTGGCTTTATAACAACCACTTCGGTATTTTCCTGTGCCAAATATTGTGGTCTTATTACTTCTTCACTCTGTTTTTTCTGTTGATGTGTATGAAATGTATCATCCAACTCTCGAACGCTAGGCTTAGAAGTATGATTTTCTTTTGATGGATTGTGGATTAAATTAACTGACTTTTTATTTGTCGCGTCTACTATAATGCAATTTCTTAAATTTTTCAATTTTTTCTCATTGTCGTTTTTATTTTTAATTTGAGATGAATTTTCATTGACTTCCGTAATGCGGATTGTTTCTGGATTGAACTGCTGATGCTCAAAATATCTTCTACCATCTTTTGAAAAAGAAACAACAGCAGAATTCGATATCCACTTACGATTAGATGTTTCTTTGACTAAGTTTTCATCGCAATTTTTTTTATTATTTGTAACTTCTGCATCGTTGATTTCTAGGCGTACATTCGATAAAGGCAATAAATTTAAAATATCAAAGTATTCCAGCTCGTCACTGTCATCTTCGAACAATATACTATCTAAGCTCCGATGCTCCTTTCTTTTTCTCTTTACCTGCAATAAAGTAAGTTTTTTTTAAGTAACCAACATTCGAATAAATTAAAAGTATTTAAAAAAATAAAAGTAAAAATAACTATACTTGTGTGTAAATGCAATCAACGCTTCGATTTTCTTCAACTGGCCAATTATTATCCTCTACTATATCTACTAGCCCAGTAACACTGTTCAAATCCTGAACACTGCGATAACGTCTAGGAGATTCAGGCCACTTTAGAATATTAAATTTGTCCTTTGGTAATTGTGGTTGCTGTTGTTGATAATGGCTCTGTGGTTTTTCGGCGCTTCTATAATGATTTTTTCTAGCCGTAGTAGATTTAGCGTACGGCAGAGGATCGGGCAACGGAGGTAATGAGTAAATATCAGAAACCGAGTGGCTGTGACAATAACTCCGAGAATTATTTGACACTTCATTTAAATGATCGTGGTTATCCAACAGATGCTGCTGACTCTTGAACAATCTGCGGTAAAATAGATTTATTTAATTATAGTCATACTGTAGCAAAACTAAGTATTTTATTTTATTTTTTTATCGATGCTATCATTTATCACATTTATGCTCACATTTATGCTCTCTTGATGTGAACGACGCGGTGCCGTAAAGTGCGACTTATAATTCAGAAAAAGGGACACAAATGCGAACTTAGCTCAGTGCTATAATAGTACTTTACGATACAAGTGCCATAAGTAACACTTTTTGACACGGCGTAGTTTAGGGCCCGAGCGCAGCGAGGGTCCTAATAGCTGGGCCAAAAAGTGCCCCCATGGCACGAGTATCGTACAAAATTTTATAGCACTGTGCTAAGTTCACATTTATGGCACGCTTTTCTGTGGCATAAGTCGCACATTCTGGCACCGCTGCGTTCGCATCGCACTCGCATACGCTCGTGCGCTAACCTCACTTTGCGGTACCAGAAAGTGCGACTCATGACTCGGAAAAGGGGGCATAAATGGGAACTTAGCACAGGGCTATAAAATGTTGTACGATACTCGTGTCATGGGGACACTTTTCGGCCCAGCTATTAGGACCCTATAAGTGTTACTTATGGCACTTATATCGTAAAGTACTAGAAATGTTATAATACAATCTAGCATAATTATAATTGTTGAATTTCGATGCCATGGAATAACTTCTAAATTTAACTAATTTTAATTTGTTTCGATTAAATCGGATCATGTTTAAATTATAATTTATAATCGATAAAAATTGTTATTGTTTAGATTTATTTTATATACAAAATTGGATCAATGGTTTTTTTACCATTTTTCATGTTGCATGACACTCAAAAACAACTGTTTAAGTTACGCCACCTGGAATTTTCACATTTTTTTGAGATAATTATGTTTTTCGCTTCAACTTCTAATAAATTGATTGAATCCATAGAAAGTTTAGACAAGCATCTAAGCACTATTGATTCTTTATGTTATGTGATTAGGGACATTCAACTGCTCTTACAGAGCAATTCGAGGGTTCGATCACTTAGTAAACATGACTATTCGAAGAAACGTGCAAAATCAGGATCTATAACACAAACAGTTCTCTTGGAATTCTATGATAAATGAGAAGATTGGAGTAAAACAAAAGTTATCAGAAACTGCTTAAGAAAAAAAACTACACTCAAAATCTATAGACAAATCCTGTCTTTAGAAAATTGCTGTATCTCAAGATGCAATCAAACTTTTTCAATTTTGAATAAAGCTCTATGATAATTACAAAAAATTTCATTTAAAAAAATCGATTTACAGCACCTTCGAGCATTTGAATAAGCCCTTGAGATCACTTAATGTTATATTTCTCAAAGTACGCCTTAAATTATAAGCAATCATTATTTCAAGATACACAAATAAACTTTAGGCAAACACCCTCAGCTACCTTCTGTTTACTTTAGTTAATTTCACCACAGCGAAACAAGCTTACCTATCCTTGAGTACATTGCGATCAATTAGCTTTGCTCGAGGTATTAATTGGGGTCTGCGATGATGTTGCAGCGATGAAGAATCGAAAATGGACGATGTTGAACCACACGATGATGACCTACCACCGCAGCCGTTACAGTCGTCCTCGCTGATAACGGCCAAGCTTCGAGTGCGTTTCAATAATTTTTTACGATCTTGAGTCGATTGATGTTGTAGAGAACTTATATTGCCTCCGAGTTCGTAGCGGATATTGTCACTGCTACAAAAAAAAATTATTATCACTACTGGTTAGAGTAAATTATTCATAGAGAAATATTTTTTAATAAAATTAATATCAAAGATATTTAATACAGTACGGATATATGCTATGCTAGTCACATAATTTTATTGAAAATTTATTGACACGATATATCTCGAGTTTCACTTTTAAAAGTTCGTTCGTAAAGTAAGGACAGTTTCATTCGAAAAATTCATTCGTGACCTCCCCGAGATGAAAAAAAACTGACCTTCAGATAAAATAAATCACCTTTACTCAAGATATATTTTAACTAAAATACAATTTTTATCATTCTTCAATGCAATTTTTTATAATAACGATTTTCATACTAAGATTGAAGACCAAATTCATTATTAATATTATACATCTAAATATTCATTTAAAAAATCGATTTACAGCACCTTTGAGTAATGTTCTAAATATTCAATAAGTCATTGTTATAAATACTTGTTGTACATTAATACATAATTAATTTCTCGTGTTAACCACTACTAGTATTGTGAATTTGACAAATAAAGCAGTTACCTTGTATTTTTAAGCTACTTTTCTCGTTAATTTGAATAATTTCATTTCGAGAAATGAAAATAGTGTGTCTTGTAACATCGATTTCTCGAAATGACATTTTATAAATTGGTGAAAAACGTAACTCAAAATAAGTATTGAACCGATCTTTTTGAAAATTCGTACGCATCTTTATTAATCCTTTGAACGGGTGTTTAAAAATTATTTTGCTTATAAGTAATGTTCCGAAAGAAAAGTTGATTTTAACAGTATTTTCCACTTCAAATTTACGTCAAACTTCGAAAAATTAAGGGCTCATAGGCACCTTTAAATCAAAAACCTCTTTATCCAATTTTTGAAAAGGGTTCTTCTTTCTTTTTTCCTGAGATATAGCCAATTTTTTCTTTTTTTTCGTTTCTGGCGAGTCATGTTTTTGATCACCTGTCGTAACTTTTAGGGCGTACCGATTGATTTACAGCGCCAGGGTTGCGTACAATTCTTCAGAACATCAATGGTCACAAACAAAACGTAACCTCGGGTGAGACGATCTGGTCTATAAGTCACTCTGTTCCGACACTCGAGCGTCGTTTATTTTTTATTTTACGTTATTTTTCGTAATGTTCACTAAAACTACTCATCGAGAGCAACCTGTGGGTCGGATCGACTCGCCCAAGGTTGTGTTTGTGACCATTGATGTTCATACTGTAGCTCATAGGAGTCGCTCTGAATCTTGCACTGAGTGATAAAAAATACGACTCACCAAAAAACGCAAAAGAAGAAAAAATTTAACACGTAAAGTATACGAGAAAGGCTCTCGAAGCAAAAGTGCTGTATCTCAGTGGAAAATGAACTTCGTAAAGTTTTAAAAAAACAATTGAATTAAATGATATTGTGATAAGTTACATGTCTTTTCTATTCCTCCTCTACAAGTCTAGTGCAAGAAGTCGATTTTAAGATTTTCCCGCACCCTGTGATGAAAACTTTGTTTCGCCTACACAATGAATGCATGAACGGGCGAAATCATGGAAATTTGTTGAACGCAGATTCTGCTCTGAATGAATACATTAGCTTTAGGAATATCATCTATGAGAAAAAATGCTTCAGTTCACTTGATTTATGCACGTGGGACCAAGAGAAAGTACTCTTTCCTTTTATTGATTGAAGAATGTCGATATAAAATAAACACGATGAAAATGTATTGTTCTAAAAATGAACAGAGTTGTAAAAAACAAAAATTGATTAGATCATTAAGATAAAGAACATTCATATGTCTTTCGGCATTGAAAGTTTACACTCAGTCATATATAAAATGGGAATCTTTATTTTTACACTTTGCAGTAAATATTAATTAGATTCTTGTATAATTGACCAATTAAAAATTGTTTTCGCTGGAAAAGTTTGCCGTTTCCATTAATTAATTATAAGATTTAAAAGATTGCATTTTTACCGTGCAATTTCAAAATCAGTCATTGATAACTTTTCATTTATTTGATTAAGTAAAAAAACGTATTTTTTTTATTATCTGGCTAGCTCTTATGCTGACAAATGTAAGTTTTCAGTTTTTTAAAAGTTTTTAAAAGTATTGTTTGAGGTTATTGAATATTGTAAAAATGCATTATATTTCTTGATAGACCATGGCGATAAATTGAGTTATTGGTCCAAAATATAATATTCCTTTCTCTTTTATTATTGTTGCAATTAATAAATAACGTTCATGAAGGAAAAAACAGATTTATATACAAATTTTATATACAAATTGTTTTATATATTAACTACTTTTATTGTATCAAACTGGAAATCTAAAAATTATATTTAATTTACTGAAACACTGAAACATACGAATTCATTTATCATATTTGTATTTTCGATCCAAATACATTCTCAAAAATTGCTGTCATGTTTATTTGATTTTTAAAACAAATCAAGGGCATGGGTTTTGAATATAAAAAACAGGAAATCTGTCGACACGACCGTAATACGCAGTGTGATTATTTGCAACTATTGATTTTATCATTTTTAATGTTCATTCTAAAGAAGCAAACTTATTTGAGTTATATAGTAATTGTAAGTTAACAGTATAGCGTTTAAAATGGCATAACCATGACGTAGCAATTCGTAATTTCCGTCTAACGTTTGTAATAAAATTTACCAAAAATCTTTACAAGTTGTGTAATTCTTATGCAACATTAATCTGCATTTGAATTATGTACTTTATATTTCCTCTACTTTATTTGCGCCTTTGCTACAATCTAAAAACAATTCAACTTCCATTTTCAAACAAAAATTTTCTGCATCTAAGCAATCATCATTTACTAGCATTGATAAGCATCAGAGTAAAACTTCCAGCTAAACGGTCGGTGCCCCATGATCAATTGTAAATGCAATAGCAGGTGCAAGCGACATCCGTGCTACATCCTGTGCTGTATCCTTAAACTAACACCAACAATATTGCGAAACTAATCTCTGCTGCTTGCTAACAAACTAACTTCTTTAGACTTTAATGCATTTTTTCAAGAAGAAACAAAGGTAGTAACTCAGTAAATGAGTTCACGTGATGACTTTTTGATGATACTATTAAATACAATATGAAGCAAAGTAGTTATAATACATTTGATGCAGCTAAAAAAAATTTACTTTGAATGGATTTGCAGTAACGTATGAATCTATTGATTTTCAAGGTTCAATGAATGAGGACGAATAATGGATCTAAATTTCCTTGTATTTGAAAATTAATTTTCTATAAATTTTACAGTTTCTTCACAAGATAACTCAAAGCAGCTATTAGAAATGTAATTCACTTTTCTATTGAAAAAATAATGTTCTTATTAAATTTAAGCTCGGTTTTATTTTATCGTAAAAGATTTGGATGCAAGTAATTTTCATTTTGATGGAAATATAAAGTTTTTTGTATTTATAATTAATGTGTATTTATCTATTTCTAAATAAAATGTTTATCCTTGTTGTAAGAATATAGATTTATAATGCTCGTGTAATTAGTGACAAATTTGATAAACGTTTAGTAATGACAATATAAATTCGATTGAATATAAGAACATTTTTTATATAAATCATTGCATAAAAAATATAAAAATGTTGAGAACATACACTTTTCACTAACCCAAAAACACCATTACGTATCCCAAGTCAACAAAACTCTCATTTTACGCGAAGAAAAATTTCCAGCCCATATACACATTAATCGAGCACAGTATTATTTTTAATTCTGTATTTTGTACACCCTCGAGCGTAACTAGCACAGTCGAACTACACTTTTACTGCTCGGACGAAGATCGAGAAAAGTAAATGTATATACAACGCGGACGGTGCGCGTATGCAAGTACCACCTGTCTCGATTGCAGGTAGGCAACATAATAACACTAGAGTCGCTCATAAAACGTAGTCATAGTAGTCATCGTCGTCGTTCGTCGTCAGGATAATAAAGTGCGCGCAAAAAAAAGAGTGGGACAAAGTTGGATGGCGCCTCCTCTCGATCACTGCTTCTGAATATTGTTGTGAAATTTAATATTAAAACAAATATTCAAACAATACGTCTTGATTGATGCAATATATGCAGTGGTATAATGATATATTGTTTATCTCGGTTGTTTTTAAACCTGAGTTAAGTAAGAGAATAAATGAGAGATTAGCTGTTTGTTTTTTTGAAAGAAAGAAGCGTGAAAAAACAAAATGGATTTCGTATGTGAAGTCCTATGCAGAATCAACTGTATTAGATTCAATTGTTGAAGATGTTGAATAAGTTTTTTCGAAAACGGGACCGTAAATCCTACTGATATAAAATGCCTTCATTATCGATTACGTTAACAATGAAGCCAGAAAAAGTTTTATTTCGATCTGTTTAATATTTCAAAATTAATTACGATTTTTCATGTTTTTTTTCGAAATAATTTTTTTTTTTTTTTGATTTTTTAAATCGTTCTTAACATTTTTGAACAGTGATTTCCGAAAATAAGTAGTCAAGTTTTAATTTAAGATAAAAAACGACTGGATTCATTGATTATTTTAATAATTACATTGTGAAAAAGAAGAAATTATTTTTATCAATGCTTTTCGGAAATTAATGATTAAAATACTAAGTAAAAAATAAAATAAAATAAAATGTGATACAATACATAATATAATCTGAATAAAGACGCAAGTAGAGCATGAATTAATAATCCTTGAAAAATTTTGCTTGTCAAAGAAATAATCGAGAGTCTTGACACCTTAAAATGTTTGCTTGTAACAGTATGAATAACTCACAAATGAAATATCATCATAAATCGCATAAGATCACGAGTTTTTGTCAAATTCGGTGATAATGTATCACGCCAATATCAGTACAAGGTTTCTCGTCATATGAAGAAAATCATTTAAACTTTGCTAATGCGTAAAGATAACTGTTATTTTTTATATTTAGAGTCATAGTAAATTTAAGCTCATGGCATACAAGCTACTTTTTAAAAATTATAATAGGATGTTCTTAATATATTGATCATGCTGCAGCTGTAGTTAAAGCGTCAATTTTATTAATGTCTGAATTCCTCTACAAGGAAGCAAAAGTACAACTTTTCATTTTAAGTCGTTAACTTTCATAATTTTCGGTGAATATGTATGTTATTGGTTTTTGTGAGGAAGCAATATTTAAAAATTATAATTATATTTTTTACGTATTAAGACGCAAAAAGCCCTACTACTTGTATAAAAGTATAGAAATGAGTATGTTCTTTTACGCTTGTTACAAATTTAGTGAAACTAGCCTTCGTATGTCTTTTGTTAGTACTTTGTATGGATTTTTCAACTAGGGCTGTGCGAGTACCCGATTTTTCGAGTTTTCCTCGACTCGAACTCGACTCGTGTGATGATGTGTGGTACTATTAAATTATTTTCTTCTTCCAGTCCAATCCGCTGCGAATATCCCACTTATAAGCATGTACACATAAAGGGAGGGGGTCTAGAGACTGTTAATTCATTATTTATTTACTTAAAACTTAAATACATTGCGAGTACTCGAAAAAACTCGATTACTCGAAAAATCGAGTACTTGACTCGAACTCGAGGAAAAAACTCGAATTCGACGAGTCGAGTTTTGTCGAGTACTCGCACAGCCCTACTTTCAACAAAGTACTGTGCAGATATTTTAGCTTTTGTGGCATTTAAAACTTTATGAAGTCATTTTGCATATCGAAATTTTAACCTCCATCACCACTTTTGTTTTATTGTGTACCACTCAAATATTTCAAGCTTCTGGACTTTCAAGATAGCATTTTTTATAATTTTACTGACACGAAAATTTTTGACCAAGTTAATTATGTGAATCTCTCTCTCTCTCTCTCTCTCTCTCTCTCTTTCTCTTGAATTCAATACTCATTGTTTTGCCAATCCTCCGCAAGTTTCGTCCCTTCTGTCGTTTCATTTTCACTGTACGATGTATAGCATGCGATATTACTGCTTCAATGAGTCGACGATGGAGTGACGACTGATGTAAAAGAAAGGCAAAGCAATCAAATAATAAACGCGTTTCCCTTCTATTCAGTTCATAAGTGCGAGCTTTCAGCATCATTGTGAAGCCTAGCATGAAACAAGTTCTATACGCTTGCGAGTACAGAAATATGTGAGCGGAATGTTTGTTATTTTATTGAGAGGTGGTGTTTTGGCTGCTATGTAGTATAGAATACACGCCATAATAATTTTGTTGTTGATATTGCATGTGTCAAATTTTTATACTATTTATAATTTTTCATTTTGTTTGCATCATTCCAACGTCAAAAGTTAACCTTTTTTAAAATTTATAATTAAGAGCATATGGAATATGTTTTTATTAGAGTATTTTGTTAAGAATTATTTAAAATTATTATTTTATAAATTAGTATAATGTTTTACTCATCAACATTTTTATACGAGATATTTTGTCAAAGACTATATGCATCGATTTGTCGCGTAACTTTTCGCTCGCCATGTATACACAAACCTGCTGCATATAATATCTCGGTGGAAAAGCAGAGTAAAATCTGCAGAGCTTGCCTGTTTGAACTAGCTTTTGCTCATTATGTGCTTTACGCTTATTCTGCTTTCAGGTAAAAAGAAGATTGTGATTGCTAAACGCGTAACATCATCCTCATCTACTCGAAATGCTGCAACGGTCGGACCACCATTACGGGAATCGGATAACGTAGTAATCAAGCTTGATAATTTTATCACATATGAAAAATGTACGTATGAAGTGAGCTAAACAACGAAACCGTCCACAATTATGATGAACACTAATCGGTTTGAGTGTGTGCGCGTGTGTGCGTAACCCTTGGTAGAAAGGCTTGAATTTTTCATGTTTTGTTTATATCAATTTGCAAGCGTTAAACTAACATTTTATTAACGAAAAAGTAATTCTTTTAAATTTACTTTTGAAGAATTTTTATATAACATATATAAATATTTTCTTGTGGGTTTTAATTTATATTTATTTTGGTTCATTTACAATGTCAAACCAAAATTCATAATAGTATTGTACATAAAGCATAAATTGTTACCTAGAATTTGACATTCTAATTGCATTGTAAATGTGTTGGGAAGTAAGGCCCGTAGAATATTGAATGTTGCATTAACTAGCTGCGTGTTTCTATGTTACACATTATAAATTATTATTCTCATGCAAAAGTCTCTCATCTATAAAATGTTCAGTCTTCTTTTTCGCTGACTTGTTTCCTTACACTCTTCAACGAACATGTGCATCGGAGTTCAATAGCTTCACAATGGATATACATATTAACTCATGATGATTTTGTATGCTTAATCCGTTTGTTTGCTAAGCCCTTACCCGTCGCAGGTAGGGCTAATTTATTAATAAAACCCAGTATTACGTAGTCACAGAGCTTTTAGCGAACCTGTTTAACTACGTGTTTGCCTTTCACCCAGGTCCTATAAACTGTATGCGTTGGAACAGAATAAAAGCACGGCAATATGGTGCATTTAAAAACACTTTCAAAGGGTAAATCTAAATAAGCTAAATTAATTTTATGTCAAAAATTAGATAATTGTTAAAGAGTCCAATTAAACGATAAAATCAAATTTAAATGAACGTTAGGAAAATTTAGAATCCTGGTAAAACAAAGTATATACTGTTGAAGAATACATTAAAAATGAAATTCCTGAAATTTCCAGCCTTCTATAGGTCTATCCTGGATAAACTGATGCTCTTGATCTTGTATTATTTACAATTAAAAAATTTTTTTGACGCAGAGTGATGAATAGTACTTTGTTTTACGAGTCTCAAAAAATCTAAAATGTGTCGAAAAATCATTTATTTTACTCCTAAAATCATATCTCTCTCTCTCTCCTAAAGTAAGCTCTGTGTTAAAATAAGTTTTAAAACCAAATGTCGTAAGAAAAACTGTCTTTAACATGTTCGAAAACCAGAATGAAATTTTAAATAATGTGTTAATGTTTTTAATTTTTTTAATTAGACATGATCAGTGCGAACCCTGCAACCAGTAGCTCTAAAAATTAAACATTCCACTGAAGCCATCGATAGACTTTGGGTGCCTCAAAATAGCTACCACCTGCCTTTGTTTCCGACACGAAGTGATTACCGTCCTAAGTAACATGCAAAATTATAAGAGAAATAGAATATTAAAGGATTAAATGAGCTCATAAAAAATTTGATTTTCCTGTTAACTGCAGGCATTTTTCAATAAAAATGAATTCAGTGTATCAAAGAAATATTAAAAAACACTTTTTTACGAAAATTCGTTCAAAGGGTTCCAAATTTGCTGTGTCCAAAATCAATACCCAGTCACCCATAGAGCTTTATATTAATATTAATATTTTTTCAAACGCATTTGAACATTTTTATTTATTTAGTTCGTTGATTTTCAAAAATTTTCACGAAAAATACACCGTCGAAGTAATCGGTTCATGTTTAAATTTTTTTTAACCCAACTGAAAAATTCAAAAAATTATAATTCAACCTAACATTTACCTGTCGCTCTTGTATTCGTCAGCTTCTTCAGTTTCATTTTTAAATTCAACTGTGAATTGATAGTAAACCATTTTTATAGAAAACATATTAATTTTTACTATTATGCGAAATAATTGAATACACGTGTTAAATATTTTTAAAATGATCATAAACTATGTACATGAATAAAAAAGTTTTTTACTCCGCCGTATATTCGAAAAAGTAAAAATGAACAAGTATTCGGAACAGCGCAAATAATACGACTGAATTCCATGACTGTTGTTGACTCGCAACAGGACGCGCGATATATCCCTCAATCAAAAGAGCGGAAATAGAGTTCGGACCTTTTCACACTCGAGTATTGACCTATCCCATTCGTTCTTTGTTGCGGTCGTGCGCATGTGTACTATCCCACTAGACTGCGGAGAACGTGGAGGCGCATTAATAATTGACTACGTTATAAAACATATATTTTTCATTCACACAAAACTTTAACTTTTTTGGTTCAACTTACATTGTTTTGTTATTTGAACAATAGTATATTGCCCTAGACCGCGAAAAACAGAAAAGTCTTAGGGTACGTGTAATTAGCGGCCGAGGCGAAGCCGAGGCCAATGAACACTTGCCCTGAGGCTTTCTGTTTTCGCGGCTTAGACGTGTATACTATTTTTCATACCCCGAGGCCGGAAAATAGCTCTTCCCGTTTTGCGCAGCTGCTGGAAAGTAGTCACTTTCGGGTATTAAATTATAACTTCATTCAATTTACATTTTCCAATGAATAAGCAGGGTTTAAAATTGTAGTAGCTAAATGTTTAATTATCATGTGGTAAGGAAATAAAAAAAGATGATTGCGCTTAATCACCTTGTCCTTGAAAATATGCTGCCCGTCAATATTGTCTTATCAAGTGATGCTCTTTTATGAACATTTGTAAGATCAATCTCTAACGCTTAATATGATGAGTATTCTAACGCCTAATCTGTATTACGATTATAATATAGAATTTCACGATTTTAATATTTTCTTAGTTGATCAAGTAATTTATTTTAAATGTAGAAGGTCCTGCAGAAATTTCACATAGGGTTTACTAGTAAGTAGTATCGTACAGTTTCTAAATTCTTTCTAATTACTTCCATGAAATTTGCTTGTGTACACCCACAAATCAATTTTACTGAGCAAATTACTGGTAACATTTAATGCGTCGATTTTTATTCTACTCTTGACAAAATGATAAAGCTTTACACATAAAAACAATGGATGCTCCACTAACTGGCAGTGTAAAATACGAAGAAGAAAAAACATAAATATGGCTACTTTTGCTTATTTATTTATATAGCAACAACAAAACGTAGCGACTATAAAAATAGTACATAGAAAAGGTAGTTGCTAATAATCAGCCAACGGATGTCCGGTAGCTCATACATACACATTCGTACTTTACCCATACATGTGCTCATGATCTATGGAGAATTGACTCAAATTTTCGAGGGGTACAGGGAAAGGACAGTAAAATCATACACATTATTCTGCTCAATGACTGCTTGATTTTACATATTTTTACAATACATCGTTGTCTGTGGTAAATCTAACGCTTGGTTAATCTAGTGAGGTTCTTTCTACAGCGATATTGAATCGTAGAGAACGAAGTTGGATTTTGATAATGCGACGATCATAATTTCGCGCTGAACCCCGAAATTAAAAATCTGCGCACCTCGCGACGCGAAGCACATTGTTTTTATTTTGAAAACAATGTGCGCGAAGATAAATCAGTGCTGCGCGCCGCGTAAGGACGCCGACTCGCACGTGAGATAAGACTCGCGTGCGAGTCAGTTTAAGTCCAGCATCCAATAAGTATAGATGGACCAGAGCTCACGAGCTACTTCGGCTCCACAGTAAGTACCCGCAAATTCCACGACGAGACGAGGCAGGCCTAAGTCCACCCTGGAGCCGTCCGACCCAACGTGTGTTGGATGGTGCTGTGCCAGTGCGTCGGGAAATTGCGAGTCATTTATAGCGCTCGGTAATTCTAAATTGCGTGTGTGTTTTGCTATCGCGAGTCGAGTCTTCTCCCCCACAAGTCGAGCGATTTATTAATCGACACGCGTGTGCGTTGCTCTTTGCTTGTTTGTTGCAGGTCGCTGTTAAACAGACACCGCCCAAGAAAACTCTCTCTCTTTATGTTTTTTTTATCCTCTTTATTTTTGTCGCTATATTGAACAATTTAAATAATTCAATAAATCAATAATTTAAATTTCATGAGAATAATTGTCAATAATTTATTTATCCCGACATCATTTCAGAGTCTACGAAAATAAAATAAGAACTTTACAATAATTAATAATGTATGTGCGTTATTAGTCGGTTA
The DNA here is from genome assembly GCF_000599845.2 of Trichogramma pretiosum. Classification (NCBI taxonomy): domain Eukaryota; kingdom Metazoa; phylum Arthropoda; class Insecta; order Hymenoptera; family Trichogrammatidae; genus Trichogramma; species Trichogramma pretiosum. The sequence goes on from NW_019640801.1 coordinate 151,577, forward strand.
ATATGGCCAGTCTGATCAATTAATTGGAACATTTAAAGTGCATTTGATCGCGTCTAATGAATATGTATGTATGCTTTTCTTAATCAGTATCATAACTTAATAAAATTTATTGGCCTTTTGGAAAAACACCTGCACAGTCGGCTAATGATATTTCAAAATCTTAACATTTAAAAAGCTCTTAGTTTTTTACTTTTGATTTAATTATCATTAGATAATGCGATAAAATACATCGATAAATGAGCTTCATGGTCAGGTTTTTATTATTTATATAAGTAGAGTAGAGTATCATAAATAGAATCATTTTTACGCCTAACAAATGCAACCTGTGCAACGCAAAGTTAAGCACTTAAAATGCTTACATGCATTATCGCGTAATTATTTTACGTTTGATCGGATATTGTGCTACGAAATGGAATTAAATGTTTCCCGAAAAATCTTCAAGTACTTTATGTACTAAGGAACCAATCGTTTGCATCATAAATGGAACTATTTGGAAACTCTAAATGTATCGTATTGATAAGTTCAAAATGTTTATATACAATAATGTACATTCAATTATGTGGATAGTAATAATGTAAAAGGCATGTATTATATGGGTGTTCGTTATTGGAAATTTTCTGCATAAGTCAACTAAGATCATCAAAATATCAACAACAACAACAAAAATATAGCTCACACCAGTAAAGAGTGGAGAGAAAAGGTTTAACTTATGAAGCTGACCCAGATCCTTACGTTCGAAATTGGAAATTCAATAAATCAGATAAAACTCGAATTAAAAAATTTTTCACTTGAACTTGATGTACTATTAGATGATTATTATTATTATAAATTAGAACTTAATTTTACAATAAAGCAGTATGTATTCAAATTTGATTACCTTTGAAAACAAATGAAATTGCGTGAATGTTTTTAAGCTGTTAAAGTAAAAAACAATAATAATGATTTTCACTTGTAAAATCGATTGTTTTTAAGAATTTACGATAACTTTCACTTTTTAATAATGTGGAAAAAACTGAATTAATGAAAGCGTATGAAAATTAGACACGTAATTAGCATTTACTATTTCCGTAAAACCGTGTTCTGTTGTAACCTTTTTAAAAGGTGCATATTATTATTTGCTCTTCCCGAGCACTGTGCATATCACCTGTACTTGATTTCGTAGGCAGACATGCTGGCTTAGTGAAAAAAGTTATGGAGGGAATTTTCGAAATTCAGACGTGCACAACTCTTCTCTCCCTACAGAAGTATTCGCAGTAATTATTTTTTGAGACCAGTTCATCGTTTATTAAATCTTACTTCTCCAGAAGCTACAAAACTCGCACAAAGGCAAAATTTAGCTTCCATTTGCGTGTTGTATACATTTATTTTCTGTGATAAACATTGCACTCAAATTATGCTGTTCAATTTCAAATTATTCTCAGTTTCGGCATATTTTAATAAATCATTCGAGATTAAAGAGCCTATTTAAAAGTAGGTTGATACACCATAAAACAAATTCTTGTGTAGTCTTGGTCCGCTTTACTACGCGCACCAAATCAAAAGGCTATCGTCTCTTAGCACGCGATGCTTTGGATCGAATAAGTATAATACGCGTGGCAATAATTAGACCACGACTATATAAGCGCTAATAAGCGTTGATATGGCTTTTTCTGTACATAATACATGTATACATAGACACGAATACGCGCTTACACATCTGCGCACCAATTACAACGCCAGTTTTTCTCCCATCTCTTTTTTACTCTCGCCGTAACGCGTGCAGTGCAGCTCATTATTATTTTCTTCTCCGAATGAAATCTGTTTGCCTGAGTATCGGATGGGTAAACAACAAGGGAATAGAAGGAGATAGCATAGTTATCGATGTTTCCAAGTGGCGCATTGTTTGAGTTGTGCTTTTTAGAAGGCAAATTTGTCCAGGGTATATCAATTTTCAGCATTTGAAACTCTCAGTTACAAGACTTTAGGCACTTGTTCGCTGTATTAAATTAAGTTTCCGTATATCATAATTGATTGAAATTATTAATATTAAAAGCAGTGTTAAGTATAATTAATTATTGAAAAGTATACGATTCATTAGGATTAAAGCGCAATCTCTGTGAATTATGGAAATGAAACTGTTGTGTGCCCACTTTTTTATCGAGAAAAAAGTCAATAAGAGAAAAAAATTATCGAAGCATTAAGTCCACGAAGTCGATGAGGTGAAAATTATTTCATTTTTTTTCTTTTTTACTCGATAACTAGTTGCAGAAAAAATTAATTACGAATCCGTACGATCGAAAAGCTTAGACTGACAGGCAAGTTAAATTTCTCTGAAGAAAAACTAAATTACCGACTCCAGAATAGGCAATTTGGCACGACGATGAACAATCATCACGAAACATTTCGTGCGTGCTCTAATCGTAGAATCAGTAGGAGCGAAAGAATTAATGTATTTACAAGCGTCTCAATTATTTGCCAAGTGAAAATGGATAATTGGTGAACATTAATGACTGTACATTGAACTTACTCGAAAATATTTAACACAAAATTAAGCGATTATTAAAATCTGGTAAATCTATCTGCTGCAAACCTTGTGAAAAGAGCAATCGCAACTAGTTTGAGCAGTCTTTAGAACTGACGAGATACACTTTTATTAATAAGGAATAACGTTTATTTCAAATACGAGACAACAACTTTTTTTAAAAATAAGTTTTGATACTTGCTATAGGAAGTTAAAACCTTTGGTAATTTGTTCATTTCGACTTTCTCATCTTATATGCAAACTCAACACAAGAAAACTTTCCATATAGTTCCTTATGTCCTCGCGCTGCGTTCCTTAAAGTTCAAACTTTTCTTTTACAAATCATATCAATTCATTTTCTTAGTAAAAGAATAGGATACGAATCGGATTTCTTAATATAAAGGAAAAACGATAAATACGGCTTCAAGCATTTCAATTTCTACGCATTTTTAATTTCTAAAATAATCATTTTGAACATTTTTATTTTTAAATCTAGGCATAGTGGTTGAATGCAATTTAAAAAATAAATTAATTTTGTGTACTACTTGTCTAGACCGAGGAAAAAGGTTCTTAATTATACATGATATAATGTGCTTTAATATTTATTATTAGGTGTCATGCATTCGGTTGCGCATTAATAATTTATAAATATAGAGAGCTTTCATTTGAGGGTTTGGACTATAATTAATGAACTTGATCATTATCCTTCAGCATCCATTTGTATCTCAAAGTATCTAATTATTATATTGTAGTACTTTCATTTTATATTGAACGAAGAACATTTCTTATAAAACACGAAATGAAATTCAAGTTTTACTTGCCGAAATTTTTGTTTCTGACGCTCTTGAACCCATAAGGCCTCACCAATGTTATGAGTCCCACTTTGAACTCCGCCCATTATTTCAATTTATATTCAATATGTTTTAGACAAATAACTGCAATAGAAAATAAAAAGTATTTTATGAAAAAATACAAAAAAGTATGAAGATCATATGATTCAGAGTTCCCCCTATTTTCATACAATTTTGGTCGAGCTCCAAAAAGTCAACGATTTTTCTTATATAGGTGCCACATCGCCCATAACAATAACTCTCACTCTTTTTGACATTTGAACGTTTTTGATATCACAATTGCACTTAATAACCTGTTAAGTCATTGCACAAAAGTCAAGGTCACCAGGAAATTTTTCACATATATATTATACATATCACGAGCGAGTCTCTACGATAGACTGTAAGACCCATCGCACGCACGCTCATGACGCCTACTTGAATTACCGTTGCAGTGCTGGAAAACAAGAGCAAGTGCGGGAGAAAATTCTGCCACCTCTACACACGATTGTATACTTTTTTTCTTTCTCTCATCCATTTCAGCAACTGGGGTATATTAATCGAGAGAAAGAGTATCTGTATTATATATAGCTGCGATAAAGGCCTTTTGAACAACGTCTTTAATAGCGGATTTCGCATTGAATATAGTTCCGGACAATATTACGTTCGGCAGCAGTTCATCTCGAGAATACATCACTGCAATTATGCACCAAGAGAATTATATTTCCGATGATTTAAAGGAAAATTTTAATTTCATGACAATTTTTTTCATGAATAGAATATTGCGATTGAATAGTTTCCTAAATGATACGAACTTGAGCAGACAAAAATTTTTTCAAATGACGAAATGTCACTAATCGAATGTTCATTTTTATATTTTTTACATAAAAAGTTGATTCGTAGTTTAGCATTGATTTTTAGAAAACCAATAACTTCGAAATTATAAAAAAAGGTTGGTTCTACTAGGTAAAATTTTCCAATTTTAAATCATCAAAGTTATAAATTACTTTTTTTTTTAATTTCTCTAGATTTTCTATTTTAAAGCAAAATTTTATAAAAATCAATGTAAGCGCCTGTAAAAAATTTCATGCAAAAATTATTGCAAAAAAAACGAGATGAAAAATGTTTACTCATAGTAAGCATTGTTCAATACAATTTTTTGATGAACGAAAAATGATTCCAAGTATTTTTTATTTCAAGAGCAGATTTTTTAATGAAATTTCGTTATCAATTTTTTTCTATTATATTAATCTGCTTTTAAAATACATACCATTACATGTCAATGTTGATATACGACTTAACAGAAGTACCGATGTATTCTTTTGTTTTTTCTTTGAGATGCTTAACACAGTAATTCTTCATATTTCAAACGCCATAAGTAAATTTCACCGGACGCTCGCGCTTGTTGACCGCGCTAATCGCAGTAGGAGCCTTTCCAATAAAGATTTCACAGCTTAGTAAAAAAGATAAAATAAGTGTGTTGATGTAATTGGCATTTTCTAAATGTGTCAATTTTAAGCTTTTTGATTTTGAAAATAATCTTTGTCTTCGAGACGTTTGATTTTGTCTAACAATTAAATAAGTGACTCGAAAATGATTATTCAAAAAATAATTGAAAAGAAATGCTAGATATGAAAAATTAATGATCATTAAACTATGATTAAAATAATATCTGAAATCATTAAATCTAATCAGTGTGAATTTTTTTAATCAACACGCACTTTCAATTTAAAAAGTTAAATTTGAACGGCTAATATAAAAATTCAGTAAATTTTGACTCATTTTAAGAATTTAAGTGTTCTTATGTAGCAATTTTGTTAAATTTATGTGAATCAAAAATTATATACCTCCTTTATTCAAAAACTTCTACACGTTCTTGACAAAAGAAAAAAATTATTTAAAACGCCAATTTTTGTCATTAATGTTTAATACGTAAAGATTGATGATGTAAATAAAATTCTAAAACGAAATTTTTGACGTTCAATTATTTCTACTGTGTTGATATGGCCAATTAACGATCGATGGAAGCAATTATCGCGTTTTTCTTTCTCCAGGATCTTTTTTTTCATCCTCTTGATCCTATGCTGATAGAGCGCGCTGAAAATCAGTCATATAGTGTTCCGACCTGCTTCTTTCCTGCACACTCTGATACGCGTTTTGCTTCTTATATTTCTGTACTAATACATGCTTATAACTATATACATAATAGAATTTACTAGAATATAACGGGGTTACGCGATAGTTTGCACGATTTTTTATTTTTATTATTATAAATATTGATTTAATTGTATTTTTTGCAATATTTCATTTAAATACTGTTGATTCTGAAAATTCAAATTTTTCGAACAATTTTTATTTTTATTATTTCAATTAAATACATGTATATAAATAAAAATACTTCGATTAAAAAAATAGTTATTTATTAAAACTATTTAAAATAAGCGTTCATTAACTTGAATTTGCATCGGGCGATCTTGACTGTCACTGAAATTTTAAGTAGGGTTGTATATTTGTACACCGAAGGTTATTGGTCAGTCTGTCACTCATATGGATTGTTAGTCTGAAAATAAAATTTAATTTTGTATTTTTAATGTGTGGGTCATATCCTTGCGGCTATGACCCTTCCCCGATAAAATCAACGTAGGAACAAACTATTCGTTTGCACAAAACATAATTGAAGGGCCGGTTACCTGACATTAAGTACGTTTTTGGGGTCATTCTGATTGCACATTGTATTTTCTAGCGTCTTGGCCATCTAGCGGAGGTCGGCTAATCTAAAGTAAAAGATTTTGGACAGATATTATTCATAATGCATTTGATTTCATACGTTGCATAACTTACATGCAATAATTATAAAAATGTTCTTAAAAATGTTTTTCCATCGACAAAATAATTGATCATGGCTGAAAATTTCAAATGAATCCTATTACGTTAGCTTATAATAAAACATTTTAGTTGATAAGTTCGTTTGTGAGAAGGTATTTTTACGCATAGTTAGGATGATGTTAACTATTACCAAAGGTTTAACAACATATACTTATTATATACACTGAAAAAAATTTGGACTGAATGATAGATCTCTACAGTGTGAACACATCTTATACTCTTCAAATGAACGAGTATTTATGACACAGTGAACACACGAAGTACATACTAATATTTTGAACGGAATCATTTCTCACTGTAACAAGGATTTGACTTTACGTGTGACGGTAAATTGCGATGTCGATAATTTCTCTATTGTTATTTTTTTACGAGGGATAACTTATAAGAAATATTTTTTTTATCTTTGCTGCTGCTTACAAATATCTATAGGGAATTAGTTATTAACATTTCAATTGTTAAAACCATAATAACTAAGAAACTATAACAGATATCAAAAAATGAGTATTTGTTACCTTTATGATAAAACGATTAGATTAATTTTTTTTTTAATAACAAAGTTTTTACAATATTATTCGAACGTGTAAAGAAAATAGGCTCGTTTATGTAAGATTTTACTGGAACATAGTCCAAGCGCCCCGACAACAAAAAGTGCTAGATAATCGCGTTCACCGTGAACCTAAATTTCTGTCCCCATCATCGTGAACTTTTTCCAAGTTAGCTGTTGATTATGAAGTAAAGACACATAAAATATTAGTAATGTACAGTATATTATCTCCTAACAAAATAAAATGTTTATTAATTTCATTAGCAAAATTAAATACTTATCATTATTCATGATAAAATTATTCTTCGTATACAGATGTTTTTTATTTTATTTTTACAGATGTCACAGTGGAATACGTTAGAGGGCTGCCGAGAATTACTATGCCACTGCCATCGAGACTGGAAAAGTGTCAGTTTACGCTACGACCAATTACACAAACAGTCAGTGATTTTCTCAATATGATTCAACAAGAGGATCCTGCTGTAATGCAAATCAGTGTAACGAGCCTTGGTACGCATCATTTTTCTTATTAAGTCTGATCATGTTGTTAATTAATGAACCGCATATTGAATTGCTTTAACAATCATGCGAAATTTAAAATTTGAATATAAAATTATTTGTAATGTAATTAGAGTAAATAATTTTATAATTGCAACGAAACAGCTTATTTTCGATTTGATTTTCTATAGACGGAGTAAGATTAAGTGGTACTAACAGAATAGAGACGCTTCTATTGGACGATTTTAATCTATTGATAAATGATAAACTGTACCTAGTATCGCCTCCCCCGCATGTAGAAGCACCTAAGGTAAATAATCAACTGCACACATTTGACTTTTCGTTTTGATTTCCTCTAGAATATTTTTTTTAAATATTTCTATTATTTCAGGAGAATTTACGTCAAATGCAAGATTTGCGAGCAATGGTTTGTCAACTTTATGAAGCTTTCAATGCTCGAGAACATCAAGCTGAAATGGAACGCGATGTCATGCTACAACTAGAAGAAGTAAAAGCCGAGCTTGAACCACTAGAGCAGGTATGAACATTTTTAGAAGAACCATGTAAAAGAATAAATAAATTTCATTCTACTTTGATTTTGTATGACATTTTAGTTACGTCTTGATTTGGAAGTATCTGCTGCTCGAAGATCTCAGTGGGCCTCATGGGGTTGCCTGGTACTTATGTCAATACAATTTGGTGCTCTAGCTCGGCTTACTTGGTGGGAATACTCATGGGATATTATGGAACCAGTCACGTACTTTGTTACCTACGCAACAGCCATGGGCTGTTATATTTATTTTCTATTAACGAGACAGGTATGAGCTTGAATTTAAAAAAAAACATTAAAATAAAAATTGGAAAAAAAAATCATCATTGAAATACATATAAACTATTTTTTTACAAATTATATTAAACTTGGACCATTTATCGAAATTTACCATTCATATTGTTGGGAAATAAAAATTATTTAAGAAGGTGCGGGTGTTCTATAGAATATAGTAGTAATGCACATACTAGCTAGTTCATCTATTATTGTAATAAGGATTGAATTTCAACCATAAAAAAATAATTCTTTTGGTTTTTATTACGCGGCAATGAAAAAATTTATTATTAAAGGAACAGGTAAGAAATGAACATTCAAGCAACTTGCTTTTCATGAGTCTTTTGTGACAATGCAGTCTCTGCATTCAACGTAATATTCATATAATCGTCAAATAAAAATCTAACAAAAGCATTAGCATTTTATTTTTTAGTAGCTTTATAATTTTATTTAATTAATGATTAAATTTATTTCAATAATGAAAATATTTAGCTTAAAGTGTGAATTGTGAGTAGATTAGTTATTTTTCATTTATTTGAATGTGTTGCATCTTTAGATTTATAAAAAAAATTGTTTGAAACTCAACGATTCCTATTTTAATTCAGATATATAATATTTGTGAAACAAATACACTCGCACCTGCCTTATGTGGACAAGCATATTAACACCTTTAAACAATATTTATTACTGTTGTTTAACTTTTTTCTAATAATTCGGCTTTTCTTTAATATAAAAATTCATTAAAAGATTGTGAGTCCTTGTTCGAAGATCCTCGACATTTTACAATTTTTCGATATATTTACATCTTGTACAATTTATATAAGTAAGGACGAAATTATAAACTAATTAATTTTTCGCGATGTAATATAACACCTTTTTTACACTCAAGTCTTCAGCGTATGATAAAAACTCACGCACAAAAGTACACCACTATAATTTAGCATCAAATATAGTACAACAAAGTACTTATATTTTTTATCTTCCTTACGAAAACTAATTTTTTAACTTGTAATAAAAATTTTTTTCAAACCTTTAGGAATATTTCCTGCCGGAAGTGTTTCGACGGGAGCACCTGATTGGATTTCACAAAAAAGCAAAGAAACTGGGCTTCGATCTCGAACACTACAACAGGCTCAAAGATGAAGCTTACGAGCTCGAAACAATGTTAAAAATTATTCGTGGCCCACTACATATTCATCAATGTCTTGTCGAACAAAAACGTCGTGAACGGCTCGAGCAATGTCGTTCAAGCAGTAGCAGCAGTAGTAGCAGTTCCTCGTCGTCACGTTCTAAGAGCACAAGTCCTTCACCCGAGCGAGTATCGCAAAAAGATAAAGTCGATAGTAATAGTAAAAAACCACCTTCGGCTGTGATTAATTAAAAATATTTTGACGTTGAAATTTAACTTATTATTATTATCATTTTTATTAAAATTATTATTCGTAGTATTAAATGTTTGAAAATTAGTATTCTGTTTTATTGATGAATATTCAATTGGGCTTAACTGTATCATATGTATAATTTTCTGTATTAGACGATTTTTCTTGATTCATTCATGTAACTGTGACAATATGTATTGAAATGTTCAATTTGTTAGTAATATTTGGTAAAGTAAGACGTTTTTATAAATCTTCTAAGCTCAGTTGTTAAAACAGATTTGATGAAAAAGTACAACATTTTACTATTGAAATTGAAATTACCGAGCAAGTACAGTGTACTTAAAGATGTGCTATAGAAAGATTAGCAAGGAAAATATATAATTATATATATAAAATACAAGGACAGTTCCTCAACTGAAATTTTAATACTGCAGTTTATACCTAAACTGATTAGTTGTTATACTGGTTAGTTGTTGATTTGCTAATAATTTATGTTGAAGTTGGAAAATATTAAATCACTACTTAATTAGGTAGCATTGAATCCTTGAATACTGTATGTGTCTGAATGTATAATCTCACTAATTTTAATTTTATAAAAAATTAATCTATACAATACTTGTAGCAAAGATATTAATTATTTGAACCAAAATATTGTATAATGTTGTCTCATTGCAAGATTGGGGAGAGAATGTATACAATATCTATTAATTAGACATAGATTTATAAATAACATCTCTATTTATTTGTCATTGCTACATTAAAATACTCTTGTAAAATGTTGTGTATAATGAATATTGATATTTCATTTAAAGTTGAAAAAATTGAGTTAATAATTTGAAACCAGCAATCTAATAATTTTGTATAATACAGTAAATATGATTAATTATAATATCGTTTTCGTCAACTATGTATCTTGACATTTTTTTGTGTGCTATATTAACTTTATTACTAATTAAATATAAGTTTGAAACTAATTAGTGCATTACATTAATTATAAAAAATCTTTAATGCAAGAAAATACTAAAGCGGCATAGAAAATAATTGCAAAGAAACCCGAATTAAGTTTAAAAGCAAGTTTTTATTATTAATTTAGTTTTTCTAACATAAGTAAAATAGTTATAAGTGTGTCTTTTTGTATCTCAATGACAGCTGCACTTACATACTGTTTGAGCAAAGTAATAAAATATATTTATCTAATAATCAGTTTCAACCATTTAAGTTCAGTGCAGCATTTCAGTGAGATGAAATTTTGTATGTACATGGAATGTATGTACATGAAAAATATTAGAGTCTTTGAAGCTTATATTCAATGATAATGGTGCTTATAAAATTAAATACAATTTTTCTTGTCATAAACTGAACCTGTCTTCTATGAAAATAATGAATATCTAAGACATAAAGTCGTGAAGTGGATAATTCAAATAATAGAAAAATGTGCATGTATATGAACTTATCAAAATATTATATATCATAAGATATTTGACATTTTCATCAGTTTCTACTTTTTAATCAATTTACAAAAAGTATGTTTAATTGTTTCTGACCATTTCTCTCTTGAACTGAATCGATATATTAAATAATTACAGCAGATCATAAAAAGAATTACTTATTAATTCAAATGCGACCTTCTGGCCTAATTAATGGTGAAAAAATTGTCTGAATCACGAATTTTCTCAATATATTTAAAACAACTTCTTCTGATAATACAGGAAAAACCATATTGTACAATTTTTCAGCAACGTGATAAAATTTAATTTACTAGAGAAAAAAAAATTTATTGGAATTTAAATTTTACAGAAAAATTTCATCAGAATCTCTACTTTCTCTCTATTGTTAAGAATTATTAAAGATTTAAATTTAATAATTTAATTTAATTTAATTATTATTGAAAAATGATTGATAAAGTGAAAGTTGATTCCATTTTACATATTTCAGTTCAGTCTCAAAGACAATTTTTTTTGTGTTATTACCCTAATTTTAAGATTTAAACAATAATCTCAATTTTTGATTTTAAGGTGCATAAAATCTATAAAAAATAGCACAATTTGTCTACCTAAGATTAGTAAATATAATGAATAATTTATTCTTACAAATTGTAATCTAATGTCATGAGCTTAAACAAACACTAAAAGCTCATATGTATTACTGCTTCCAAAATATAAAACATTTTTTAATGAAAATTATCTTGTTACAGTTGAAAATACTAAACATTTGAAGTATGCAAAGAGGCTTCCTTAGATAATTTACTGAAAGTACAATTTTTGAATTAGTATGCTGCAATTTAAAATTGTAGCTTTCTTAGATCTAGTTTACAATAAGTAATTTTACAACGCTTTTGCACGCATTAGATAAAAAACTTTTCCTAGAATTTTTTAATTCTTTGAAAACAATCAATAATAACTTTATTAAATAATATGATAAGTAATCACAAAGCCTAAAAACCAACTATAAAAGCCTTAGAAAATGTTTAGTAAACTATAAAAGCTTGTACAAATTATAAAACCTTTTTAAATTAATTTTCAATTTTTTCCTCATTACATAGGTTAAATTAGAAATTCACTGAAGCTTCATCCGTCCACTGAGTGGGTTATTAAATTGTTCATAGTAAAAAAAAAAATATTCAAACATAAACCTTAGATAATTTAAATTATTAGAATTAATAATTCTTTTAACTTAAAAAGTGTTAACAATTAAAGTACAATTTCTGCACTGTCAATATTAAAAATAATGATTAATTTCACTAAAACTTCTAGTTATATAAAACTAAAAAATCTCACTATTTAATATAAGGTAAAAAATTTTACTAATTTTAAACTATATTCATTCGACTTTACTGCTAAAATTATATGAACTACTAAACCCTTCAATTTAGACTACTCAATATACTTAATTACAAATTGAATAATTGATTTGTTAAGTAATAAATTTTATAAAGAAATTCTCAACAATCAAACTTATAAATCAAGTGCCAATCTTGAATTTAGGAAATTTTTCTTTCACAATTATAACTAACTTTGCTTCACATAACCATTCTCAATTGTCTATTTTATCATATTTTTAAATTAAAATTTTTTATTCTACCTCAAATTTCCTTCATAAAGGATATGCTCTGCTCTTAAGCTCTTAATTCTTTTTAAAAATTGTATAAGTTTTTTCATTTACTTTGCTGAAAGTAAAAAAAATTTAATTTTAATTAAAAATTAGTTCGGTATTGTACTATGTATTTTATGCATTTTACAAATACAATTACTGATTTTTTAGCAACTGATTGCTTTAGGTGAACCAAGAAATGACCATGAATTTTACTTAAGTGTGAAATGCTTAAAGTAATAATTGAACCTTTATAATAATCACAGAAATTCAAAATACGTAAATCAATGGTACTTTTGTATGATGTAAAGTTTAAACAAAAAACTTTGTATTGAGAGAATTTCAGCTTATTAAATTTAAATTTTTTTCGTCGATTTGAATTTACAATTGTACTTTTAAATTAATTTGGTACAACAATGATGTTCGAAATGTTATTATAAATGTAATGCATGTAAATAATTTTAAATAAATGCAGTATTTATTCAAAACTAATTTTTATTTTCGCCAACTTCTGAGAATAATTTGAAAACGCGGATCAAGGAATCCGATTTTCCAAGTTTCTCAGTTTACTCTACGTTACATACCTATGGCAGTATGCCTCAGTTCTCGCGTCCCGATTCTATTTCTACCTATTACTTATATCAGTTGTGAATTTTTCTTATTGTCACTGGATTCTGGAATCCTCGAACCTCGTCTTCTGCAAATAAATTGCATGTGCGCATTGCGCAATCTCGCCATTTCTATCTTCATGATTGATCGATTTTCATTTTTCCATGTGACCTTATTTAATGAGGTTATAAACATTCTTGAAAGTGAAAATACTGTGTTAATTTTTTTAAATATTTCAAAAGTAACTTAAAACTGAAACAATTAACAGCTTTTTATTGATTTAATACTAAGATACTGTCAGTTCAAAAACCTGGAATAATTATGGCACTTGCTCTACAAAGATTGAAAAAGAGATATCCATCAGTGGAAATGGAGGAATTAAAACCACCAAGAAAAAATGGAAGATTTGATGGCTTGACTGAAGAAGAAGTGGCCAAAAATACACTCAAAGATATTCTGAAGCCCAATTTGGATTTGGTTTTTGTTGGTATCAATCCTAGTCTGATGGCAGCCCACACTGGCAGGTATTACGCTGGACCTGGAAACCATTTTTATAAACTATTATATGCTTCTGAATTGATTCCGCAACCCATAACTCATGAAAATGATGATATGCTTTTGCAATATAATATTGGTTTGACAAATATAGTTGCTAGAGCAACTAGATCATCAGCTGATTTAAGTAAAGCTGAAATTAGAAAAGGTGCTTTGATCGTTCAAAGTAAACTTAGACAATATGAACCAAAGATTGCTATATTTAACGGTAAATGTATTTACGAAGAATTTGCTGAAAAATATGATAAGTCTTCTTTTCGCTTTGGTTTACAACCATCCAAAGTTGGTAAAACTGCACTTTGGGTTGTTCCCTCTAGCAGTGCTAGATGCGCTAATTTTCCAAGAATGCAAGATAAGCTACATTTTTATACAGCTTTGAAAAAATATCTTGCATACTTAAAAGGTGAAATTGAAAATGTTAATCTTGAAGAATTTTCATTTGAAGGTAGATGTAAGCAAGCGATTCCTAGTACATCTAAAATGTGGAGACGTAAGGGTATTTCTGTTTTTACCAATGGAGGTAAAATAGTCAATAAAGAAACAATTTGCATGGATACTTCAGATGAAAATATCTTAGCAATGGCTGTTCCAAGAAGTACAGAATTCATTGTAAAAAATGTCAAAGAAAGCGATTCAGAGAAAGATTCCAATGCAACATTTTCTCAAAGTGATAATTTAATGTCACAAATCTCTGACATAGATAGCAACAAGAATATTTCTTCCCAAGAGTTAAAGTTATCCCCCAAAAGAAAATACAGAATCCAAAAAGGGAAAGAAAAAAAAATATCAGAGAAACCAACTATTGAGCCTAAAAGTCGTAAAGAAACTATTGATTTTATGAGTCTTATAAAACAAAAATTAAGTAACAAAGAAGATGAATTAAGTAAAGATCAAAATATCAAAGAAAGTACTTCTAAAAAAGTAAAATTGTCATCTAGATCCAAAGTAACATCAGGACTAAAATTTGCAAACTTGCAGTCTAATAAAACAATCAAATCTTTCAAAGTCAAAACATTAGATGATGGAGAGGAAAATGAACATTAACTAACATAATTTGTATAAAGTATTTGATTTTAAAATGAAAACAGTAAATTCATTCAAAGTTTATAACTTTAATGATAAAATAGAACTTTTTACATAAAAAAATATCAAATTATAGTTTTTATCAGTATTCATTAAAAAATTAAGCTTTTGAGAATTAAGTATTATTATGAAGGTTATTTTTATTATTATAAATCTTGTAAATTATTTATTTTTAATACCATATAGCATGAATAAAAGTTTGTATTTCGTTTGGTAAAAGGTTTCAATTTATGATTTTTGAGTTCCCAAAAAAAGTGAAAAAATATGACTCAGCCATATTTAAAAAAAAATTTCTCAATAGTTGCTCTTAATTTTTTTTTTTTTTTAATAATCGCAAATGGTTAATGTACTCCATGTATTACACAAACGTCTATTTTAGAGACATATTTAATGCTAGCTATGTATGACAAGGCAAAATTTTCGTTAAACCATATTAATGGCGATAATGCATGACGAGCACAAAACTCGATAATTTTAATGATAAAAATATTCTAGTTATAAAAATGCTCATCTTGTAAAAATTTTGAATTCAAATATTCAATATAGATGCTCCATCTTCATGTGCGTCTATATTGATAAGAGAAATGTAATTACATTTATTATTACATTACATAGTCTACATTAATGTAGATGGAAAAATGGCGGGTAATTATTTGAATCGACAAATAGAAACAATTTAGCCAATAAGACTACAAAAGGTTTGGAATTATTTAGTTGTGTAGAGAAAATTTGGGCTAGTTAAAGTGAAGAAGTTTCTTGGTAATTTTCCCTAAAATGTATATTCATTAACTTATTAGCGATTGAAAATGAAAAAAATGCGATTTTTATCATTTTTAATCCTGTATAGAAACATGAAAAAAAATATTTTCAATGTTCCAAGCATATTTTATTTATCTTGAAATATTCCTCTATCAAGTACTGTTATTTTTTCGAAGGTTTCTAATAGTTAGCTAATGTCATCATTAAAATATAGTTTTCGCGTTGTTGTATAAGATTAAAAATAGAAAATGTGCGTTACTTCATTGAAAATCCTTTACAACTAAATAAATATGAATTGTATAGAAAATTACGAAATAACATTTTCTCTTTAAAATAGCCCAAATTATCTAGTACATTGATTTAAAATAATTATCGACCATCTTCCCCTGGCAAACTACAGTTCCTTTGGTACTATTTGAAGAGAATTTTGGAAAAAAATCCGGTCCTCATTTTTTTCGTACATGAGCGAAGATTTTGCCTTGACTATTATCTCTATAAATACACTGGTATTTGGTCCAAGATGTAAGATTCGTAAGCAATAATCAGCGTGAGTGCGTGTGTCGTGTTACAGTATATTTATGTATATATATATTCACATGAGTGGTCAAGATATATGTGAAGTAGACGAGCTGAGGTGATTGCCGCATTTGCTGTATATAACGCTGCGGAATGGTAGAGAGTGAGTACATTAAGTTCAGTCTTGACGCGACCGTTGCCCGCGACACTACGTCGATCTGTCCGCTAATATATAGTGAATTAACTGGTGTTTGTTTTACTTTGTTTTTCGAGATTTATTTTCTATCGTTGACAAGTGAGTTGATTCACGCTAACAAGTTATCTTGTGTTTTGAAGATTTAATAATAGCAATTTTTATCGCACCGTTCTTACCGTTTTTACTTTGTTTTTTTTTATCAAATATTGCTGTGATTTTCAGTGAATAATGTTTTAACCGTGGCCTTAGCTTTCATCAAGCAAAATGGTTATTGCGTATTATTTAAATCAATTATTTAATAATCATTGTCGCAAATTCAATGAAATTGATCAATTTTGAGTTTTGCGCGATGCATATTGTGGTACAAAAAAGGTCCACATTTTTTCTGTTACATAATTTAGTTTTGATTAAGGAAAAAAACATGATTGTACTTTCATTGATATCGTATCATTCGTTTGTGTCACGATCGGAGAGCGAGTTTGAAAATACTAATCAAAATTTTAAGGTTGAATAACAGTGTCATTTATGTCATCGATTAAGACAACCTAAGTCACTGTGCGATGTTTTTTCCTTCTAGAAATCCGGTTTTATCTATGGATAATTTCGAGAAATTTCGAGAGATTAATAAAATTATTGATTGAAATTAATGGGCTTCATAAAAAATCACAGTTTAAATTTATTTTGCTTATGATTTATTGTACGAGACATTTTTAATCGTGCTAATGAAAAATTTCCATAAATTTCAAATGATATAATGCTCTATTTTGAGTCTGAACGTATATAAATCGAACTTTAAGTTTGCAATGGCACGATCAAGTATTTTCAATTAGTCATCGCATATGTTTTGAATTGGCTTCCTTTTTTATATATAAATATAAATGGCATGATCAATTGTTTACTGATTTTAATGCTTTTCGTAACGGTCTTTTGTATGCTTTTTAAAGTTATCGAGTGCAACCACAACACAATGTCACATGATTTCAAGTGTTATCAATCAAAAATGATCATAGATCTCAAAACTCAGACGCACAATGTTATATCTGCTAAAAAATCATCGTTTATCGACTGTTTTAAAATAACTGCTACTCACGATGACACGTTTTGTTTTAGTTTCTTTCGGTTTATTTATATAATATACTATAACGGTCACACTTGTGTCTTTCTTCTTCTTATCAAATTAGATATACAATATTTTTGGCAATGTTGTCAGGGTGGCAAAGTATTCATTAGCTATTTATTAGATCCTGCCAGTAACCTTGGCCATTTTGTTGAATAAATATAAATCGTATGAACATTAATCTTCAAAAAAATTATTTCGTATATTTCGAAAGTACACTGCTTATGTTGAGTCTATTGATTGTCACTCGTAGACTAAATTATAAGTATAAAATCCATTAGCATCGTGGTTTTAAACGATGACGATGTGTTTTATGTTTAAAGATCACAATAATTATCGTAGAATGACTCATGTAAATAATTTATGTCACAATATGCCAATTAGCTCCGAAAAAATGTAATGACGCGCTGCATGATTGGTGTACACATGTGACTTTGTCAATACGGTTCTACTCGTACAATACAACTTTCCTTACAACGTATTAGTAAATATATAATAATCCACCGTGTTTCTGTAAAATTAGAGTCTATAAAGTGAATAAGTTTTATTGCAGTTGCTAAATAATTAAACTTATAGCATCTTCCCGGGTTTTTGTATTTAGTTAGCTAAGCGTAAAACTTTATTGCCTCTCGGGGAAAACAGTTTAAGAAAAAAAAGTAGTCTGTATACACGTGCGAAAGTGGTCACTAAGAAAGACCTCTCACTTTCACCTTACGTTACAAGAATACAAATAGTTAACACTACGATCCGTGGATTATCACTTTACGGTGAGTGAATGCATGCGTGAGTTTTGCTTGCAAAACTACGGACATTCGCAAGAGAAAGTCCAACTGCAGATATCCTCATTTTTAACCGAAATTTGAACATTAACCCATTAACGCGCAAAAGTGCAATTTTGTGCATGAATTTTGCATTGCAAAAAGATTATAAAGTTAAAATATTTTCTTGAAAATCCATACCCAGGGGTTTTTGGGTATGCTCTTTCGGAATCCGGTGTTATTTTTACGATAAATAAACATTATTATCGTTAATTTTGCAATTAAAAAAAAAAACGTGATTTTTTTACTCAACATTTTTTTTCAAAGTCGATTTTCTACCTTGCCCTGCCTTCGGAGGATTCCCATAACACCAGCAATCGTGCACTTTTTCTCAAAACCTTCAAAAAATGCGCTACCGCGATTTCTATCTAGCCCCTATATTTCTGAAAATGCGAATTTATACCGAGCAGCGATATAAAAATTCCCTCATTTTTTACTCGGAATTTATTGACTTTATAAAAAAAAAAATCATACAATAAAAAGTGTTCAAATTTGTTCAAAGAATAGGAGTTTATTTGCTCATAATTTTTTTGGAACATTTTGGATTTTTTCAGCAGGCCGGGAAATGGTCGGATTTTGCAAAATTTAATGTAGAAAATCGACTTTGAAAAAAAATTTTAAGTAAAAAAATCACGTTTTTTTTTAATTGCAAAATAAACAATGATAATATTTATTTATCGCAAAAGTAACACTGGATTCTGAAAGAGCATACCCGAAAACCTCTGGATATAGATTTTCAAAAAAAATATTTTTACTTTATCTATAATTTTTTTACAATGGAAAATTCATGCACAAAATTGCACTTTTGCGCGTTAATGGTTTAAAACGAGCACCGATTGCGTTGGCAATTTTAAATGTAGATTACAGGGTACATCGTAGCTTGGTCGGGCCATTCGGTTATAATTAGAACATACATATTTTTATGATGATATAATTTCTTACGTATCGATAATAATTGGCAGCCAAGATAATGTTTGTGCATCAGTAATGTACTACGAGTAATTTCAAACTTTCCATTTTATCATCATTCATTAATCATACTAAATTATCATTTACATATACAGAGTATATTTAAGCAGTGCTAATAAACTTTTTTACATTAAAATTTATAAAAAATTAACTATAAAACTTTGCGAATTTTTAAATATCTGAGGAGTTACAAAAAAAAATTATGAGCATAATTTATAACTGCACTTTTTCAATGCAATTTATATAAATATTACATAATTTATCTTAATCAATTGTGAGTAATTACTATGATAATTGTATTAATTCAAATACAATATCTTTTAAAACTTTTACATTATCGTGAGATTTAAAAAAATGTGAATAATAACTTTATTACGTTTATATTCTAACGTCACTTCTTATTGTTTAATATTATGCAAACATATGCTTCGTCAAACAAACAATAGGGTCATTGTCATGCACAGATTCATTATAATTTATCCAAGCTTAAAAGGATAAGTAAAACAATAGATAAAACACGTTCATTTTAAGCGAAAAATCGAAGCAATAAGAAAAGCTGTACTTAAGAGCCATAATCGTATGAATCTGTGTTAATTCATGTTGTCAGTGTATTAAAATGCGCTCGTCTTTATGTTGTAAAAAGGGACACCGACACTGCTCACTTGTGAAGCGATCGATCTGAGAACGAGGTTACATGCCTTATTCTAATGTAGATTCAACAAACTTATATATACCAATTACTTCATTAAATTGATCTCCAACTACAGCTGTGGTTTATTCACCGCATAACATAGAATATATTATGTAAAATATAGAGAGAATATTTTCAAAATCAGAGAAATCATGCGATCAAACATTTTTATAATGAAGATGATGCGATGCAAGCGGATGTGATGCTCGCTCGCATATAATGATTGATGCAATATAATATTTGATTTACAGTAGTTTTGTATGTCGAACGATAAATATGTTTCACAATTCTTCCTCAAAGACAAACTACTCTTTGTGCGCGAATAAATTATTACTACTTGAGCTCATTGTTAACTTTGTATAAAGAAGCTTTGTATAAGTTTGAGCCCAGGAATCATTATTAGTGAAATTTTTGGAAACTTTTATGCTATGCAATACTTCTATTGAAACTCCGAAAACGCAAGCACAGAATGTCATTAAATTTAATCAAACGAGTGCCGATTGCAGAAACAACTATACTTTTCATAGTTGCATAATTTTTTTTCTGTCATTTGTACCAACTAATCACATTTTTTGCCTTTTACAGCATGATAGGCATATCCTGCAGCAGCATAGGTGTCGCCCTGTTTCTGCTCTCGGTGGTAATCTGCACAATCAGTGAAGCCGCCCGGTATCATGCCAAACACACGATATTCGTCTTATCGAGCGCGATATGGGCCACATGTCCGATTCCGCTGATGTTTTTCAGAATGCGCGATTGGAGAAACGCACTGTAAGTATCAAAACCAATCCTTCTTTTTTATTCTCACTGCTCGCGTGCACTTTTTATATTATATACTTGCCTCGTTATCATCTGTTTTTCGCGTTGCAGAATACCAGCCTGGGGTGCGCGTCAAACTGGAAAATTAATCGGAATTAACTACAAAATTCGGGGCAAAGAGAACATCGTCAAAGACTCTGGTGCAGTCGTACTCATTAATCATCAGAGCAATCTCGATCTTTGTGGTAAGTGTATGCTCTTAAATCATATTGTTTTTGTCAACTCAAGATAAGCACTGTGAATCGATGATTCATTAAGGTTGCGTGCTATTTTTACGAAATTTACAAAAATGACTATTTGATTTTTTAGTGCTTGCGGAACTATGGCCCGTAATGGAAAGATGCACAGTTATATCGAAGAAAGAAGTCATGTACTTTGGCACATTTGGACTGGCGAGTTGGCTTTGGGGCACGATTTTCATTGACCGTAACAATAAGAAAGAGGCTCAATCAACAGTTAATTCAACAGCCGAGATCATTAAAAAACGAAAGGTAACAGAATAAATTAAAAATTCTATTTTATTGTTTAATTTTATAATTATTACATTTTTATGCACTTTTATGTTTAGGCAAGAGTACTCATTTATCCAGAAGGGAAAAGATATGGTGGACCAGAACTATTGCCATTTAAAAAAGGTGGATTCCACGTAGCCATCGATTCTCAAATGCCTATCCAACCAGTAGTTGTGTCAAGATACTACTTTATAAATTCAAAATTGAAAAAATTCGATTCTGGTAAGCTCTATTTTCCATGGATTATTTAGTCAAACTTCTATCCAGCATCGAAGCTTAATATATAAAAAATTGAACAAACTCATTTCTTAAACGAGTAATTTAAAGTTTTCAAATCATCTGTTCACGTAAAGAATTGTGTCTTTGCACCTGTTAGGCGCAAGTGACATAAATTTTTAACGAGCCTATAGACGTACCAGTTATATCTTAAGTGGCAATTGTACGAATACGGAATTTTGATTGATTTGTCAAGCTTGATATTAATAGTAATTTGAACTCTTACACGATCGAACAATTTTCATTTCTTTTCAAATATGTAGACTTGTCCTATAAGTTTTTTTATTACCTTCGATGATTCACTAAAACGATGAATTTTTTATAGGTACGAGTTACATCACAATTTTACCCCCAATACCGACGGAAGGTTTGACGAAAGAAGATATACCTAAGTTGATAGATGAAGCTTATGAGAAAATGAACAAAGTTTATCAAGAATCAACACAGGAGGCTTTATCCGTTCACATGGAGGCTTTAAAGATTCAGTAATCTTATACGAAGAATAAGATTTTCTGTGGTACTCTTGGTCGTGTACATGATTCATAAATGCAGTGCGCGTTCATGTGTAAAATTTAAATAGTTTTTCATGTAATTTTATAGATTTGTAGACTAAGATTTTAAGATAATATCATGTAGTTCTAACTCAGTGCTTGTTCAGGATTAGATACTGATTTAACTTTAACATTTTTTCTCATCGTTGTGGCTTTTAAAATAGCTGTTATACTTCGACTATTTGATGTTTCTTGAATTTGACGAAATTAATTTAACGTGCCATTTACGGAAAATTTTTTTTATGACTTTCATCGCATTTTTTAAATAGTATTACATAAAAATGCTTACTATTTCCATGTTCGTGAAATTTGGGATACTGTAAGATAAAGAACTGTCATTAAATTTATAGAAAGTACAAGCACTATTAAGGTAGAGTATATAATGTACCTTTTTAATGTGATATTAGGGTCAGGTATTAATAATCCGCACATTTTTTATAAGTATCAAGGAATATCACAAAGTAAAAACTCACGATCTTATAAAAATAACGAATAGAAAAACTATTAATTATTAAGAGACTGCGTTTTATCATATGTTTTACAGATAATTTAGGGTTTAAAACGTTACAGATATAATTTTTTTAAGCAGTATAAAGTAGAATTTTATAAACTTGTTATATAATATGTAAGTATGCACTTATTGCTCTTTTCATTCCGACAACGTGATTGTTTGATTATTGAAGCCTATAAATACCAAAAAGTGCCATTCCATGCTAAGCAAATAAATTTCATTTTTGCTCAGATGTACTAATGTAAAAATAAAACGATACGTTTTATCATGTTTAAATATTGCTATAATCGATAAACTTGTTTTCATCAAAAAATTTCATTAACGAACAGATAAATGAAAACCTGTGATAATAGATACAGGACTCTGTATCGAATTTTTTGTATTTATCATTTACATATACTTTCAAACGATTTTAATTGTCGAATAAAAAAAGATTGAAAATATTTTCATTTTTCAGCTGAGCCATCAACGTATTTTTCTCTCTTACTTTTTTTATTATCGTTACAATCGAAAACATTAGCGCACAAATGAGATATTTTTCAATCAGAGGGTCAATGTTTAAATTCTGAATTTTAATACTTTTTTTTCCATCTCTGAAAAATTCCTGATAAAGATGATTTTTCGCTATTTTCATATGACAGCGCTTCTGAAGATTTTGTTGACATCTTTGCAGCATGGGGTTTTTTAACCATAGGATAACTTTTTTTGTTACTGTCGGACTCTTCATCGATATACTCGTGCGGGTAACTTTTAGCAGTTGCAGTTAAATATTTTTGTTCAAGTCTTTTTACTGTTGATTGCATATCATCGTCGCTTATTAATTTATAATCAAACGATGAATTTTCATTATCGTTTGACGATTTGGCTTTTGTTGTATTAGAAGAATCCGTTATTAATCTTGTATGTTTTTGTTTCTTTATGTTTTTGTTAAGAGATGACTTTTTGAAATCTTTCTTTGTAGACGTATTCTCGGTATCCAAATTACTAAATTTTTTCGAGATAATAGTTTTACTCATTTTAGGAAATTTATTTTCTATCGGGGCTAAATTATTATTTGCACACATACAATTATTAGAACAACCGCCTTTTTGCCTTTCAAAAATTGACGTGGATTTTTTCTTTTTTTGTTTATTTTTGTAATTCTCTTCTAAATATTGACAATCTCTTTCACATCCATTTTGTTTTGATTTGAATTTTTTATAAAATTTTGAATTTTTCGTCTCAAAATCTCGTCTTTTATTTTGTGGTGCACAATTTTTTAAAGCATTCACTAATTCACAAACGTCAATTACTTGCTCTGTATATCTTCTCGTTTGCACTGAACGATCATTACTCGCCAACTAAAATTCAAGGTGCAAATAAGCATACAAAGAATTTAATACTTTGAAATATAAAATGTCATACTTGTTTATTTTTTTCATCTACGGCATTTTCAATACCGGTTTTCGGTTTTATTGCGCTAGATATTTCCATTTTTTGTTTGTAATGCTTCGGAGAATCATTGATGGCACCGATTTTTTTTCTTTTTATTTTTTTTAAATCATTACTTACTTCAAGTGGATTGACATCATTCTCTTCTTTTGTTGGGTGACTTTTACGAAATAAATTTAACCTTCCAATCAGATTGGATTTTGAATTATTTTTATTTTTAATATTTTGTTCGACAGTTTTGATCGATAAATTTTCACCATAACTATTGTTGGATTTTAATACATCTACTTCATATTGCAATTCATGGACGATTTTTGAAAGAGTGCGAATTTGTTGAACCAAGTTAATTAATCGGTCGTTGTCACGTGTATTTTCTGAATTTATCATGTTTAGCACTTGCCTTCATTTATCGGAATCATAACGAAAGTTTGTCCTTATCAGTGAAATTTTTCTATCCGCTTACTTCATTAAATAGTTGATCGTACAATAGGTAATTTTTCGAATTAAATTTAATAAAATCGAAATAAAGATTGAATAGACCATTTATCAATGAAAAACGTTTACACATCTTTGAAAAATAAGAATTTATTTTGTTCAGCGTCCAACGAATTGATACAAGTAATATCATTTGTACCAAACACCGATTTATTTCATAGTAATGCTGATTTAATGAGTTGTCAATTTTAGGATCATAAAATAATTTTGTTTTCTGAGTCATCGGGTACATTTTTTAGTACATTTTGGCACTACGTTTGGGTATTCGTTTCACATTCGATTCGTAATCATATGATTTCAACCAGTGTATGTACACTGTAAAAGACTTATTCAGTTCAATATAATTGCTTCTGTATCTACAAATTTGGTATTACAATCTGTATTAGTTGAGGTTAAAGTTTATACGTATTTGCTTAAAAATAACATCAAAAATCAAAAATATTATAAACAATTACCAAAAAAATTCAAAATTTGTTATACGAATATATAAATACGCTGATTGGGTTTGTGTAACTGTCGAGAACGATGAATAAATATATTTGGGTATAAACTTACGTTCAAATTTGTCAATATGTTTTATTTAATAATAATTCAAATTTTTGTTAAGTAAGATATAAAAAGTTCAAAGTTTTGAAGTATGATGAATTGGCAGATTGTTTTGGCTCATGCCTCTTTGAACTGGTCGAATTACAGATAAGCCTTATCTATAATACTGTCAGTTTCATCATAGGTTGCGAAAAAAAAAACACAATGACATTCAATCGAATTGATATCATACATTAATGGAATAATAAATTAACTCTACTGCAAGTAAAACCAAAGTACTTTTTCTCAGAGATTAAAGTTTATTTACTATGTAAAATAATAGCATTCATGCAAATAGGGAATGTGGCATCACAAATATACGTAATGATGTCGATAAATTTAATTGAAAAAACATGGATTGAACCCTGTCTCGCTTTAGCCACTCTATTGCTCGCTTTACATCATTCAACGCAAGTGTAACAGTGAAAAAGTATACAGCGTAATTTTTTCAGTACATAAATTATAATATCAATTTAACTACGCAATAAATTACATTAAAAGTTCTATATTTATTTTCGATTAAAGTACAATTAAAAAAATTACATCTAATTGAATAAAATTCTTATTCAAAAGTTTGTTTCATCGACGGAATTGATTGTTGTCTTGGACAGTATAACAGATTTTAGGCATGATCATTAATATTATTTTATACAACTACATTAATACCTATATCGCGATGACATTTTGCTCTATATGCAAAAGACAAAGTGCATCTAAAATAGATACACATACATAATGTAAGTCACTTTCGGTGCAAATGAACAATGTGAAGAGACATTTAAAGTTTCGTTTGTTCTGGAATAAATCATGTGTCATTTGATTTTTGTTTTTTATATAATATATGTGTAATATATATGTACAATTTTTAAAGTTCATTATAGCAGATAATACCGAAATGATTCTGGCTTTATTGCTTTCTTTGTCACAAAAAATATGATTACTTCGTTGTAATGTCTATGCAACAGTGTTGCCCACAGCCTTTGCACAGTCATTACACTATTACGCTCGCTGTACAGAAATGTATTTTCCAGTGAATGAAAAAAATGATTCTCAGTTTAGACGCCCTGGTGCAGGTCTGTCGGGAATTCGCGGGGGAACATTGGGTACCACTCGCCTGAAAATCAACAATTACAAGATAAGTATGTTATTGATTTAAAATAAAGACTATTGTGTTATAAAAAGTTTACTCGCTGAGCTTATTCGACGAGATAAATATGATTTTCCAAAGGCAATATAATTATTGAAATTTTTGAATATCAACTTTATCTCGTCGTGAGCGATACTTTTTGAACAAAACAGAAGCATGAAACAAATGGGCTTAAACATAATAATAGAGTTTTTACAAATAGTGCAGGGTTGGATTATTAATATTCAATTATGATATTAATCAATAATTTTTATTACTAATTAATAAAAATGAGTCAAATCTACTTGAAAATAAAATCGAAGTAAATAATAATAAAACCATTCTTAATTAAGATATCGAACTTTTACTCACTCTCCAACTCTACATCCGATTTATTCATGACATCGGATACGTATGAGCATAATTTAAAATTTCGTAAAATTAACATTTTAACAATATTTTAATTTATTCGAGCAAATTTGAATAAATGAAAAGAAAAGTATAGCCTTCTCTGTGAAAAGGCTTAGATAAATAACAATAATATTGTTAAAAATCAGTCGGATTGAAGAATAAAAAACAAAAGCATAAAGCAGTAAAGAATCATAACAAGTTAAGAAAAATAAATCTAAATTCTCACACGCGGATTATTTAAATGGAAATTTTGGGGATAAATTATCCAGGTAATGAATAATAATTCGGATAACAGGCACACATCGAGCAAAATTCACAAATACTTTTCATTCAACTGAACGATTAAGATCAAAATTGAGTACTCAATGATCAATTGAAAATTGCGTACTAATGCGTACCCGTAGATCCGGTTTTCACTTAGAAGATTTGATTTTTTTGTTGTTAATCTTATTTTCATTTATATATTCTATGATAACATGTTATTTTCTATATACACATTTATATTGCAATAAATAGTGGGTTGTTGCATGTGTTATGAGTGTTATTTTTTTCATATGTATGTACCTTTCTTGCGCGCATAAATAACACAGTTCAATCGTTTATAAATCGCATTTTCAATGTGGGTGAAAGTCGCTGTTGCAATTCGCTTGTACAGATACATATTATCTGGTATTATGTAGTCTTTATTTATTTGATTTAGTTGTTTTAGATTTCTGAAAATGTTTTATTCTCAGCACTTTTATAAAGTAACGTCTGTGGCATGAGATTCATAATTAAATATTACTCAGCAGTGTTTACCACTGTATTCGATCATACAAGAGCTTATTATTGATAAATCATGACAACTCATTATTGAAATTTTAATTGATTGATGTGGATACGAAAAAATATTTGAACTCGACAAAGATGAATTTATGCTTGTTTGAGAAAAATAGGTAGAAGAGATAAACGAACTCATCTTCTTTAGATATATTAAATCCGTAGGGTATATGTTCAGGTTTTTATAATTCTTAATGATTTGCATCGAAAAAATCTTTCTTCTATCATACGTAGTGATATTCGATTTTTCAAAAAAAAAGTTTTCTAATACTTTTCCTCAAGTTGATTGATTAATTGATATTAATTTCTCTTGAGCTTATTTTACTTTATAGAATCATCACAAACATTCGAATTTCGTCTGGTTCGATCGTTAATTACACTTATATAAGTCAACGTGTATTGTACAATAAATTTATAAGCATTGCAATTGCAACTATAATTATAGGATCCTTTTTCAATAAGGCTGTTTTTTTCTTATAGATGGAAGAATTTTTCAACGTGTTTTCAACATGATCGAGCTTTTATAATCTTTTCTTATCACTTGTAGAATATCTCATCTCTTTTAACGAGCTATGCAGACTTTTTTAGAAGTTTAAAATTTTCCTTTTTAGTATTTTTGTTTGTACCACACTAATCTCTTAGTATGCGTGAATTTGGTTAACTTGTTTTGTATTTTAAAATGTATGCTTCGTGATTTTGCAAGTGCTGAACAGGCTTACTATAACACGGTGCATTAATTTTTTTGTCGTTGACAAAACGGTATATGATTTTTTCACATATTATATTAATCAAATCTGGATACAAAATTGCCTCGTTAATCGTAATCTTATGCAAAATTTGGAGCCAATTGGAAGAAAACATTTTGAATGGAAGTTTATAGAAACGAAAGTTTTGCAGTATATTTTTCTCCACAAACTTGGCAATTATTATAATCTGGAACAATATTCATCAGTATAATTTTTTTTCGATTAACAGTGCGTTTATGATCTAAAATCTATACTATTGTAATTACTCTTTATTATAATCTGTTTTATGCCGCCATCGATGCAATTAAGCCCTATTTATGCTATATATCACATCCTATTTCTGAGAACATATTTTTGTCAACTTCAATATTATTTATTTTTTATAATAGCTACGTATTTATGCATATTCAACAACTTCATTATAAGTTTAAAATTTGAAAACGATAAGACGAAAAATGTATCAAATTTTAAGTTGCCTTTACTTTTAATTCACTATTTTCTCAAAAAATTATGGAATTTGCTTCAATTACTCATTGAAACATTACTTCATGAAAACGATAAAAATTTTGGACAAAAATTATCGTCCTAACTATTTAGTTAAGTAGGTTCCTTCATTATAATTTGTGACATTTTACACATTTTAACGCGTTCGTAAAATTCACGGTATTTTTTTAAATATTTTATATATATATATATATTTTTTTTTTAATAGGCGTTGTATGTAATGCGAATGATGTGCAGCATGTGTCGATATATATATCAAAGATGAGATTTTTCGTCCTTAATGTTATGCTCGATAAGCCAGTATCTTATATTGATCTCTAGTCACTGCTTATGTTTTAGTTTTTGAGAAAATCTTTACTTCGTAGGCAAATGTTTTAAGTTATAATGAATGCATAAGTATGATCCTTTACAGAAAACGCAACATTCACAAAAAAGAAATAGGTCACACGTTGAGTAAAATAGGATTTTAAAAACAGCATGACATTTCGTTGATTTTACTATAATATATTTCACATTATTTTGTTGATTTCTGTTGTATCAAATGCACAACTTTTTGATATTATTCGTTAATGCACTTTAAATTGCACGAAGAAAAATTGGTCTGGTAAAATATAATTAAAAATTCATGACAAAAGAAATTGTCTCTAATATCCAATAAAATTTTTTCATATTGACAATAAGCAATGGAATTAAAACAATATATCGAGGTACTATTGAAAATATTATAAATTACTCTTTGTTTTAGAAAAATGCTCAAATTTAACAAACACTTAAAGGGAAACAGAAATTGCATAAAACCTATACTTTTCACCATGCAAGATCTTTCATTAACATGTTACGATGAAAATAACAAAATTTTTTCATTTTGCTAAAAGTATTAAAATAATTATTTTGAAGCCAATTTCAAACAGCAAATATTACTTCAATATTTTTCTTCGTATCACTTTTATGCGATTTTAAGCAAAATCATATTGTTTCGTTACTGTTTTTGATATAGCACAGAATCGAGTACGCGTGTAGTGTAGGGCAAAAGAAAAATTATCATAGACATTTAAAATTTGTTCTTTAGTAAAAGCAAAAAATGTCGACTTATAGTGTTTTTAAATTTTATATATGTGGAAATCGGCCCGCGACATTATTGTAATTATTTTTTTCATACTTCATTATTTTGTTCATTTCAATGTATAAATAGATACAATACATTATTTTGCAACTAGTAGGCGATCTTGTACACATACACATCAGCCTTAACAATGAAACGATGAAACCACACACATTTCTCATAACTTAACCACCACCATTTATCTTTATAATTATATATCATATATTATAATATACTCTTTAAACGTTTGAATAGTTTGTACGCATGTTTCGTACGAATAGAACCATGATGCAATCAATGCTTCATGAATTTATAAATTCATTAAATATAATATGTGCTTTTATGACCCACCACCTTAGTTTACTCCAGAACATTGATATTATTCATTTCCTATCTCGATTCAAACATTTTTTCGAAAAGTTTTTTCTTCTGATAAAAGGTCATTATTTTCATTACACAAGTATGGCTTAGTTATAATCTTCTCAAGTTAAAATGGACAATTCATAAAATTATAAAATTAAAGCAATATATGATTTATATTTTGAAACAAAAGTTCAAATTATATTTCAAAAATCAAATAAAAAGCTGATATGTTCGAGTTTTTCTTAATACCGAAAAAGATCTAATAATTAATTTTTGATAACTTCGATAAATGAAGATTATCCATTCTTTGCAAATTCTTATTTTTGAATAAATCTATAATTGACTTTTTAGTTATTTTAAATCAAGAATGAAACTTAATTACAAAAATAGTTGTAATAACGTGTTACTTTTCGTAATAGTAAATTAATTGTTGTAAAGAAGTAGCTTTATATTTACGATACCGTATATAATACAGTTTTTGGAATGTTGTATTTGTTAAATACTTTGCATGTTTGATTCAAAATTTACCAATTCATATAGCTTAGGTGTTAGTTGAAAAACTTAAAAGTATTATTTGTTACAGAATCACAAAATAAAAAAGAAACGTCTTGCGGGAATAGAAGTTCCTGAGGAAATAAACCAAGTGAGAAAATGCGATAAAATACTGTTAATCGTACATTTAAATGCATAAAAGCAATTTTAATTATCGGGACTTCTTTGCTTTTTTCAAAAATATTAAGGAGCAATATTTTACCCTTGACAACTTTGTTAATTGTCCGTTTTTCCATTTCAACGCTTATCCTTCATATAGCATAAATACAACGCAATGTAAGAAAATAGTGTACAAGAAGTATACCAAATGAGATAAGAAAAATAAAATTAAATAGTTATAATATAAATAAAGAATGTAAGAGTAATAATTTACAATTTCATCTTGAAAGCATCCATTAGCTCATTGGCAGCGGCATTAACAGCAGCCTGTGTCGCTGCCTGTGTCATCCGTTGCTGAAGACCAGCTCCGATGCCGCCACCACCTCCGCGACTAAACACATACGGACACACGTATGACGAGATTTATTATAAAAGTAACAATTTGAAATATTATTTCTTTCTCTTTGATACTTTTTTCCATACATTACGATTTATGAAAATCGCAAAAGTTAAATACGTAGAATTAAGTTTTATAAGAATATTTAAATAAGGAATCACAGTACTGATTTCTTGAATGTCAATGATAGTAATGAATTGCAAAAATATTCATAAATCATCTATATTGTTTTAAAAATGATCTATAGTTTTACATCACTCGCCCTTACACTAACACATACTAAATTGAAAAATAAATATAAATTGGTATCAAGTTTTCTAATAAATAGACAACTTAATCATCATTGATAGAAAATCTTTTCATTACTTTTCGTAAAATATAAATAAAATATTGTCTTCAAGATTTCAGTCCTGTGTTCTTTTTTAAGAATTTTCATTAAATAAAAAGTCTAGTTTTTTAATGTAGGTATCGCCTTCATTTCTTAAATAAATGTAAT
This sequence comes from Trichogramma pretiosum, assembly GCF_000599845.2. NCBI lineage: Eukaryota > Metazoa > Arthropoda > Insecta > Hymenoptera > Trichogrammatidae > Trichogramma > Trichogramma pretiosum. The sequence goes on from NW_019640801.1 coordinate 183,235, forward strand.
AAATTTTGATTACATCAAGATAATCTCGTCAAAAATATCTTTGATAAAATCAAATTATTTCAATTATTTCAAATTCTATTTAAAATCAAGCATGAAACAACCTGATGGTAGTTTCATTTTTAATAATAGATTACCGATACTACCGGATCATTTAGATATTTCTTTTTTTAATTATTCAAAATTATGCAGGCACCGACACGTCTTCATCACGCAGCTTTTTTTAAAACGATCACTCTATATTCATTTCATACCTTTATAATGAATGATTTGACATGAAGAACACAAATGAAATAGCAAGTAAAACAAATACTTCCATCAAAGTTAAAATACAATATTCGATGTTCGATTGTACTATATTCTTGATATATACATATACATTCAAGTTTTTTAGACTCAGTCGGACGATCAAAAAATTACCGTCTTATCAACACCGCAACCTTCATCCGCAAACTCGCAATTTCAGTTAACTCTATTAAATTTTTTTAAGAAAAAATTGCTGAGATATTTTATTTTTTTATAATTCAATGAAATGTCATGCTGTTAAGAAGCGTTAGATGTTGCATCGTGTGATATACAAGCTCAAAAAGATTTCTCAACTAAGTTCTTATTTTTTATAATTATATACATGGCTATCATATACAACGTGTGAGTTATATAATGATAATTATTTCTCTCATATGTAAAATATGAGTGAATTTACGAGATAATGATACTTTTTGCCGAAATTTTTTTCCTCGAAACATTCAAGCACTTTAAATCGGAAAGTGCAAATTTTTCATAGAGTTTCTCAAATTTTGCCATCAGATGAAGAAAATTCCACAAAAATGAAATAATAATTGCGTGGATAGGGGTGTGCGGTTCTCTAACAGATAAAAGACAATCGAGATAAGATTATTATTACAGATTTCAGGCTACTTGCTGTACGCACAAGAACTTTATTTTCGCAGAGCTCTCAATTTCTCAAGACACTTTGTACTTGTTTCTTTTTTTTTGTTTTAAAAAAAGAAATTGAAGCTCCACAAATTGTTTTTATTTTCTAACGTGATGCTAGCTAACAGACAAAACACGCGAGTATATAGAATTTATGATTATTTGATAACTCTTAAAAAATACAATTACTTGGACCTCTCAAACAAGCAGGTGCATAATCGTTATTTTGAATAAATATATACGTATATCATATGCATTGAGATGTGAAGAAATGCAAACGTGTTGAATGATTTATCATGAATAACATCATCAATTATTCGAACATACATTTCATTATGCTCTCGTAAAGTTAGCGGAAAATCGCGCGATATGTGTATATTGAATGCGTATTATACCATTCGTTGCTGAATTGTAGCGCACACCCCGAATCGACAATGACACCGAAATATTGTGATTTTTTTCATTACACTTAAGTATTTGCAGCCAAAAATAAACCACTTATGTGGCCGAAATGTTCTTTTGTTTTTTTAAATGCGATTATTTTTGGTTTTATTTTTATCAGTTAGATGCAACGAATATTATATGGATTAGTAGCAATTAGGTGTATTAGTGCGTAGACTTATTGTCGGCGCCTGCAATAAAAAGTATAGTTAGCACCAAAAAACTTGTAAGTTGTATTTTAATAAATTCAAAGACAATGTAAAAATCTACGGACTATAAATGTTCTTATACTTCATCGAAAATATTTAATTGATTTCTGAGAAAAATTATAAGTGAATTATTGTGCTTAATGATACTTTTTGAATCTGCTTATCAAAAAAAACATTAAAGACTGTAAACACGCTCAAAAAACGTTATGTGACATATTGCCATTAATTTCTTAAAATAAATCAAGAACTATAATTGATTCATCATTCAATTGACTATTCTTTTAAAATTTTTGTTATTGAACATTATAACGATTTTAAGAATATAATGGCCTAATGTTAAGTGATTTTCACCACCATAAAAAATTTGACTTTATCAATTGACGACAAAGAAATTTAAGTCATAATAATACAAAGGTGAACTTACGAAGGTATAAGAGGAGGTGGTAGTCCTCCACCCGGGGCACCACGCCCGGGCGGCGGTGCACCAGGTCCAGGTCTGTTAGGAATCGCCGGTGCGGGTCTACCACCACCTGCTGGCACTGGTGGTGGAGCTCGCGAGCTAGCTGGTGGTGGTGCCTGATTTCTTGGACGACTACCTGGGCCACCCGGTGATGGTGGTGATAGCCTACTCAATAAAATTTTAATTAACTAAGATTTTTTTTGGAACTCAAGTAATGTATGTATTACATTTTTTAATCAATTAATTAAACGGTGCATCCGTTTGCATGCAAAATTAAATAATGTGATAATCGAAATAAGCAGGTGCTTTCTAAAATTCAAATAATAATCTTACCCAAGGCTGAAGATTCAAATTGTTTCAGAGAAAAGCAGAGTAGAAAAGTTGCATAAAAATGAAAAAATTAGTGAAAGGACTGAAAAAATGGTTAAAGAAGTAAAGGGTGGATTTTTTTACCTTGGATTTTCGCTGGTTGCTAACCAATCGTTTTTAACGGGTGGCGGTACAGGTGTTGTAACAGTAGCCATTGAAACATCACCAATAATTCTAAGAGCCTCTTTGCAAGCATGGTACATGCGAAGCATCTCTTCGCGTTTTTGAGCTTCTTCCGGAGATTCTTCCATCATAGAAGACTGCAAATGTTGATTATGAAAAAATAAATTTAATAAATTATAAAAATTTTTTGTAGCATTGAAGATTCAATAAAACATACTTGATCTCCACTGGCATACAAATGAGCTAAGAGTTCACCATTGATGAAGTCTTTGGCATTGTTTATAATGAGATGCATAATAGTTTTTGGAACTAAATCTCGAGTGGTCTTTGTAACGATCTTCATGTAAGAGTCAACCAAGTTTCTGATGGTCTCTACTTGCCTTTCCAGTTGTGGATCCATGGAAGATTGTGGTTCACTTCCACCCTAAGAAATAACGAATATTAAACTTTCGGAGATTAATATTTTTTTATCAAAAAAGTCAACTAATCTAAAAAAGAACAATAATCTTAAAATATGTTGAATTTATATTTAATTATCAGTGAAAATATAATTCTAAATTTTTTATTAATTTAATTATTTTATTTCTAAGGAAATATTTGCTTTTGCGATAATTTAAATAAACTCAATCTTACTCAATTTTAAATTAGTTGACCTTGATATAATTAATTCGAAAACATCAATGCAATGATGAATGATCTATTCATAAATCACTTCACAAAGGCGGACTACATAAAAATTGTCACTAAATTAGCTGAAAATTTATACGAAAAGTAGCTACAAATCTGAAAATTGTTTTTTATTGTATAATTATACATATAAATATATTATCGTGTTGATGAACGATGAACTGTGCTAAATGCATGTGCAGTTAATACTTTATGGTATTATTGTCTGTCAATTGTAAGGTGTGGAATATAAAAATGGCTTGAAAAATATTTCAAAAGCTACCGATCTGTACGAACCTCATATCCCTCCTTTAGATGATACAAGTTAAAAAAATAAAGACGAATATTGTATTAATAAAATGGTAAAGTCTTCTACACACGGTGTTAAAATCATAAACCATCAAATTGTTTCAGGTATAAAAACAAGGTGGAATTTAAAGAATGTACGAGATTTGAAATAAAAATAATTTTTCTCAATTAGTTTAGTAAATTAAACCAAAGCTTGATTATTCATCAAACAAAATTAAATAAAATCATTTTTAGTTACTTTGATATTCCGCATCAGATCCTATAATATGTAAATAAGAAAATAATATTATCACTGCATGATAATTCATCGTTTTTAGCATCAGTACAATAATTAATCATTACACTTTCTTAATAAAAATTTTAAATGTTATTAAAATTATTACGTTTAAAAATTTTATTCCGGTATGTTTACTTGCTGAAAAATAATTGAAACAGACAAAAATGAAATAAACTTACTTCTCCATCACCGTTAGCTTGTTCTGTAGATTTTTCAGGGTATACTCCAGCACGCAAGAAGGAAGCCTTCCATGAGTCGACATCATCCTGTGTTTCGCAGCTCAACTCGAGTTGTTTGTAATCTTTGTATACGTTTCTACCCTCGGGATTGAAGAGCGCAAAAAGGTGACGACGTGACATGAATCCCTGCTCGAGATCACGCAATTTCAAACCATCCAATGGTAACATGTACTTTTTTTCTCGCTCCTGTAAAAAAAAAGGAAAAAAATAGGAAAGTAAAGTTTATCTTATTTCAAATGCAAAATTGAAGCACAATTAACTTAAAGTTATCAAATGTACCTCTTCATCCTTGAACCATGAAATGCTTTCGGAGGTCAAAACGAACCAGTAATCCTTTGAGCCTCCTTTCATAATACCGAGATTATGTATGCACATGTAACCTTTGCGAATGACCTGATTACCAAGAGTGTGTCTGCCGGCCTTTACGGCGTTCTCCGAAGATTGTTGAGCACTGCAACAGAAAGAACGTTACCAACCATGAAAATTCACTGCTTCTCTATGATAAGAAAAATAGAAGTATGTTATAACGGATGCTTTGTTTTTTTATTTTGAGAAAATAAATTAATAAGAAAATATAAGTTCGATCAAATGCGACTGCTGCGATCTTTCAAATACACAATTATAAATGTAAGCTCAAAAATAGCAATCATATATAATAATAATTGAAAAACTTGGATAAAAATGAACACACGCACGCGTTCGTAGTTCATTATTCTAATGAGATATATACTATTTTTTTTTATTTATATATGTTTGCATTTAGCGATAGTAGGAGTAGATTATAGCCAGATACATAATGGGGCTGTATACGAATCTATGAAAGGCCAATCATGTATCGGACCATCATAACGAATTGCTACATGCCATAAAGCTGCATTAAAGCTTTATCAGACCACACTCGAAAGATCATGTAGAGTTTTTCGAGTTACAGAATTGTATTTTGTAACTCTCAGTTTAATCTTTTCGTATATTTTAATCATTCATTGAACCCATTAGATTTATGGATATTTTTATCAATGATTTTTTTAGTGCCGTATGACATAGCAATGCAGTAGTAATAATTTTATTATTGCAAGCTCAACAAATTAATTTTTTTTCATGGTTAACTTTATTTATCTTGATATGATTTTATGGACTTTTTATATAATCATTAATATTTCAAGAACGAAAATAAAATATTTGACTAAAAAGCAGTTATGTGTGTATTGTGTTAGAGAAAGGTTTTTACTTCTCTAAGTTGTAAATTATATTCAAATACGTACGTGCTTGATTATCATATATAAATATCGAAAGCAGAAATTTCACATTTTTATACTTAATTGGCAAATAGCATATTGTACTTGTTTGAAATAAATATAGTGCTTTCGATATTCCGAGTGTAGGATTTGGGAGAAAAAAGGTAAGTAAATCACTCAAATGAAAAAATGTAATGTACACCTAAGCTGCACAAAATGTAATATAATATAATAAACACGCATAATACGAAAATTTGTAAACTCAGGATAAATGAAAATGAATCAAAATATATATAGGATAAAAAAACAGTATGTGATATTAAATAAAAATAATGGTCTAAAAATAACGAGATCTGAAATACCTAACCACTATAAATGTAAGACCCAAATTTACTAGGTATAAATCAAACAAATGTTCAACAACTCATAAGGAAACTCATCATACATCTTATAAAAACATATCATTGGTAAATATTTTTTCAATCTCAAAATTGATAATAATTAAAGAATAATTATTTGAAAAAATGAAAGTAAATGAACTAGAATTGGAATAATCAGCCAATTATTTTAATTGAAGGAATATATATACATAAGTGTTTTTGAGTATGATGAGAGGTGAAGTCATATGTATGCAAAAACCAAACAAAGGTTCAAAATTAAAAATATATTGCAATGAAAAACTTTCCGACTTTTGATGCACGTTTAATCGGCTCTCTTACCTTGCATTATGGCTACTGGCTGCCGCGCTGCCGGTGTAATTAAATCATTGTTTTTATTTGTGAAGTACAACATGGGCAATGAAAATAGAAAGATTGACATGATAAAGTGAGACAATGATCAGTGAAAAAGACACGATGATTTATGTATATTTTATAATCAAAGTCCCGATTGATTAAGCATGAATATCATCATATGCTGCTTAAAATATTTTTCAGAAAAAGAAGAGTTTTTATTGTTTCTCAACAATTTTGAATTTATCTCGTGTTCTTTTTCTGGACTGAGGATGTTTTAATATTTCATTATACATATAATATTGCTTAACTTCAATGCATGGGCTTATTACCTTTGTATTTACATTTTCTAATTCATAATAATATTTTTTTAAATATTTAAATATCATAAAAGAACTTGAAAAAAATACGCATCGTATTTTTATTATATTATAAACAAAACATGACTTTAACAATATCTCTTCAAGTTCATATATAGTTTATATTAGAGAATTCTTAGCAAATCATTTCTAAGAGAAAAAATAGCAAAGTAAAATTCTACATAAAAATGGGATAGGGAAAGGGAAACTTATTTAAAAAATAAACGAAATAATTATTACTAATAAAAAAGGTAAATTAATGCTGGAAGAAATGTGCAATCTATTTATGCTATAATAAAAAAGTTTCGAGAGCAAATGTGAGGTCAGAGATGTCTACAGTGGCCTTAGCAAGGCATGCATCATATAGCCGAAGGAAAAGTTTGTGCGAGGATTTTGTGTAGTGCTGCACAAATTTAATTTTTTTTTGTGAAACAATTGCCACTAAGCAAAGATGCAAGTCCAATGTGCGCAAATTATCAATAATAAGTTCTAATTTTTTCATCGATTTTTTTCTCTTGTCATCCTATGAAATATATCCTATAATATAGAATATATGAATATATATATAAATATATATTCTATATATCTGAACAATCATGCTATGAAGCATTTAAAAAAAAAATAATTGAGCTTGTAATTTTTAAAAATTCAAGAAAATAAGTTTCGCTGAACTATTTGAGTTGTTTGTAAAACTTAAAATTATAAACTTCGCCGTAATTATTTCAGTGAAAATTATCTTGTAAATTCGATTTAAATAATAAAATAAATAAAATGGGATTTCTCATTTGAGCAAATTAATATGGATGTAAAAAATATACTCTTACGAATAAATTATTATATCGACGTTCTTTACGAGTAGTAGCACTTTTCCATTTAAATTAACTTATAAATGTGCTACTCTTTGTAAAGAGCGTCGATATGTGCATTACTACTGGTTAAGAATTTAGTATAAATACAATATGATCGAGTAATCAACGTCAAAATATTTTCATATTTAATTTGATAATAATAGACTAAAGTTGACTTACTTTGCAAAACCAATAAAATCTTCGTGATTAGTGTTCATATATGCTAGTTCACAATCTACCAGCAGTATAAGTTGTTCTTTACACATTTGCTCTCGTTGTCTTACATGGGTGGTGATGATACGTTCCGTTTCTTCTCGAAGTCTGGGATATCTTGACATCTGAATAGAAATTAATTGTTAAGGGAATGCGTTAGCATGAAAAAAAAACAAATAGTTCAAAACTCACGCGGTCAGTACAAATACGAACAACGTTGCTGAGTTCTTGTACGACTAGATCGACACATTTGAGACTAGGCTCTTTTAGCCTATTAATTTGTTTCTTGACGATAGCCTCAAAAGCCATATCGGGAGTGAAAAGACCAACACGTATACCTGTAATGCACAATTACGTGTCATTGTCAAAAGTTAAAATTATAGTTTGAGTTCAGTTATTTACGAACCATGAATATTTCTGATAGCAAAAGCAATTTCTCTTCGCAATTCCTTCTCATCAAATTCCATTTTGACTATTTCAAATGGAAAACGTTCGTGGAATAGTCGGTTGATTTTTGCACCACCACTTAGCTCCATAGTGTTGATTTGAGCTGAACCGGAACCTTCAATAGTTCTCTCAAAGTCTGATTGAAGTTGCTGAATCATTCTTAAAAATGACTTACTTTTAGTCGAGTAAAGAGAGTATCGTATAATTATTGTTAATGTTAAGGGTAGAGAGCCATGATGAACAATAATGATTTTCACTAAGTATATTTTGAAATGTATTAGATTAATAATTATATCCTTATTCTGGATTCACCATTGGTTGCGTGTTCAATTGGCTATATTTTAATTAATGTTAAATTTTGCAAATCATGGCTAATAAAATCGAAGTGTGTATTTTCATTGTTTCAAGCGTTTGACTAATTAAGTATCTATAGCGCTTCTAGGCATGCGTGTTTTACTCGTAAAAGTAATGCAATCAAATATAATTAATAAAATAATTCATGCTATTGAGCACACAACTGGTTAGAGGGCACCCACAATAAGGAAAATAAGAATACCTACAAAAACATTTGTATTGATTTGTAATATAATCTGTAAAATAAAAAATGATGTAACTTTCAGGACCCTCCACCCACAAAATAATTAATATCATGAGAAAAAGAAAGATAGAAAAATAAATGAATGCTACAGGTGCACTGGTTGCGTGATATTAACGTTATTGCAATATCGAGTAGATTTTTCTGATAAATAACTTACTGAAGCATGGCTTTGGTTTTGATAGCCGGATCATCCGGCCTGAAGTGTTTGTACTGCTCGACATCCTTTTCAAGGGCTAAAAGTTGCTTTTGCAGTCTATCTCGCAATGCCGGTAGCGTATCCCTAATGTGGTTCGTCAGCTGCTGATTAAGAACGCGCTGAAGGTATGGAGTACCCAATTTATCCGCCAAGTGCCGATAGGATGGATGACTGTGGAATTATAATTTCATGAAAATTTATTCTATCTGAATAACAGTAATATTTGTTAAAAAGTGCAATTTACCTCAAAAAGAATTTGCGCTCTGCTGCCAGAGCTGCTCTTATGTCTTTGCGACCTTCGATATCTTTCTGACTTCTGTTTACTACTCCTATGTAGCCTCTTCGCAGGGGCAACAATTTGTTTTCTAAGATATCTCGAGCATCTGTACCGTCATCCATAAGATCCAGCTTAGTAATGACACCAATGGTACGCACACCTAAAAATCCAAGAAATTAAATCATTACCAATCTAGCTTTTGCTTGGTGCATCTAATCGAAATCAAAGAACATACCTTGGGGATCGACCTCCTTGGCAAGTTTAAGAGCATCGCTATTTGCTAAATCAGTATTCGCAGGTGTGACAGCTAAGATGAGACAGTTTTCACGCTTGATGAATTGAAAGATCATTCCTTTGATTTGAGCCTCAATATCGGCTGGTTGGTCGCCGATTGGCACCTTTGTCAATCCAGGTAAATCAATTAGAGTCAAGTTCAACACTGCAATTAAATTAAGAAACATAAAGTCATTAATATCTCAGATGATTTAAAATAAAGGTGTTATTAGTAACTATTGATTGAAAAATTTGACTATTCAGTTAATAAAAATGCTACTTAAAAGTATTAAACAATACCTATAATTTTAAAGAAAACAAATTTTGTTTTCAAGTTATTTCAGTTTGAATGCCGGAATATTTTATAAATAAAAACGTATATTCTTCAAGTTAAAATTGGCTTTGCAGTCATTTACAAAAATTGACTTTGTATTGAAAAGAGCGAATAAGGTTTAATCAATAGTTCGCGATGACCCAAAACGTTGCTTTTTACAGGACCATAATACTCATTTTAGTTATTGTCCAATGAAATGTACTTGTTCACACTCAAAGTCGTGGTGAAATATCTTACCATTGGGTGAGTAAACTCTTAAATTGATAGGCAAATTGGAAATGCCTTTGTTGCTTCCAGTAACTCGATCCGTCTCTGCCTCGATTTCTTTCCGAACTTCATCGAAATCCACGAATTTTTTTCCTTTGCAGTGAAGAAATTCGGCCCATTCTGGAAAACAAACATAAGTAGGATTGGTTTCAACGCTGCATGAAATTAGTGAATGGATTATTTTCTCTCTTTTACGATTAATCCGCCACGAGCGACGATGGCAATGAACTCGATTTCCTACTTATCGTTTTTACCCGCGTGTGTGTTTGTGTGACTATGTTACCCATGCCTCGCTCGTTTGCGCAGGAAGCAGCTCGATAACGCGAAACGGACATCCACCACGCGTACACTAGTCAGGAGAAAAGCATAAATGTAATGCTTGCTCTACAGCCTCCGACGAAGATCATATTTTTTCAGTCGATTTTTTATTTTCATTTTTTATTGTAGAAAAATGTCACGTTAACAGACTACTCGTCAAGAAAACGATGCTTTATCGGGCGAATATTTATGCTGACGCATGAGAGAGGCAGATTTTCCATGTAAAGCTTGGAAAGTTTTTTCACGCTCGAGCACTGATAAACGCGCAGGACAATACTTTCTTGTTATGTCACGGATGACTTTTACTTTAATATTAAAAAATTGTAACACATTTGTGTGGCATACAAAATATAATCATACTAGCTAGTTTCAAGAATTAAATCATTTCTACTGTAAACGCATTATTTGCCTCATTGATAACTCTTTGGTAACGTCTTAACAAGAACATTATGAGAAATAAATATCGATTAAATATTCACGGATATCATTTATTTGGGTTTTATTGAATTTCACTATAGTTACAAACGAAGCTGAATTATATTGTGTACGTGATACGAATAAATAAAGAAATGTGTTCGAGACATTTTCAGTTAATGTGGTCGTTGCGTGAAAATTGAATAATGCATACAAATAAATCGTTATTTAAAGGCATTTCCTTTTTTGTTTTTTGTTTGAATCACGCGTTGAAAATAAAAAATATTTGGTAGGGCTATGAGCTTTATTTACCATTGTCGAATAGTAACTTTTTCAAGAGCTACATTAGAATGAATCGATAAGAGGAGCTACATGTGTTCATTGTGCACATAAACAGTATATTTTCATGTATAAGTTACTATTACAAGATTTAATAAGCAATTTTACGATGCACTTGTTTAGCGATTGTTTCTCTTAATAGTTGCGATATAAATAATAGCCGCTCGCAATCGAAAGGAAATGTATACTTGCAACAGATAAAGCTATATCAACCGAGCTTACATTTGTAATAGAATGTATCGCTGCGTAAATTAACAACACTGCATCGTGTATCGTGATCGATTTAAACTTCATACTTTGCACATGTGCTAAATAAGATGTAAAAAAATTGAAAATGTATTCAAATTTGGGCACAAAACATAAATAGTTCTGAAACAGTCATAGGCATGTAAAATAATGCTAGGTACAAAAAAAGCTATAGATATTGGGACCTGTTTCTTTAAACGAATCGAAGAATCGAGCATATCGAGCATAATATGGAAAGTCATAGTTCGTAAATACGCGCTAGTCTTTTTATCTCGTTCAGTGGAGATTCTCAAGGTCTCTCAAGCTCTAGTTTGTGTATATTTGCTACAGTAAAGCACGCCTCTGACACAAATGCAGTCTAAATCCTCAACACACGATCAATATGGGTTTAACTTTCAACCTCTCGTCCGAGCGTCCATTCCCTCTGCACGGTTGTTCTCATCTCAAGTGTCATCTGTGTCATTTCATAAATTCTAACATCGACAAATATATAGTTGAGATAGGTCGGATGTAGAAGCCACCCCATATCAAATTTCGATATTCCGATATGGAGAAGCGTTTATTTTCGAGACTTGGCCCCGTCTATACGACGCGCGTATATATGTGCACACGTGATAAAAGTGTACATATATATCACGTGCAGCGCAAAGGCGCCTGCAACAAGGGGGTAGCTGCGCGGACATTATTGACCCGCGCACACTGAGACACATACACGTACGTAATCGTAATACATATTTAAAGTCAAACGTGAGACAAGCACAATACAACGTGAGTGCTCGATTATTTTGTGTGTATTAACATCTATTACAACGCGTAAAAACCTTTGCTTGCGTTTTGATTGTCAAATTATTATGCTTTGGCCAACTTATCATATTATATTTTGATTTAATTTGACGATTGGGCGACCGAGACAGAGATTTATATATGAGGGAGAAAAAAAGAAATGACTATACGATTAAAAGAAGCAAGGGCGCTGCTGCTGGTGCGCGGGAGAGTCGCTATCACCGCTCAAGAGAATTGCTCTTGACCTAGATGGAACAGAGACAGACGAAGCATACGCCCGCACGCGTGCGCGGGGATGAAAAGAGAGCACGTCGCGCACTGAGCACGCGCGAATTTTACTTGCGAGCTTTTTTCTCATCATTGTAGCGTTGGTGATCGCGAGTGACACGCGACTCTCCGCGGTCAATTGTTTTTCTTCTTCTATTTTTTCAAAGATCGCGAGAAAAATGAGAGCGAACGATAGTTTTTTCTTTAATCGATTCGAAGACGTTCCCGAGGAATTTTTTATAGACTATATTGGCTACAGAGTACATCGAGAGCTACATTGAATGTCCGCGAGAAATTGTTCAATCAGTCGATGAAAAGCGTAATAGTAATGGAATTTGCTCGTTTGTTGCAACAGTTTTTCAATCACTACCTTATGAGAGCGTGCACTACATTATTGAATTTCGTACTTTATAGCTTTTGAGCTTGCGAGATTTTTTCATGAATGAATAATTATTGCACTCGAATAAAACTCAGAGCTGGTGATATGTAGCTTTCATCAATTTTAAACATGTTACCGTTTCGATTCAATACAATCTCGTGATTTCAAAATCTGCAAGGTATATAAGATAATCATCCGGACTGAAAATGTTCAAATTCATTTTATATTCGGATTCGTACTGAGGTCGAGTTTGCATTGTTAAAACATTTACAAAGCTCCACTCTCCATATAAAAAAAGAGATATTTTCAATTAGCTATGCTCCACATTCGTTTGAGTAGATAAAATTCTACTTCATTACTATAATGCACGTTCAAGCTCATGTTTCTCTTTCCATATTCATAAAAAAGCTCACTCGTTCTCGAGTACTATTCTGCATCACGGCTCATAATTACAACCGTGCATTATGACGTAACTCGAGTTAAAAGAAACTTGCGCTCCTTTTTCTGACCACGTATACTTGATAATTTCACTTAATGGCTCTATTCGTGACGATACAGCTCACATACATACACCATCGCTTACAGCAAAATTGGGCAAATTCAAACTTTTCATCCATGTCAATTAAAGTTCTGAGTAACTTTTATGTTAAATTTTTCCATGTGGATGGTAAAAGCCTCGGTTCGTTAAAATTTCATTATAAAAAATGTACATTCGGACACTGGTACTGTCACCCAAAAGCTTCGTGAGCTTGGATAAATCAGTGGCGCGTCTGAAAGTTGACAAATTTAAATCAGGAGTAAACGCGCGCTGGGGTTAATGCTTGTGTGTGCGTATACGTATGTAGCCGTGTTTATAAGTAATTATTATATTTTTTTTAACAGACAAGGTCTCATCAATTGGCGCTAATCATGTCACGTCTGATGTTCTCGTCATTGAGTAATCACGTCCACGTCTCTTGGGACATTATTTCTTTTTTCCTCGCGCAAACCAAGCGATATCGTCGTCTGCACGGACGATAAGAGCGCACAGAGATTTGTTGAAATTTTACGCACACGTAAGAGAGAGAGAGAGAGAGAGAGAGAGAGAGAGAGAGAGATAAAGAAACAGAACCGTAAGAAAACGCGACAAATGACACGTTTGTCAGATTCGCATGCGATTGGATCGCGCGACTGCATAGAGCAACTCAAAGAAATGAACGAGCCGCTACAAGTTCCCTCGCAGGTTTACCTGCGGAGCGTGCGGGGGCGAAAGCAGCTTTATTCGTTATATTGATTAGCACGCGAGTCGAGTCGAGTCTCGAGTGCGCGCGTGAGAATGCTGTATTGTGAGTCGTAGAGCACATGACAAACTGAATCGCTCGATATTATTTATGCTCCCACCCGCTCGCTCGTTTATCCGTATTTCTAGTCTTTTTCTCCATCTCGATATCGATTCAATTCGGAATAGTTGCCTCGGTCTGGCCACGTGTTCAACGCCCGAAAATAAATTAAATCCAACGAGCGAGTCATTTTGAACGAGCAACCATGAGTTGGCAGCGCGAATGCCTTGTAAACATAGAAATTATTAATTCCTCGTGCGAGAGATTTTTTTTCGTTGATTATTACAGCGCAATTGATCAGGTATCAAAGAGCGAGCTGCATCGAGCAGTAGTGCTTTATCAGCTCCCACACTGAACGATGCAAGACCAATTGTCAAAATGCGCGCAACAGAGAAAGAGAGAGAGAGAAAGAGCACGAGTCGAGAGTACGGCTGTTTGTAAACGATATATAACCTTTATCTAGGCCTGCATCATGCCGTGTCCATACGATAATCATGTACGAGAGCGAGGCGGTGCCAGCAATGATTTTCTTTTTGCATTGAATCGATCAATGACTTCAGCACTTGTTCTCTGAATTATGCGCCAAGTCGCGAGACATGGAAAAATTTTCTCTTTATCCGCGAAAAAGACGCGCTGTGTTCGACGATAAAACTAAATCGACGCTTTCCAGTTGTCATTTCGTACTTACCGCTCATGCTGTTGATCAGCTGTAGGATGAGAGGTCGTCTGGTAACGATACCCGAGCCTCTGGGCAGAAAATCCCTGTTGACAACAAAAAAAAGAGGACAAATTTAATGAGATCAATTTTGTAGGAAACATTTTTATTTTTACTTTCGTAGCGCTCGATCCACCTCACACACATCTTAAAAATTTGTTCATAAATATGTACTGCTTTACAGTTACAAGACCAATCTTTCATCCTTGGTTGTTAGTCGGTAATTTTATCAAAAGGTATTATGCACGCGTACCACACGCACATGCGACATTGCATATCACACACATTCTTTTATTTTCCTTTCTTCCTTTTCTAAACTTGTGTTGTGAAATTTCTCTTGTTTGCTTCACTAAAGCACGAGACTTTCATGTATTTTCCGGCTGCGCTTTGCATGCGCGATTATCGATCGATACATTCATAGGCTTGAAAGATCGTCCACAATGCGAGATGCAGTGCAGTATGTTGCACTTGATCAGTTGCATTGGCGACGATGACGAGTTCCAAAGATCAAATAGAATTATATTACCTTTGAATCGAATTTATCAAGACATCGGCAAAGACAAATGAGAAGAATGGATCGTTGTAACCACGTCCACACACTATTAGAGTCACTACGATTGTGATTGTTAGTATGCAATAACTATTAATTCTATAATGAAACATTTTTTGATAACACCAGTTATAGAATGAAAAAGTATGTAAAATTTTTATCAAATACATCTAGTAAAACCGAGAAGTGACTGATAGTTATAACCAAATATTTAATAAAATTGGCATTTTTTTCTAGTTACAAAATAAACTGTCATAACTTTACTTTGTTTTTGCTAAAGTAAAATTAATCTAATTTCAATACAAAGGAAATCAAGAATAACTTCTTCGATAGTATAGTTATCTATCTTTGTAAAAATATTGAACACAAAAAAACAGATTAATGTTAATTTAATTTTAATTTAGTCATGTGGGTTATTTGAAATCAAATGATAATTTTTTATCAAAGACATAGTACACCCAAGCACATAAAGACATAGATACATTGATACTCTGATTTATTAACGGGTAATTCCATTGGAACAAAAATAGAAACTGGTCCGAACCTTTTTTTGGATATTATTCCAGAAAGCATTATGATAATAATGTTGAAGATTTGAATGATAACCTTATTCATTTTTTCAAACTACATGGAACATTACATATGTAAATGAGAATTCTTTAGTTTTTGGGACTTGACAAAGATATAATAGAAAATCAATAAAAAGGTTTTCTGTTACATTTTAAAAATACCTGTTATTTTTAAAACAATCACTAATTGTTTAGATATTTGATATTGCAAACAACCTTGCATGAATATCTGTTTTATTGTTCTGATGATAGTGAATCATCGATGATTCATTTATTCAGTTCATTGTTAAATAATTAAAAGCGGTAAAAATCTCTCATACTTTGGCATCGAAAGTTTTAAAACATACAGATGGTAATAATAAAAAAGTCAATAAATCAATACAAGCTGCAAGATTATTTGACCTAGCAGTGAACCAGAAAATGGTAGTCAAAAATAAATGGTTATATCAGACAATTGATAATTCCAACTGAAAAACATCAAGTAAAAAGAAAACATTAAAAACTGATAAATTAAGAAGAGTATGTTGAATGTAGCAAGATGCATCAGCTGTACAGTTTGAAGAATAATCAAACTTCCCTAACAAGTATTGATCAGTCTGAGCTAGAGGGAGTAGAGACTGAAGTTTGCCAAGTCAGTTGGCCTCCTTGCACTGTATCACACGCCTCGCATCCTTTGGAGCCACATCGTCATCATCGTATCATAAATGAAAAGCAGAAGCGTAGTTTGGCATGGTCGCATGGGAGATCGAGGAGGCATTATTACGCGCACGGCCGAGTCTTACAAGCTCTATAATGGTCGATAGCTGCTGTCTCATGCATTACACTTACTTTCCGACGAAGTTCTCGAGGACAGATGACTTTCCTGCACTCTGACCACCGACGACGGCAATCTGAGGCAGGTCGAGCTGCATCGTGACTCCGAGTTGCGTGAACGCATCCTGGAGCTTGTTCACGATCGGAATCAGCTGCTCCATTCCCGTATTGCCCGACATGGTGGAAACTATTTATTAGTAAATAATCGACACTTATCACTTTGGCTCGTTGGCAGCACACACACACGCGCGCACTAGTTCTCCAGACCAGCACACACTAATATTCGTTACAGCATCAATAACAGCGAGTGGATTTCAGCGCTTCTCGGCGAAGTTCAGGTCCTCCTTCGAGAACACTTGGTCCGACCTCTGCTTGTTACTTGTTAATGCTGCTGCTGCTGACTACCGCTGCGCGCTCGTATCAGATAGTCTCCTCTTGTTCGATATATAGAGAAGGTGGGAGGCGTAGGGAGCTTGGGAGAGGTGAAGGGGGCGCAAAATGGCCGTTTTTTTTTGCACGACCAGCAGTAGATGCTCGAGCACGAATGGTGGATAATCCAGGGCGTATCAGCTAGGCATTTTTCAGAAGCTCGGGGTCCCCACAGGTAGACGAGCTGGCTCGGACAATCGCGAAGGACGAGCTCGGTCGCGCTGGACAGACAGCAGCAGTTCAGACTCGGAAAACGAGCGATCGAGGCTCCGCGAATCGCGACTCCGAAAGCGCGAGCGAGCCGCGGCGAGAATGAGTACGACGACTACGTAGTGTGTCTGTGTCATATGTGTGTGTGTGTGTATACAATTTTCCCCAACCTTTTGCGTCTGCGCACGCAGTCGACTTTCTGCAATAGCTTATACATTCGCTCTTGCTAGATGCCTCTCGCTCGCAAGGCAGCGTGCCAGCGATGGAGACAACTCACGCGCTTGACTTGCTTCGCGACGTGAAGCAAGCATCAAGTTAACAGTGAGTTAGCAGCCGAGCCCGAGTTGCGCGCGTTGCTACTTCTCCTTCTTTCTCTTTCTTTCACATACAATTTTCACGCACACGATGTTTTCGGCCGCGCGACTCTCTACACGGACTACTTGTTTTGGCTTATATGATGTATAGGGTAGACCCTGTTTTCTGTACGGCCAGAAGTTAGTCGAGATCGTTGACGCTTTGGCTTCATTTTCTTTGGGCGGCAAGTTCCAACTCGGGTTTTTGGAGTCGCCACTCCGAATTTCGTAAGCAAGTTGATTTAAGGTCGATTCTGCTTCGAACATTATGCTTCGAACATTATGCTTCAGCTTGGAATTGGCTTTTATGTAAATGCTACTAGAGCTTTCGAATGAAGCATACAAGATTGTTAAAATTGCGAGATGCTCTGTAATGATAGATAAGTAATGCAGAAGCGGTTGATTGAGTAAATGTTGATAGAATTTTACGATCGCATACATAAAAAGTATGGAGTGTGCGCAAAGCTATCTGAAAAATGGATGATAACACGATTCATGTCTGTGACATCGATTCTACGAGGTTATGATGAACACACGAACGCGCGGCCAAGTCGGTGCCGATCGATAGCACCGAACAAAAGTAAGTAACACGCGTCGAAACTCGAAACTGCAATGCGCGGCAGAATGTAGCTGGAAGCTGGCCGTGGGTCGTCTGGCATGTGCGCGACAATATTACAAATTGACCTACGAAAATAGAAAGTAGCTTCAGTTGATAGCTCGCATTAAAAAAACCTGCAACGACCTAATGTATTGTTGTAGTAAATGGCCCTCGCCGTCGACCAAGTACCTATAAATGTAATCTCTATGAGCTTCGTGGAATTGAAAAAAAGGAAAACTGCTCCGAAACTTGTAAATCGATCTGCTGTTCGCATTACATTGAACTTACATGTACTCCATTGGGTAAACAACCAAACAGATGAACAGATTTCTAGTACGCGAACAATTGCTGACAATTATTTGATTATATTAAATTATCGTTACTATTTAATGAGCTCGTGATATTTTACTGTTAAATAAAAATACCGCTATAATTATTGAATATTATTTTTGAACAACCATTAAAGTAATCAATCATCTAGCTTCTGGAAGCTTGTCCATCTATTAAGTTACTATACTATCCTATAGTAATGACAAATTGTAAAGGATAGATGTTTTCAGTTATCAAAAAATCGATTATCTTTGGTCGTATTGATGAAGCGCATACCTATGCGGTAACGCATAATCAGCAGATTTTCGTCGCTTACTTACATCGTCGCCCCAGCGCAAAAACCGCACCAATGTAAACTCGAGAGGCAAAAACGTGCTCTAGTCCTAACTTTTTAACGTACTATATTTCATGAGTATAACTATATGTATCTTTTCAAAATTGGACTAAGGCACGCTTTTACCTCTCGAGTTTATATTGGTGCGGTTTTTGCGCTGGGCGCGACGGTATACTCGAAACGGCACCTCGATAGGATTCGAATTGAAAACAATATTTGAAAACTATCAAGTAGTCTCGAGTGAAAAGAAGAAAGGAAGCATAAGAAATTTCCTCTCTGTTGTTTAGGAATAGGAAATCAGTATGAATATTTGACCAAATTGTGAACTTGAATTGTATAAGTTCAAAGTCACTTTTGCTCCTTCTTTTGGGGAATTCCTAGGCTACACTCATAAATTCCACATAGTATTCTCATTACTTGCACGTTAATTAAAAGATCAGCTTCCTTGAAGTGTAAAAAAAAACACAGTGATCTCAGTCAAAGTTGATTTTTTGAATTATCTTAATCATTCTTTCCCGAACAAAGCTCGACTTTATTTGACAATTTTAAATACACCATTCAGAATTTTGTTTTTTCTCCAAAATTTCTCTAACAATTTTAGGATATGAGAGAGTCGAAAAAATGTTTTAATTATTGAATACTTTGACTACTTTACATATGTAACTGTATTTCATTTCAAGGACTAGTATTTTTCGCAATAATTTGAAAACTTTACTTAAGTCTAAGCAACAAACGCAAGTAAGGCCGTCTATAGACCGACATCATTGATGATCCTCTATTAACTCTTAAAATGTATTCAGAATTGTGGAAATTAGTATCGAATCACAAGTCTTAGAATTCTGAATAAGATCATTTACTCCCTGGTTCAATGAGAGACGAGCGTCTCGGCGATGAAATCTGCTTTCGATTAATTTAACGGATGAATCCTTAGGAAAATTCTCATACTTTGAGGTTTCAGCTACAAATTGACAGTCTCATTATCGATTAATGAAAACGGTGAAAGGTAATATTTACAACATTTACAAACGAACGTCGTCGTAAAAAAACTTGGTTATTTTATCTATTTAACTCAATAAGTTTTCAATCGAGTGTTTTCGTAATGATTAAATATCACTTATTTGTACATCAATGTTCATTTTTAAAAGTTAAACTTGATTCGATTCATTAGTTTGTGAAATCAAAAAATTTTAGTTTCTCATATTTTATAATCTTTGATTGTGACACAAAAATTGAAACTCTAGTGTAATTACAATAACATAAATATGTTTTGGTTACATGAGAAATGTTAAATAGGTAATTTGCATACTATAGTTATGTTGCGGTCGCGAGAAAGAAAAAAAGTGACCGTCAGAGTGACCATTACGATGCCGCACTTGTTCACAATGAGCATGCATTAATCATTTCAAAAGATTCACGAGCAGCGTGAAGAAAAGCCGTGCATGTGAATCAGAGATGTGAATTAGAGATTATAGATAACAATATTATATATTAGATATAGATACAGGTATATTTTGGCAGATCGCTCGATTGTACTCGGGTTGTGCTTAAGATGTGATTTTATATGACCAAGACCGATTCGTTTAATATGTAGGAGATGTTTGATAGTACGTAGCCAAATAAAGTTAAAATCGCATGAGTCTTGGGCAGGAAAGCCGTCGATTTTGAAGCTTCCAGTAGAAGCGATAAATGACAACTGGCAGCATCGTATCGACGAGCCGCATTCATATCATGAGTTGAGAAGATATAATATACGTCGCTCGACAAGCTACCGGAGCAGTGACAGAGGGAGTCCATCCGCTCCACGACGACCGTGGCTTGGAGCTTACCGGCTGCACAAGTGCAAGCGCCCAAGTAGCGGCAATACTCATGTTTGAGGCAAACTACACATAACACAACAACAGATCGCGTACTTTAGCACGCACACGCACAAGCATGACATATACCTACACGTAACTTGTACACAACACACATAGATTATCTAGCAGAGTATAGGTATAGTCATAGTAGCAGCAGCAGCAGCAGAGCCAAAGAGGGCCGCAATTGGAACAGTAGCAGTAGGCCAGCGCGCGATCGCTGCGTGCAATTCGTCGTGGCACCCAAGAGATTGAAAATTCGCAAGACTGGACTAGGGCTTACAGCAGTCACTAGTCTCTAGTCTTGTAAGACGGCGCAGTGCAGACTGCCAAACTACGAGTGCTGAGGTGTGCGGACTGTGGTTCATCGAGTCTGTCGTCAGCGCGGTGCGCCTCGATCCGAACGTCAGGAACACCTTAGCATAGCGGCCCAACATGTCCGAGCTCGACAGCTGGATTGAAATTGCCAAGGAATGCAAGTACCTGCCAGAAAACGATCTGAAGGTTCGTATAGTGGCAAGTGCATTCTCGAGGTTATGGAATAGTGACCAGCTTTTGATTTCGCATAATTTCATCATTTATTTTCTGTGCAGAAATTATGCGACCTCGTCTGTGACATCCTCCTCGAGGAGTCCAACATTCAGCCAGTCTCTACTCCAGTCACCGTCTGCGGCGATATCCACGGTCAGGTAAGTCTTGGACATTTCCTCCTACATGCAGATTCTTCTAACCTCAATGCTCTGTCTCTGTATACCTGTTAACATCAATCTCCGAATTGCATAGGTATACGAGCCATTTACGGCAAGCACGCACGATGATTTTCATTTTTTTTTCTCTCACACCACCTCGTTTACGTTTTTCTGCGACTCATGAATAATGGAGCGACGTATGAGTATGTATAGGTATGCAGATGATACCGAGCTGTATATATCAGACGTACAGTTCTCAGAGGCATTGTATAATATGCGAAAATCTATAGACATACCTACGATGCTCTCTATGCACCGATCCGCTCTATTTTTGACTGCCTTGCACCTACCGCGCATCGTTTAGGTAGATCTATTATAAAGCTGTTAGGTCTGCAATAGCCACTCCAAATTATTGAATAGGGGCCAGGATGTTGAATGTTAAAACAATACTCATTTATCGAGTAATTGACACGATGCACAACTTTTGCTTTCAGGCAGCATATGAACATATATTCTTAATTAGTTCTTTCATTGTACTCTTTACTTCCTGTAAATATGCATTCAATAGTTGCTCTTTTATTTTTACAGTTCTATGACTTGGAAGAGCTTTTTCGAAATGGCGGACAGGTGCCTGATACAAATTACATATTTATGGGGGATTTTGTTGATCGAGGATATTATAGTTTAGAAACGCTTACTCGCCTATTAACACTAAAAGCCAAATATCCTGACAGAATAACTTTGCTCCGAGGAAATCATGAATCTAGGCAAATCACTCATGTTTATGGTTTTTATGGTGAGTCAGTCATTATTAATTAATATAGAATATATTTTTTTAATATAATACATAAAAACATTGTTCACATTTACAGATGAGTGCTTGAATAAATATGGAAATTCAAATCCATGGAAATATTGCTGTAGGGTATTTGATTTACTCACAATTGCTGCCGTATGTACTTTCATTTAATTTATTTAATTTTTGTTTCAAATAAAATTTACATAAATTTTTGTACTTACAGTTAATAGATGATCAAATTCTCTGTGTGCATGGAGGATTATCACCACTTATCAACACGTTAGATCAAATTAGGATAATTGAAAGAAAACAAGAAATCCCTCATAAAGGTAAAAAAAATGTTGTTTTGCATCAATTTTATAATCTTATCACTTGCTATGATCTTTTTCACTTTCATTTTATAATGAATATTAAAAAAATATTTTTTCTTTCTTCTAACAACAGGTGCTTTCTGTGATTTGGTTTGGTCGGACCCTGATGAAGTTGATACCTGGACTGTTAGTCCTAGAGGTGCTGGTTGGTTGTTTGGAGCTACAATAACTGATAAATTTATGCACATAAATGATCTTAAACTTATATGCAGGGCTCATCAGTTAGTTAATGAAGGTATTAGATCCTTTTCACATTTCAACAATATTTTATACATATATAGGTGCAAAAATTAATACTCCTTTTAATGATTAATATTTAATTTCTAGGCTATAAGTACATGTTTGATGACAAATTAGTAACTGTTTGGTCAGCTCCTAATTATTGTTATAGATGTGGCAATATAGCTAGTATTTTACAGTTCGACAGTTGCGATGAAAGAACTCCGGTGCTATTTGAGGCGGTGCCAAAGAATGAGCGAGTGATTCCTCCTACAGTCACCACCCCCTATTTCTTGTGATTTTGGAACAATGTGATGCAACATTGGGCCTCTAAATTATCGTCCAGCAGACTGTGCGGAATGTGAAGCAATCGAGCACTCGAGTAAATCATGTTCCGAAATTATTTATTAATTTCATTGTTAAATGGATCGTTTTAACATTTTTAACTTTAAGGTGGGAAAATAAATTATCACCATTCTATTAAGCACATCGACGTTTTGTAAAGATTTTGCAGAAGCTTTATTATGAGGTTTTATAGAAAAATTAGGGTTTTTAAAAAACCAATGGCTGTAAATTTTGCTCTTTCTATAATGGTCGAGTTCAAACAGAGAATGAGCTATGTATAGTAACGTTGCGCTTTTATTGTTACTTATAATGTATAATTTACGGAGCATGTGCGTTTTGAATGAGAGAAAATAACGCTTGTTTTGTTTTATAAATCAATTTTGAGAACTTTCGTAAAAAGTTCAAATGAAAATGTATTTCATTTCGATGATGACATAAAATTTTAATTAAAAACATTCCGATAAAGCTCAGAGGTATGAATGTTTTACTATATAAATAATATCAATGGTGTAGAAATCAGCTTTAGCACCAAAGGAACATACAATTAGTATCGATAAGGTCTTCCTGATGAGAGAGGATTAAAAGATTTAATTCTATTTTCAATTATGTGCAGAGATTTGTGCCCATGTAAAAATAATTATTAAAATTGTAAATTTATGTAATATAATTTATTTTTGCCTTAGTAAATTAATTTTTTTTATTAGATATTTGATTACTAGAAAATATGTTCATTGGTAATGAATATTTTTTGTTGATCAGATTATCTTTAAAAATACGATGAAACAGCTATAAAACAAGAGCTTATACTGAAGTTGAATCATGTCATTTACATTTGTTGAATGCAATTTAGTAAAAGTGTATTCTTTCGGTAAAGAAAGATGCACGAGTAGTTGTTTTTCAACCATTAGAGTTTTACTCTGTGTGTGTTCTATAGTTAATAACAGTAGCCAAAGTTCTCAGTACATAGTAAAATATATGCGTAATTTACGTAATTTTACCAGGTATTTTTATGCAAAAACTTTAAACATTTGTTGAATCACTGTCACTCATGCTGTGGTATGTTTTCTTGTTTTGTTATAAAGTTTCGATAAATTATAGAATCGTTTAATTAAACAATAGAAATCATTTTATTAACATGGATACACATTAATTGATAATTTTGTCCTAATCATAACTAAATTTTTACTTATTGTGAAAACCAGAAAAAAGTACAATGCTAATTTTGTCATTAATTTGGACAAAAATTAATTTATGTTAAATCAATCAATTTTTCACTGCAATAATTTGCCGAATCAAAATTTTATTGCCCAGTATCGAAAATTCTATAATGACAGGCTTATGATTTTTTTTTATCTAATGTCATCTAAATTTTTACAATTGTAATATTCTCCTTTACAATAAATTTATTTACTATTACATGAAATACATGTTCCAATAGTACAAAGCTAATATTTAAAAAAAAGTTCTTTTATAATGTTAGAAATTTCATCATTGCTATATCAAAGTATAAGTTAAATATTGAATTAATAAATTTCAAACTCTTAAAATTTATTTTAAAATTAGGTAATATAAGCTATTAGAACCATACTACTGATAATTCTGTTGAATGATATATATTTTTTCATTGTAATCTAAAGAAAAATAAGTACATTAAATCGAACAGTATTTAACTTCTTAGTTTCAATAAGAAACAGTTTATTTGTTTAATAACTTAAAACTTATTAAGATTGGAATTTGTTTCGTGAAAATCAATTACAGTATTATTTTTGTATTAAGAAGTAATTTAAAAGTAAATGCATTAAACCATCCTGTAAATGAATAAACTGTAAACGATTTTTACGAAATGAGAAATTTTGCGAAAACATTGAACGAAGAAAACGAGCTTTTTTATAGTAATAAAATACTACATGCACGGCCATATGATTATTTTTAATTTGTAATATTACGGTTAAAAATAGACCATTAGAATTAATTATTATGAATGATTTTGATTCGAATGTTAAGTAATAATTTGGATGTTTTTATTCCTCTAATTTAAAACATCAGTGCTTTAAAAGTTGTATACTATGTTTAAAACCAATTATTGTCATTTGATTGGAGAAAATCTTATCCTTCAAAGCTAAAAAAAAACAATATTACAATAAAAATTGACTTTGGGAGAAGCTTAATAAGTAAAATAAAAAATACTCTTTGTAGATAGTTATACATTGTCGTTTAAAGATTGAGCGACAAATTCAAAAAAATGTTTCCATTTTGGAGAACAAAGTATAACGAGAGACCCTTAGCAATGTGCCTCTGAACTAGAATGTGTGATGGTATATTAGAATGAAAAAAATGTATAAAAATTACATTCACGCAATTGTTGGAAAACGTCGGCGACAAAGCAATGTTAGAATTCCTTGCACACAAATCCAAACTGTTTATATCAGGCTGTGGGTTGCTGCGCGCACACCTCTCGCAATTGTCGTTGATCCTTCATTAAATGTACATATAAAAAATGCTAACAATTAGGTAAAAAAAGTATGAATAATTTTAATATTGTTAAGATATATGTGCGCTTTAGTATTACGCATTACACTGAATTCCGTCATTGCTTTGCGTTTATTAGCTTGAAAATTTTTTAATGGGCTTTTAATTGGTTGAAAGTCTTTGATCATGCGAAAATCCGGAAGTTCTAATTCTTTCAAGATTGTGATTTTAACTAACGATTATGCATATTATTATAAATAGTTTCTTGATCATAGAAAGAGTTTATCGTACGGATGCATTAATTTATTGTTCCAAGTTTTGCGCGATATTCTTTTTATTTTAAGAACATAATTTGTACATATTATTAATTTAGTTATAATTATTTATTTTGCAAATTTGTACATTTTAGTTATTGATTTGAGTTTGATTTCTCGTCTCATTAATAAAATTGCTTTTTAATTATTGGTTTAAAAAAACCCATGTAATATTTTAATTATCTTATTGAGATTATGATCATAAAATGATATGAGTTTTTCTCAAGCTATTCAAGTAGACCAGAAAATGTGCTTTTTTGTGTCTGTCAAAATTGTAGAAAACAACTATCCTTGTCGAAATCACTACCCAACTGCTCAAAAATTAGTGCAAGTATTTCCTCAAAGCAGTGCCTTCGGAAATTTTGGAAAGACGATATTTATACATAGACTATGGTCTTTTCTTTTGAAAAGACAAATTAGACATGGATCATAAATGTGTGCTAGTCTTCATCGTAAATAGCTCGTCTTTATCCTGGATGGAAGGTCATTTTTACGACACAACGATTTTTTTAATATATGTTTAATATCGGGTTAATTTGAAATCTCTTAGAACTATTGTCGCTGTAACTAATGATTCATCAAAACAATAATGTTAACCGTCCCTTTTTGTAATAGGTATTATTGCTCGTACATGTTACGGGTTATTTTATACTTTACAATAATATGAGTAAGTGTAAATAGCTCGATTGTTTTTCGTTGCGAATACGATTCGAGAATAAGCCATTTAAGTACATTGCGTTTCCATGAATGAAATTCAATTGTGCCAAAGATATTTTTAATGATAATTATAATTTTTTTTTCCCATCGATTAAAATTGTATCGTGCCTTTACTTGGAAATTATTTTCGTAAAGTCGTCAGTCTCGAAATCGCAAAAGAAAAATTCTGTGGAAATTTAGGCTGTCGATATATAAGTATTGCCTTACACAATGTGAACATTTATCAATTACGAAGAAACTGAATCCATGTCGTATACCTACCGTACTCTGTGCATTATTATTAGTCCTGCTTTACAAATCGGTGTCTTATTGTATATATACTAATCATACAAGTTGTTAATGTGTCTTCATCTTCTCTCGCGTATAATATAATCTTGTAAGTAATATAGGTTTCGTATAGTTTTATTATAACATAACGAAATGCTGAAACGAAAGATATGATCAATATACTATATAACATTTTATGTGAATATAGTAGAGTGAGCAGCTAATTGCATGAAAAATTTTTCAATTTTTGTCCTTTTGATTTCGACAAGGAACACA
Source organism: Trichogramma pretiosum (assembly GCF_000599845.2). Lineage (NCBI taxonomy): Eukaryota > Metazoa > Arthropoda > Insecta > Hymenoptera > Trichogrammatidae > Trichogramma > Trichogramma pretiosum. Next base: position 210,321 of record NW_019640801.1, read on the forward strand.
ATTATCCGAACATTTTTGAATAGCGCATGGTAAACATAAAATACCGAAATTATTTCCCTTTCATTCTGTAAATATTTTAAATACAAATTATCTCACTTAAGGTTAAAAAATTATATACATAACTTGCGCGGGATTGTCGTAAATGACACCCTCGAAAATCACCTTAGTGAAATGCATGCAGTAACTTCTCGCGCAAATTAAGACACTTTTGACAGTCTCTCAATACATGCAGCAAAGTATTGATATAAGTGTCAAATCAAACCTAATGTATTCATCTGAACTTGATCAATCAACATAAGTCATATCCGTGTGTATCTTCAATTATTAAGTACAGTGATCCAGTTGTAGATAAGTATCCTACAACTGGTACCAATTATATCTTTTCTTAATGTAAAGTCAATATTACTGAGTTCTGATGAAAAAAGTAAGGACCAATGAAGAAATAAACTTTGGAGCGAAAATTGAGCTTTTCTTGTGTACGTACAAGAAAAGCATACTCAACGCAATTATGAAATGAGCACATACGATTACATTAGCAAACGAATAGAGGAGTGAGTTCGCAATTTTATTCGTTGAATAAACTAGCTGGTACTCGCTTGAAAGAGTGTTAGCAATAAAAGCTCAATATATATTTTCACAACACCATTTATAGTTGTATACGTCGTGAGCTAAAACCAAAATATTTTCCACGATCAATTTAATTAGGCTGGTGCATTGAACGAGATACTTGATATAAGACCTTGGCAATGAACTTGCGGACGAAAAGAAAAACGAAAAAAACAGTTGACATTACGAAAGCACACAATTGTACAAAAATTTTAAAAATTCATATTTCGGGTGATATGTATAAAATGTACAGAAGAAAAGTCGAACATATCGAGTCGCTGTTAAACGTAGCTTGAATGAGAATCATCGCGTATAGCTAATGTTTACTTTTTAGAACTTGAATCGTGCATGATAAATCAAATATATACCCTCATAGGTATTAGGTAAAGGATTGTCGACTAAACCTAAAAAATATGTAACTCTGTTGTGTTGAACTAATCATGAAACATCTGTAATAAAAATTCATAAAATAAACTTGCTTTTATAAGCCTAATTTAGACCTTACCCAATAAATTTATGGATGAAGGAATCAATTCAAATACGTTATAGTTTTTATTAATCTTTAATTAGTTTATTTAATTGTAATAATATTATTTTCGTCGTGAATATAATAATTCTTTTTACTCCTTAGCATGTATATGCATATACGTATGAATACATACACATGTACATATATTTATATGTATACATACTTATTTATAATAATTCATCATGTATAATATATATTATCTACATTTATAATCCCTAATGAAAGGCATCTCCAACCAGACTTCATTTTTTTTATTTTAAAATATCTTATTTATTCATAAAAATACAATAGGGGAGCAGATGAGCTCATCGCATGCGCGATTCCTGAACCACTCACGACTGGACGTCACTATCACTTATGATTATGATCAACAAATCAATTTTCAACGATTATGTGCGTAAATAAATTTCCTTTCAAACGTATTTATCGCTTTTAATTTTTTTTATTTTGCGAGGTAACAGCCCTACGTTGCTTAGATATCGTTGATATAATAGCGTATGTCAAGTTCATGTTATTTTTTAGCTAAAAAAGACGAATAATAAACTAATTTAAGTCACAAGCCATTTTGAATGAATGTTTTTTTTATTCCATGTCGTTTGACGTATCAAATATAATCCAAAAATTCAAAATGGCTATCGCGTGTATTGAGCCGTGTATTGAATGCAATATTCTAAATGCTAGAATTTATCTTACAGTATTTCAAAATTCAATGGGTCTAATGAACAAATATTTTCATCTGAAATCAGCGTTCTACAATGCTTGTAATCGATAATTGTAGATAGCCAAGCATACAATCGATATTATGTTTTTGATTAACTACATTTAAGAATTTCTATGGCATTTATACACAATAAAAATATGAAAATGTATATATTCATGGCCATACAGTATTCTCATGAAAGGAGATTAACGATTTTTTTTATTCAACTTGAGTATTTCGTAATTAGTCTCATGAAAATTTATTTTATAAATTGTACATTATTTAACTGTTAGTATAAATTTCAGGGATATCCCTAAAATTTTAAAACTAAATTATTTGTGAGTTCATTAAATTTTGAAACACTTTACAGAGAGCAGTAAATTTGAATCACGTTTGAATTCAATCGAAATAGTAAAGAGCGATGTCCTAGTCGTGACTGCTTTCATTTTTTATTTTCACTTGTTTGTTTAATATATTAAGAAAATAATCGAAGATAACATAAAACAGTAAAAGTACATTGTTAAACACATAATATTAATTACAGACTTGCAATGTAGAATGTAGTCTTTATAAAAAATGGTAACTTTGACTCTCTGTGTTTGAAAAAAGTATAACACCGGGAGCTTTGTTCGCGCCCTCGTTTTCGTACTCACACTTATCAATTTCACACTTATCTGAATTTCTCTGTCCTTTTTTTTCTTTTTTCAATAAGAGTTGATCATTTTTGGATTACTGCGCTTTTTATTGTTATATTTTTATCGTAAAATTAGTTACAAAAACCCATGGATTGTATGATAATAATAATTTATTATTTTAATGGTTCATTCATTCAATGAATTTCCATTATACATAATATTGATAAATCTGATTTATATTTATTTATAGTTATAAACAAGTATGATAATAATTATAACAATAATGACAATAATAATTTTTATTAGTTCAGAGCAGCTCAAAAAACGATAGTGAGACTTATTCTACTCATATTACAAAGATTCTGTTTTCATCAAGAAAATTTTTTATAATCTATACAGTAACTATATAATTGTTTTATGTATCACAAATTTTTTTTTCAATTTCGCTAATAATCATGTAAAGTTCAGCTTTACAAACTAAAATAACTTTTGCCTCTGTCGGAATTTTCAATTATAAAATTTTTTAATAATTATAATCCAATGATGAGCTTCAGACCAAATTAACTGAAGGATACATGCAATTTGTTAAATTAACTGTAATGAAGATGTTCCTTCAGAATACAAAAAGATGCGTTTTTAAGTGTAATCATGTTATAAATATAGACTAGTACTTTCAACATTCTCACATTTATCCACATTTTTACGCGATTACAATTTTAATGGTTATGATAATAATGCAATATAATAATAATTTGATAATCTAACAATTTTATTTTCATCATTCATTATATCGTCGTTGCTTACGAGTAAAAACACAGTGAAAAACGCTACGAAAAAAAACATACTGATAAAATGCCCTGAACAAAAACACAGCTCATTCAATGCCGTGAAAAAAAACACACCTCATCGGAGCGCCACGAAAAAAAACACACCTTATTGAATGCCATGAAAAAAAACACAGCACATTGGATGCCGTGAAAAAAAAACACAGCAAATTGGATGCCGCGAAAAAAAACCCAACAAGTTTCGATGCGGTGTGTTTTTTTCGCGGCATCCAATGTGCTGTATTTTTTTCATGGCATTCAATTAGGTGTGTTTTTTTTCGCAGCGCTCCGATGAGGTGTGTTTTTTTTTCGCAGCGCTCCGATGAGGTGTTCTTTTTTTCGCAGTGCTCCGAAGAGGTGTGTTTTTTTTCATGGTATCCAAAGAGGTGTGTTTTTTTTCACGGCGCTTCGATGATGTGTGTTTTTACTCGTAAGCAACGGCGAATATGTCTCAGTGGAGTATATTTACAAGAAGCGCAATCAATCCAGAAACGAGAGGACAGATTTAGTGTGTATCAATGTGTTTGGTTTTTAATGCCGTATTCCCTGCAATCACACACAAATATATATGCACTCGTACATAGACATAATAATTAATTATTTACTTAAAATTGGGCACGATAATACTGTCGTTAGTAATATAATGCCCTAAGTCTTGCATGATCCAGTGCTTTTAAGCCCTCTTAAAGTGAGTCTTCTCGTGATTTTTTTTGTTTGATGAATCTAATGTTCCTTAAAATGCATGAATGATTTTGTGAATGTTTTCTTGCCTATTATTTTCCAAATACAAGGCAGTTATAATTTATTGTTTAATTATGCACTCATTTGAATAGTATATTGGATGAGTTGAATTTACAATTATGTAGACAAAATGATGTTTAGTATACCCGATATTGATCTTTGCCTAAAGCACTCCATGTATTTTATTTTCAGTACCCAAAATAACGTATAAATTATTTTTTTAACGTATGTCGTTACATGAAATATTTATATGTAATAGTTTTATTTAATTTAAGTCTTTATAATATGGACAAGCGACCCCAAGCTCATTCAGATATGAGGTCCGTGCATTTATATATCAATTCATATTTTAAATTATTTTTTCATTATTACTCTATTTCTCAATCATTCATTTTACAACTGACATATGAACTCAGTTTAATCAGAATATAGTGATTTTACATCTTTAAGAATTTAAAAATGCTCCGATCAATTTTAAGTAAACAAGGGTTAAGCTTAGAATGCATTTCACCTTAAAAGTCGAAAACATCTAGAACAATTTAATTGTATGCTCATTCTTTTAATTTTCACTACATTTAAATGCACCCATTATTATCAATTTGCATTTTTGAAATATTATGGAACCATTATGTCGATCGTATAATTTTTTCAAAATTAGACAGACGAGCTTTTACATCATTATTTTCAAAAGGATTTTTAAATTGTACAACTAAACTGATACTGACTGTCTAGTCATATTATAAAAAAATAATGAATAAGTAAATGAATAAATGGAAAAAATTGAAGAAAAATCATCGGTTGCACACTTAACATTATATGTGGGCTTGGGTTACTACATAGTGCAATCGAAATCTTTTTCGCGTTTAATGACGGTAGAAATTAGACCAATTATCGACAAATGAAGAGAGCATATTGAGCTCAACCGTTTTGGAAGAGCATGAATGAAAAAAACTGTTAGCGATATTATGCGAGGAACTGATACATCGACAGTGACAAGTTAATGATGATAAAAAATAAATGCATTCACAGAGGTTTAACGAGTGTGACTTAATGATTGCTTTTATTCATAATATAGTAAATAGAATTAAACTTAAGATATTTTTGCGAATAAAATTTTCTTGCTTTCTTTTTTGTATACAATATATATCACAATATTCTCATGAGGCACATGCATACGCTCGCACTTGCAGCACAAACACACGCTGAGAAATACCCATACACACGCACACACACGCGCGCACACAAACAAGATACGTCGAGAATGAGAAACTTCGTTTGCACAGATTTACAGTTTGCTTCCTTTCCTTTACTTTTTTCTAACGTTCTGATGTACAAAGATACGCACTTTCGGCTTTTGCAGCTAAATAACATTAATAATAATAAGTATGCATATGAATGTTTTTTTATATTTATATATAGATATATATGTAAATGAATGATCAATAAAGAACATGGGGTGGCATCTATACACGTGCTGCTATTCCCTATAGTCGACAAAGAGTTCTTGTTGTGTGTTTGTATGTGTTTCTTAGTTTATTTATTTTCTTATTAAAATTACTTAATTAAGATTATCATCGTGGTAAATTTGCAGAACGTTTTTTTTCTGAAAAATAATCGCCGTGATATCACGTTGATCGCGCGCGGCTATAATATGGTTTATATACAAGTTGCTTTGCCTATGCTGGGCTCACTTTTTAGTCTAAATTTGATTTGTTTCTCAATTTCATATCACTTATGTACCAAAATTCTTGGTGATTCATTAAGATAAAAACGTTTATTAGTCAAGGCAATTTCAACTTGCCAACGCATGAGCTGTGACAAGTTTATTTTCGCTTAATCATATGTAAAATTTCACTCTCAAATTTTTTTATTGTTTGAATTCGATTAGATATAATCGAGTATCAAAAATATCGCATAGCTCTTTTTTTCACTTATTTTTACTTTTTTTTACCTTAATTAAGTTTTTACTGCCAATTTTTATATTTTTACAAATGTCCGAGTCCAGCATGAGCAACGCTTAAAAATGCATTTCATCCATTTTCACAAAGCTTCACAGCTAAAATATCAACATGTATCGTTTTTATTTTATACACTCTGGTGCACGGGTTATTTATTATTTGCAGCACATTTTTAAAAGGAAGAATCTGACGAAATCGACGCCGAGCGAGCTAAAGGTTTACCGCGACAGAATAAGCGCGTATCTTTTATACGATCGAGTAAAATGGAGAGATGCTTGTTTTTCTTTTCCTATATATACCAAAATATAATATATATATATGCATCATAAACATTTATTATGCGCCAAAGTCTACGATTATGTATGTGTAGTTGTGTTTATATTTCATAATATGTAATTTTATATTATAAGTATTAGCTCTCGTTTTCATGCGTTTTCTTCAGACTTTCAAATTGATAAAAAATGAAGGAAAAAAAAGATTGATGAAACAAATTATTTTATAAAATATAGAGATGCGTTGTCGGCATGTGGCGATTCGAAATTTATAGACTGAATAAATTCAAAAATTTGCGGGAATGACCGATTTTTCTTTAGTAAGGCCGACAATTCACTTTGGCAGTATATTTAATTATCAATGTATTTATATATAATATAATTATACAATAAGCAGCTGGTAACTTTACGTTGGTTTTCGACCTTCTATTTCCTGTCATGCTCCACAAAGAGTCAAACAGGAAATACAGTCGGTTCTTTTCATTAAATTTACTTTTAAAGAACTAAGTTCTACAAACATATTAACAACAATATTACAATGTAATGAACAATGGTAACAATCACGCGTTCGACATTATGTTTTATTTGTAAATGTTTATGTTTGTGAGTGAAAGTTGATGAGTTTTTTTGTTTTTCAAAAGTCATTATATCTACGAAACCACGAAACGTTTTCTTTACGATTATTACTAAATTTTTTCTCGACGCAAAAAGTTGTGTACGAGTGTTAATGAGTGTGTTTGTGTGTATGTATAATAATAGTGTATTTAACATATATTTATGCTTATATAACGATTTTTTAAATCTTTATTAGCGATATAATATATATCATTATATGTAATATATATGTACTATATATGTATTATATATAATATATATGTACATTTATCGAGGTGGCAGCCATAATTTAGTTTTTTTTTAGTCCGGATGAAATTTTGCGCACGTATCATATCATCGTCATATTATATATAATTATTCATATTATATATAAATTAAACACATTTGTGGTATCCCCAGGACGCTGACATTTATGAAACAGAGTCAATTTTATCCATCTATATATAATATCATATCGTAATATACATAAATATGTATAATAATAACTTTGCTGTACAAGACGTACGTACACACACAATTACACAGACACTTGCATGTTGTGTACGTATGTGCGTACATGTGTATATAAAATGTGAGTTTTGAAAAGGATTTATTATTGCGCATCCATGCGTACATGATTCTCCTGAATGATGAGCGATCAAATGTTGTTTTTGTATGTGCTGTTATACGATTGTTGTACAATGTTTATAATTATGGTAATTTCTTATATGTACATATGTATATATATATACATATATAATATATATGTATTACTTTAAAATGGCTGTGTATTTTTATTGTGGTCGGAGCTATAGAGATCTCTCGATTTAAGGAGACTCTTATAGGGATCGTGTAGAAGAACACAAAAACTCACGATAACTTTATGCTTATAAGCCATGTGTTTAACCATCGAATTAGAATAATTATGTTTAATTGTGAACACACAACAAAGTTAGTAGTAAGTTATTCTGCTTTTCACTGCGTACAGAAATATATATTCATTATGTATAATATATATATAATATATATTAATTTTTTTGCATAATATATAGTCTTTTAGTTTCGATAATAAAAAAATTCAGTCCATTTCTGTTTCGTGACATTTTTTCATTTTTAATCTTTGTTTATCATTCCTCTCGTAAACGTCAAAAATGTATACCAGAATATTTGTCTAATTCGGGCCAATTTTTTTCGCGTGTGTTCACGATTCGCCTGGTTGACGTTACATGCCACTGGATCGTGTGTTATTTTTTTGCTTGTTTGTCTTAATTTTTGCGCCGTATTTAATTGATTCACAACTCGCTCTATCATCTTTCATTCACTTTTGCACTTTTGCTTAAATTTTATACAATACACAATTAATCGTTTCCATTCACTCGGCTATTTAAAAATCCTTATCTATCTACTATGTATAATGTACGTATAAGTTATTATACTCTAGTAATTATAATAATATTTATAAATATTTACATTGTATAACCGCATGATTCGGCGTTCGGTGCCGCGCGAAGTTTTTGGTGAGTTCGCCGGAGCTGTGGTGAAATTCAATGATAGCTGTAGCTTATTATCATCGAGTTACTGAGTTCAAGAGGAAAGGAACGTAAAACATTTTGCTCTCGAGCAGTAAGCCCGCTGCCGCTTGTATCTGAAATAAAAAGACGATTTTTTTGATCACAATAAACGAGGCTAAGGTGGCATTCATACTTTGGTGGCGAACAAACTTTGGGCAACACTTACTTCGCTCATCCGTCCCATTAGTTCGTTAAAACGATTATGCTGATTGGGATAGGTGCTCTCGACAAAGTGTTTCAAGCAGTTTTTATAGCGCACTTGTATCTGCTCCAAGTCAGCCGTATCTCGCCGGGAGAAGGAACGTGGTTCTTTGAGAAATTGACATAAATTATTAACTTGCATTTGTAAATTTAGCCAAAAAATAGGGCAAAGGCAGAAATAATTACCATGAAGCAAGATGATGATTTTTAAACAGACGTACTCCTCGGTTCGCAGCTTGATTTTGCGAAACGTACTTGTGACGCAAGTTATCCTCTCGATCATGAGGCCAACGTCTTGCTTCAGTTGTTCCATCGTTATGGGCCAGCCCATCATTTGTGAAAGACACGCTTGCAACGTATACATGTTATCCGCGACCTGATGGAGGGCAAAAGAAAAGATGCCAATAGTGGAAAGTGTGAAAAGTCGAGGAGTAAATGAGCATACCTCGCTGATGAATTCACATTTGTCGTCGTCGTGACCGGAACTCAAGACCTTGGGCGGCTGACCGTGTATCGCTTGGTAAGCCGAGGTCGTCAGGACCAGTAGCTCGTGCCACTTGTGCGTGAGCAGCTTCGTGTGAACTTGGACCGGCAGCTCGAGATAGAACGGTAATCTCTTGGTCCACTCGACGAGTTTGTAAACGATACTGTCACCGATTTGGCAGAGCTTCTCGCTCAGCTCGCGGTTCTTGTTGTCCAGTAGATCGCCCAGGTTCTGCAAAGCCAAGTAAATTCTTGTAAATATCCGATCGCGTCAACGCTTGTACGATTTTACCTCGTCAAATCGCGTAAAATTTACTTTACCTGTAACGTAGCGATGTCTTGAAACTCGTCACAATCTATTAGAGCCTGAATCATGCTCGTATTGTCATAAGGAAAAGCTCGATCTCGTGAACTGCTGACGGCGTTGTCTAGCCTCTGGCGTAAATGCGAAACCTGCATAAAAAGAAAAGCCTTAGTTCCGTAACTCATTGAAAAGCCAATTCCGTGTTTTAAAGACGTGCTCGTCGATCAGACGTACTTCTACCGTGAGTGCAAGCAATGGATCGACGATAATCTTTATACATTTCTAATTGCAGGGCTAGAAGTGTCAAGCAGGATATGATGTAACACTACTGACTAGTGCATGCTTAACTGCCTACTGTTATGGAGAAAATAGTCAGGTATTAAGGGTTCACCTAGTCGAGCAAGCTGAACTGTTTAGTCTCTATTTTTTAGGATCAACCTTCCGACTCAGACTTACTCCGTACTTTTTAATTTTTTCCTTTTCATTTATTTATATTCATTTCATGATTATTATAATTATTTGTTTTTCAAGCGCTATACGGAAAATCTTGTCTCTTTTTTCATAAGATTACATCGAATTTCAAGTTCATTTTGGGAAATACTGTATACAATTAATCTAATATTAAATTTCTTTGAAATTGACTATTTTAACATAAATTTATCATAAAATTTTTGTTTAATTAACAACTTTTTCAAACGGCTGAGCTTTGTATGTAAAAACTAAAAAATTATATTTGTAAAATCGAAAGCGAAAGTCAAAAACTGGCATCGGAAATGTACGAGATCACGAAGTATAAGGACGTTGCACACACATGCACATACACAAGCACAGAAGAAGGCGAAATTTTATTTGAACAGACTTTTAGCGAAGCAGCCCAGATCGCATCGAGCATGTGTGTGTGTGTGTGTGTGTGTGTGTCGAAGTACGGGTATTCGTGGGGTCAGTGTCCGTTCGCGGCCGTATGGGATATATAATACTTTCACGAGTTACGAAACACGCCGAATTCGGAGCGCAGCTTGCAAACACACAAATACTCATACAGGCATAAACATGTGCATAGCCGAAAGTATCAAACTGAAGAACCAACCGTCCTTGGCTTTTTCGAATTTTTACTCTTTGTTAGAGTCTCTCTTTCTGTCTCTCCTCTTTCCCTCTCTTTTATTTTATTTTATTTTTTGCTCGCGAGAAGTCAGGAGCAGGTTTTGCTTCTAGTATGCTATTTGCCGCTTGTTATGTCACTTGTTCATTCGATATTCATAGGTCAGAAGTTCGGAGCGATGATTAAGTCGTTAGAAAGTGATTATGCTACTTCTAATCTGGCGAGTTCATCGACATCCAGTGGCATAATTTCCGCTCGGAATAGAGTCGCTGTTGGCGAATTTTTGTCGGATTATTTTGTATGGATACATCGTTTACCGCACACAACATTACATTTACATATCTGCGCGACGGCTGCTATCGTTTCGAGCCATTACTATTCATACAGTCTAAAGGGTAATTGACACGATGCGGTGGCACACATATTAAATCAGTTTGTAGAAAGCGAAAACGTGTACGCGGCCAGTATCGGTACAAGTGAGTTCGGTCACCCAGCGAACGCAGCTTATTATCGGTTTCACTTTTGGCAATGGCCTCCAGTCCACCAGCAGCTGCTGCCTTCGCGCGGGCCTGGCGGTCAAGCTCGATTCTTTATCTGCCCGCTCCTCCTCTTGTTTTTTTCAACAACTATAACGTACGTATGCGTCGCGTCGCTGGCCTCTTACCTGTTACATGTAAACGAGATAATTCGCCGCAATCGACGAAAAAGGTAGTTTCGCGGCTCTCGGACTCGTCGGTGTCTCGATTATTTATCCGATGAAATGGCCTGACCGAGAAATTGAACGAGACGAAAGTGCGCCGACACGCATTTCAAATTCAATCGGTCACGCAATCGTGCGAGCTGCAGCCGCTTGTATTGTCGTGTCAAGTGAAATGCCATGTGCGCGTGCCCGAGACAAGTAGCGGAATTTTTCCAATGCATTTTTTTTTCTTTACACCTGAATCACTTAGTCTGGGCTCTAGCTTTTCTCAAATACTAGCCGTTTTACTGTCTTTGGTTTTTTTTCAACTACAATACAACGGTGGATCAGCAAATTTTGATTTTTACGCATATTTCACGTGTGCTTTTTTACGCGTTCACAAAGTTTAAAAATAATCCAATCTTGAAAAATGTAATCAATAAATAAAAAGTTTATTTCGTCAACAAAAGTTTCGCTCCCTCTCACAGTTCATTGGTTACTTTCGTAACGTATCAGGTTATAGGCACGCACATATAAAAACACACACACGCACACTCACACACGCGCGCGTACACACATACTCGTGGCGCTAAAAAAAACCTTGATTCCTTACGCAACTTTGTGCATGACTCGTGGGCATGCAGCACACTCACACACGCACACACACACACACACACACACACACACACACATGCATACGCGCCTGTTTATGGCTCGTGCTATCTCTGGGAAAGTAAAATCGCTGCCACTGAGGTTCATTCATCCAAACTTTCAGGTATAACAATCTTACGTAAGCGCATCGTTCTAAACTTCCCTGTATTGCTCGAATATTCTTCCTCGTGGCAAAAAAATTAATTAACTGCATTGGTTTCGTGCACGTAAAACTACCGAGCGTTGGGATTTAGAGGTATTGCCTTAGTGACTAATATTTTTTGAAATTATGTTTTAATTCGTTTTTTATCATTTACGAGTTACTTTTAAACGCGCTTCAATTTTTAGTCATGCTTGAAAAATATCGGTATATCCTATTTCGACTCGAGTCAAAAGTAACTCGACTGATCAGAAGTCGTTTTAAGCGGCTTCACTGTTTGGTCCATCAATTTTTTATAGGTAAAAAAAATAAAAAATAAAAAATAAAAATGAAGAAAATAAAGATAAGAATAATATAATAAAAAAATAAAAAATATTCTATAGATATCATTAGGGCGGTGAGCTTTGTTTTTAAAGAATAATTATTGAAGGCAGTTATAAAAAATAAAAAAAATAAAAAAATACAAATAAAAATAAGCATTCTTAACTATATTCATTATTGTTAGTGTCACAAATATCAAATCGATCAAATTATCGTGCTTAGGTTGGTTGGACAAATTTTGTAAAATGTAACGTGCAATAAATTATTCGTGTGTTTCTTTCTATCTACAGTAGGCGCCGTGGTAGATTAACCATCTGCTGACTCACTTCTGAGGGATTGGTAAGGGCAGTTTTCAGTATCGTTCCATTCACCAGATGGGTGACACCCGGATGTCCCGTTGTCGTCGGTTGTCCAGTCGTTGTAGGCTGACTCGGCGTCGGTTGTCCCGATTCACTGCCACCTGAACTGACTCTGGGTGGATGGCCGAAGCCCGCCGTTGGCAGCTGTTGAGCTTGGTGGTGTTGTTGCATCTGTTGTTGCATTTGCTGTTGATGTTGTTGTTGTAGATTATGCTGTTGCTGGTTGTGTATGGGCTGCTGCTGCTGTTGCTGGGGCTGCTGTTGCTGCTGCTGCTGCGGCTGTGGCATATGTTGTTGAGGATGATGCCTTCCAGCTGCAGTACCATTCACTGGAAGAGCATTGGCTACGTGACCAGGGGCAGAATTTGGAGTCAACGGTCCAAGAGCTGCCGCGGCCTGAGTAGCTTTCTGAGATTTCTTGTGCTTCTTGTATTTCACCTATTGGTCATGAATAATCGACAATTAATCATTTCTATTGCAGTTAAGCGTTGAATTTTTTATTGCTACTTTTGATTAGTATTGAACGTACTTTGTAAAGCTTGTACACGGCCCCAGAATTCCTTCCTCCAGGCATTCGGTCTTCCCTGACAGCCTGCAGTACCATGCCCTGCTCTATACACTTTTTGAATCGACAATACTGACACCTGTTCCTTTGAGACTTGGTGATGGCGCAGCCTCCATCTGCTACGCAAGTGTAGACGCGTCTATTTTGTACCGTCCTCTTAAAGAAACCCTTGCATCTGTTTCAGAAAAAGACGCGTCAACGATTGCCTTATATCTTTTCATTTGCGTCAATTTAAAAGTTACTTTTACTCACCCTTCGCAAGTTATTATTCCGTAATGCAATCCTGTTGCTCTGTCATCACAAATCATACATATCATCGGTGCTTCGTCCTCGTCGTGATCCGATTGAGGCGTTTGAGGTGGCTGATGCGGTTGTTGTATCCCGACAGCCAACACAGATCCATCGTTCCTTGCCATCGCTCCGTTTCTCGCCCACTGTTGGCCACCCGCAACTTGCTGATTATGCTGTTGCGAACCCGAGGCAGTCAGATTTAGGGCTTGGATCTGCTGGGCAGCCGGAAGTTGACTCATATCACCAGCCCAAAGCCTTTCCATGTTTAGAGGCGGTCCAGGCGAGTAATTAGACGTGCCCGAATTGTTGGAGTTTTGATTGTTGTTTGACAAGGATGAATTATTACTAGATTGGGACGATGGCGAGGGTAGCGGTGGTTTCCCTCGTGCCTCTTGACCGAGATTTAGCAGCAGCTGGGCTGCCGATTCCTGATCGTTGGATGAGCACGAAGCATTGGAAGTGGACGAGCTCGAAGCTGGCCAGCTCGGTGTGGCTACTACAGGGGGCGGCAGCGTTGGTTCTGTTGCTGGAGATGACCATATCATCGTTCTCACGCCCCCGACTTCGCCCATTATCACCGTAGGCGATGGTCGAGGTGCCGCAGGTGCCGCTCGTTGCGCCGGTGGTTTCATGTTCTCATCTGTAAAAATCATCGTAGATACTCATGAGTTCATGTTTGAGTATATTTTCTAAGTAATCCATTTAAAGTTTTAGCACGTAGTCGATACAAATCCAATCAATTTAGTTATGCAGTTTCTTTTTTAAATAAGTGCAACTATCAGACGAGTGCATATGGGTGTTCATTTCTCGTAACTCATGCAATGATTCTCGAAAGTTTTCAAATTCCCAAGAAAGCCCAAAATAAAAGTTTAAAAATATCACCTTCAAGATTATCAATTTTTTATCTAATAATTATGAGCAAAGCTGAGATAAAAACTTACTCAGAGAGCAAACGCTGTTATTAGGATTGGTCGATCCATTGCCATTATTTTGAGGATTGGTAGTTGTCAAGTGCTGACCGTTTCCCGTCACGAAATTTACGGCATTGCTAATGACACCGTTGATCAACCTCTGAGTGGCGAAATTCGTGACATTGTTGCCAGCCCAAAATTGGGGATGATTGAAAATTTGATTTGGTCCATGTGGAGAGAGCCTCGGTCGGGGGGAGCTTCGATGATGCACGTGACCATTGGGACTAGGACTGGCTCTGTATTGCAACGTTGGACTGTTCCTTGGTTGCTGAATGCCGTTGCTGTTGGTGAAGACGATGCTGCTCTGACTCGAAGTCAGAGTCGAAGTGATCGAGGAATTATTAGCAGATGTCGGCGTGGGATCGCCTCTCGTTCCACCACCGTCGAATACTGAATCACCAGTTTCTTGTTTGCACTGCAAACTGACGAGATTATTCGCGTTCCCAGCAGAAACCGACGATGGTAATTCCGGTCGAGTGTCGGCTACCGCCGGCGAACTGTGCTGTTGAGACGTCACCGTTGACTCCTGGTGCGCATGCGAATTCATCGGCGTGGACGACGCCGGAGAAGGAGGGGCTGATCTGTAGTAAGAATGAGAAATGTTTTGTAAGCGTTTTGTTTTTATGTTTTCAAGGGGCATTATTGATTTGAATTTACCTAGTTGGTGCTGGCGTACAAGATCTTTGATGTTGTTGTGACATTTGCTGTTGCTGCTTGTGCACCTGAATCTGCTGTAGCTGCAGCTTCTCGTCTACTTGTGTAGTAGCATTGATCAGTTGCATCTTACCACTGGCACTCGTGACAACAAGATCGGGAAAAACCGAGTCTGGCGACGCTCGTTCCGTCAAGGTATTATTGTCCTGTTGCTGCTGCTGTGGTTGTTGCTGTTGTTGCTGTTGTTGTTGTTTTTGTTGTGGTTGCTGTTGTTGTTGTGGTTGTTGTTGTTGTTGTTGTTGTTGTTGCTGATGTTGTTGTTGCTGCTGATGCTGCTGTTGCTGCTGTTGCTGCTGTTGCTGCTGTTGCTGCTGCTGTTGTTGTTGCTGTTGTTGTTGTTGTTGTTGTTGTTGTTGTTGTTGTTGCTGCTGCTGCTGCTGCTTCGTCCGTTGAGGCGTGGTGGCAGGATTATTACTGGATGGCGGTGGTTCTCGACTGCCAGGACTCGGACTGCCCCGCAAGTATTCGGATTTGACCTTGACGCTGAGCGGCGAACCAGGCATATTGGCATCGGGTGACGAGGTCGACGTATCCGCAACACTCTCCCCTAAGTGAGCAAAGGCACTCGTTATTCTGTTGGTTTGGCAGAACAAGGAAAGAGAAGGACGTCGGTTCGAACAGGGTTCCATCGCTAATGCCGCGTCTGGGCTATGGGGCTCGCTCCCATTACTAAGGGGACTTGCTGAATTGCCCATGTAAACTAATGAGTTCACATTTTCATTCTCGCATGAATCGCTCACGATACTCGATGCTGTCATGGAAATAATGGTTTGTCATATATCAAATTTTATTACATTTTCTTTTCATCAAGCGGAAATAAGGGAAAAAATTGTGAATAAATAGAATGATTAAATTAAAAAGCTAGGATTTAGATATTTTCAATAATTAGCAAATCGTTTCATTTGTTGCGTTATAGGTAAACGCGGTCGACAATCTATTAAAAATTGCTTCACTTTTTGCCTTAAACTGAAATGTCATCGGCATTAATTTGTCGGGAATCAATGATCTACACAAGCGATTACTGCTCAAATAAGACTTTTTTTAACCACGTATTTTAAGGTAGTGACCAATAACTGGAGCCACAGTTAAAATGAAAAAAAGACTCATTGTACACGTGCCGGAACGCGTTCGCCAGCACATTCAAGGTTGAAGGATTACTAGAATACACATGAGAAATTCGCACAAAGAAAAGATCTCGAGGAATTGGTTGGTCGGCATAAGTACTCGCACGAAAAATTTGAAGGACAGCAGAGCAACGCGGCTTGATTATTCATTCTCCGCTGACGAATTCTCAAGTTCAACGGTCGCGATAACGCTCGGCTCGTGGCACGTCTCTGAAAAATCGTTTATACTATATTGACCAATACAATGTAGCGCGCGTATTCGGCCTCGTTAATGATTCTCGCTCTGTCAAGTCGCCATAAAGCCACGAACGAGCTCGCACGTGCGCACGACTTGTGGGATCCGTGCTAAAATTTGCTTTACATATTACGCGGGATCGATCGGATCTTACATTCTTGGCGGAACAATCGATGCACCGCCAGCGACCGTTCGTTATATTCATGCGTCAGAGCATCCAACAGTTCGAGCCGAGTGAAACCCTAAAGGCATCGGAAGGCGCTTTAGCAGAATTGCGTCTTATGTTATCATTATTATCATTATTATTATCATTATTAAACGCGCCTATACGTAGCTAGCCGCTGTGAGTTTTTATAATGCAGTGCTCTCTAGTCGCCGCTGGCAGTGCATAAGAGTAGCTCGAGCTGTGTAGGTCAAGGAAGGAATGCAGCTGACAAGGCCACTGCACCGAGCGCCGCTTCGACGACGACCTGTACGCACACGAGATTACACGTCTATATGCGCCGCGATCTGTGAATGAGCCTGTATTATAAATTCACTCGCTCGAGATGTTGTCTATATACCGCGATAGTTGGCCGAGCCTTGCGGCAATTCGTATCGCTGCGGCAGACTATTGACTTACTCTCTGAAAACTGTTGTCGCTTTTCGCCTTGAATTTTGGCACTGTTTCGCTTTTTACAGCTAATCAAGTTTGTTTGTTTCCTCTCATGACCGATTTCAACTAAACATTTTTTTCTGCAACTGCTTCTATTCATAAGACAGTAAAAAAATTTAATTTTTTGTTGACTGAAAGCTTCTTATCTAATGTAAACTTTACTCTGTAATAAAACAACGAAATTTTCTTATGTGACTTTATCTACTCAAGCTATGGTATCATATTAACATTTTATGGTATTGATTTTTTAAATCAATAGTTAAAATTTTTATTCGTCATTTTTTGAACAAGAATGATGGTAAATAGAAAAAGTTAGCTCCGATTAATTGCGATTTTTCTTTAAATGTTAAACAACTGAAGAATTAAAAATACTCGATCGATCGTAAAAAAATCAATGAAACAAAAAAAACCGTGGATAAAACTAAATTTATCGATTTGATACTTCAGAAACGAAGCTTTTAAAAAAACATGGAAAAAAATTGATGTATAAACAAGAGGAAAGATGGATATGTGAAATCATAGATCGGTCTAGGACAATGAATGATAATTATCGAGCATTTTATGGGTAAAGAAAAAAAACGTGACCGATGACGGAGTGGCGAATACGCCTGAGGCCGCCTCACATAACGCAGCGCAGTAAGCGTTATACATTATAGATCGTGCGCGTTGTGCGAGCTGCGCGTCGTATGCGCGCGGAAATGCCGCCTGTGAGTCGTTCGCCTCGGATAATGCCGTTGAACCCGCAGTCCGAGGCCACAATCGCGTCGAAAGGACACTCGCGCTGTTGGTTTTTTCTCTCGCTCGCTATTATGACAGTCTTTCCACGATCGCGCATACAAAGATGTTATTATATGACTCGCTTTTATTTCTCTCTCTTTCTTGTTTAGCGAGATTTTCAACAGACAAGTACGAGCGGTGTGCCCGATTGTGTATCGACTTACTTAGAGGCATATTGATCTTTTCAATGGATTATGTAAGACTTTCTGATGATGTAACGATTAACATCTTCGCTGTGTAAAACTTGTAGCGAGTATTTTTTTCTCAACATTTTTAAGTTTAAACAAACGAATTTTACAGATTCCATTGGCAAAGTAATGAGCTTTTTTTGAGGCACGAGTGACTTTACGAAGAAAAACTTGAAGAAGCAAAATTAATTGCATTGCCTGACCGGATTAATATCTTTCTACTTAGAGAAGCGTTAGATAAGATCAGTAGTAAATTTCCTCTACAGTCAGACAACCATTTAAATCGATAATGCAACGTTTGGACTTACGTGAAAATTTAACAAATATATGCCATGTCCCATCTTGATTATTTAAAGGAAGTTATCAATGTCTTCGATCCCACTTGTAGAGGGCTAGTAATGGACTCTACAGTAACTGCTACTAGCAGTTCATTTAAACTCGATATTGTCTAATAGTTCATGTCAGTATTATTGGCGAGTTGAAGTGTTACCGAATCAGTTAAAAATGTTTCGGGAATACGTTTTTGAAAATGAATATTTTAATCGGGTTATCAAGTTATAGCGTAGAGATACAATTATTCTTTTTTTTTTGTTCACCCGCAAAAAAGTATTGGTTGATGGAATAGAGATGGATCATGAAGGAAAACGAAAGGATAAATTAGTTGACTTACCGTCACTACTACATCGAGAGTCGACTTTTCTCCTTTTCAACTTAAGGTCTTGAAACAAGCTCATGTTGTCTAGCTCACACGGGCTGCTCGTAAGGGTCATAATTCCTGTAACACAATTAAAGATCAGCTTTAATATAAAGTAATGAGTCAATAAAAAACATCAAGTACAGATAAAATACTAAAATTGGTAATAAGTACTATTGCAGCGCACAAATAGAATGAAAGAAGTTAAAACGCATTAAAACAGTAATTTTGAATATAAATATATATGGTTCATATTTAAGTGAAAACTATGACAAAACAATGGAATAATTATTTTGTCACAGCTCACTTATTTTTGTTGCCTTGATTACTCGATGACAAGTCACAAAAAACTCGCGCAACGACTACCCCAATCAGGTGCTTATGGACTTTGACTCGCTCTTTTCAGTATATCATTACGAAAATGGTGTAGCAGGATTTACCCATAATCGCAATAAAGAAAAGAGAGTTAGAGGGTGGGGGGCAGCTACAAATGATCGAGTGCGAATGTCGACGAGGGAAATAAAAATGGTACGACCTTAACCCCTCGCAAGAGGTCTGCTCGGCGTGAAAAAAATTTTTTACATTGCTTACGCTCACGATTACGCAAATTTTTAAAAAAACGAGTTGTGTTGCCATGCCGAGGGCAAATCGTTGCTGCCTGGCTCTACGTATGGCATACATTACGTATACACCATATAAGACTATAATAAGGCCTTTAATTCTGCAACAACTCGTAGTGTAAAAACAGCCAAGTTGGGGTTCTACGTGTACTGCGTTGTATTTATTTATGTATCTATTTGCGTTTTGGGTTGTTGCTCTTGATGAAATATTAAAAGTAGATTATTTTCTAGAATAAATTTTTTTTACAAATCCCATGATACGATCGTAAAGATTTAGCGCCACGCGCGTTTCTCAGAGTGAATTAAAGAAGTAGTGCTACATTGAAAAAAACAGTTGGTGCGAGTGCCATGCTCTAGAAGAGCGCGAACGCCGTTCATATGTAAACTTTGTTGGCTAGCAAATATGTTTCGTCATTTTTACATGTAACGACGTTTGTTTTCGTTTCGGTGACTTTTACGCGTAATTATAATCGTTATATCATCATTTTTTTACACTCGGTTGAATTTCGTTAAAGCGAGTTTTTTCATTCTGAATTGTTCGGGCTGTGTATTACATGGAGCGCTACGCGTATCTGGGCGAGCATATAATACCTACTTGCAGCGTGACGCAAAATCGCGCAGATACTCATATACACGTGTAACAGGCGCGAAAAAAGCGAAAGTCCCCACTGCGCCGAGGTATGGACGGATCAGTCGCGTGAATCGCGGTACGTCGCGAGCTCTATGCTAAATGGCTAAGCGACGATACAGGCACGGGATACACTGCATCAAGACGGAATCCACTGCCCTCGCTGCTTTCCTATCCTTGTCGCGCGCAGCAGCCTCGAGTCAGCACCATGCTAATACTCGGCCACATTATAACTAGGCAGCCGCACGAGTGCGTGCGTATATAGCTGTGTGCGTACGCTAAAACACTTTGCCAAGGTCTCGTCCATTGTGCGAGATTCGCGCCAACGAAGAATGCTTATTTGGCCGGTGTTGTGCAACGATCTGTTGAACTTTTGCTACTATGCGTTCGCACAGCTTGAAGCACATGTTGATTAAACACATAATGAAATGAATTCTGAAATTAATTTGCATGAAAGTTTTTCTGAAGAAGCTGCTCGAGAAGGAAGTCGCTCGTTGCGTTCCCAAACTAATTAATTATCCTCTTTTTTCCCTCGAGCAGGAGCAAACGCGGGAGAAAATAATTAGCAACGTCAAGACGAGAGCGCGTAGGTAAAGCCGAAAACGAAGCCGCCACTGATGGTGCGATATCGAGCGCAATTCTTCTTTCAAGACGGCCCTATGTCGCTATAAGAATGCACATCGCAGCCACATAGACGTAGCTAGAGCGGGTATAAAAATTCAATAGCCGCCGCTAGCGTCGAGTGCACTTCTGCAGCACGGTTTGCTTGACATACACATGATATAATGCAGCTGGGCTTTTGTGATTAAAAGCACCAGATGTCGCTCTTATACAACGCCGAGCGAGAGAGAGAGAGAGAGAGAGCACGTGTGCGAGCTCTTTTCGCAAAGTCTTGGCGACGACGAGAGCCGAGCCTCCCCACCACTGCGCGCATCGCAGATCTCCGTCGGTGTGTGTACGTACATACATACATACTGTACATAATACAAGCTGCAGGTTGGCTGGCAGTCGACAATATCGACGTAGCTGCTGCAGCGCTATTAAACAGCGGCGGTGGCGGTGGCGGCTCTCGTCGGGGTCCTTGCCCCCTGAGCTCGTATCTAGGTCAGCAGTCTCAACTCTCGCGCCTCTGCACACGCGTATATATATATATAATATGTGCATGTGCACACTTACACGAGCGCATGCATCGACTCGACGCTCGACGGCGGCGCTACTCGCTATGTGCAGTGTGCTTTACTCTGTGCACTCGCTTGCGTAACCATATAGCATGTACTCTGCTAACTCTCGCTAGCTCTCCCTGCGTCCATCTGTGTGTGTGTGTGTGTGTGTGTGTTGTCTGTGTGCGAGAGAACGCGCGATGCGCCCTGTACGTGCATCTCTGCCGGTATCATGCGTTTCTTTTCTCTATAATAGCGTCGAGAAATATCCCGCGAGAAATTAATTAAACTACGATGGCACACATATATAATATGATGTTATATACTCGATAGTATATACCAAGTGTCGCTGCACTAATCCCCCACGCGCCAGATCTTGCAGCCGTAATGATCGACTCTACAAAAAAGTGCAGCTCTACCGCGTCATTTGCCTTTGTATTATTTTACCGATTTCAAAGGACCCAAACGCGAATATCGTGTAGTCTTCTTGTTTTTCGTTCGCTGACTCATCGATAAACACACGATTGTTATCGAGCGATCGAGCTTGGACTTTATTTTCGAAAGATTTGTTTTTTCTCCTTCTGCTCCTCTGCACTTTCTAAAAACGCAGACAAAGATGGGAGCGTCGTTATCGTTAAGAAAGGTAAAATTGTCGACTCTGCTATTTGCGCGATGCAATTGTTTCTCTTTAAAACAAATAAAGATGTAAAAGACTTTGTCGAATAAACGAAATTATTCGTTTTTTCAATTTTTCAACGCTGATAGATCATGCGCGCAGGCGCGCCAAGTTTTCATATACAAGTGCCGCAAACTATGCAGCTCGAGGCGCATATACTTTCCATGTATAGTCTCGTTTTCGCACTCGACAAGCCACCGTGCGATACATAAAGAGAAAGTGTGTCTTCGCTCATATTTACTCATAGGAAGTGAGTTAATGCATGTAAGGGGCGGAAGTAGGAAGTGGTTTGCTTTATATACACGTGTAGGTGGTGAGATTCCATTGGAAACGCAGCGATTTCGTCGCTTTTTTCTCCTTTCGGGTTACTTTATTGTACTTTTGGCTTAATCATTGGTTATTATCATACGTGACCCGAATCAAGTATAGCTCAGCATAGTCAAACTTCGGTTCATTATAAAAATGAACACTCAAATGCCTCGATGGAAATGATAGTACGCGATCGGAAATGAAACGATCGGAGCTTCATATTGGGTAGAGATGGAGCACTTATGAATCGTGGATAGCGTTGGATCGAGCGTGTGCGTATACACTCACAGGCGCGCATTAAGTGCATTATATAAAAGTGACACTTTACTCGGGGCGCAACGAATAAGCGCGAGAGATTTGTGATAGCGTGCGCAAATTTGCGCATTCTCGACTTACACAACTTCCGCGACTGCGTAGGTATTTTCGTCGCTTTGATAAAACCCGGGCGTGACAATGAAATTTGCTCACTACTTGAAATAATATACAAGTACACAGAGTTTGAGTTCATTCAATGACATTGCACTTAGTTTAATAATGGCATTTCAACAAAATTGACCTCAAGCTGTTTTGTTTATCTGAGGCATGTTTGCTGAGTTCACCAATTCGCGTCTCGACCAACACGTGTACAAAGTGAAAAATTGATCCCCGACAAACGAACTTGACGTTTCTTTCATTTGACTCGGATGCAAGAGAAATTTCAACGAGTCAGAGTTAAACAGTACAATCGTTCCTTGACATTTAGCTTATTGTAAAAAAGTCGACGAATTCGACAATGGACGATAATAAAAGAAAAAAAGTACGGGGCGGAAACGTCGCGATTATCAATGTGCGTCCTATCGCGTAACGGTGAGTTGAAAAAAAAGTAGGTAATTCTATCGCGTTTTTTCACGTTAAACATGTGTAGGTGCGCTATATACACGGCAAAACGAGGCGCACACGGACGCACAGCGGCAGAGCACCAAGCAGTGCATTTATCGGAGTGCATATAATGGTGAAAGTGAGTCTCCCACGTATAGGAGCACCAAAACGCTCGCAATGATCCGAGTCTTCTTTCTCCGCGTGAACTCGCGGGTTCATTGTACTTGCATTACAATAGTCATGATCTTCCGGTAAAATATTTTTCTTCGCAGCGAGCTTTGTTTATCTGTTCGCCTGCACAATGCTAGGTGAAAGATGTAATTAGATCTTGATTAGATAATCGTTACATTGTCGCCGCAGCGGACTCTGCGCCGAATCTCATGGCTCTTTTTTCATCTATTACGTTCTGGTAAAGGTATGTTGAAACTTTGAAAATAACGGATGCATACGTGCAGAGCTTTTTACGACGCTTGCTTCGTAACAGATTTACGTAAGTCATTTCAGCGAGACAAAATAGGAAGATACGGATTGATTTTTGTAATTAAAACCTATGTATCGATGCAACGACCCTCAGCAGTATCAATTCGAGCCTGATATCGATAGCAGGTGAGCTCGCGCAGCCAGTGGGACATTTTTGGTTAATTTCTTGTTCAAGTTCCGAACGAATGAACGAATGACTATTGCACCTTCGCCGGTGAACATACCTACTGAACGCATATCATTGCAATGGACGCGGTGATATAACATTTACGAGTTGATCAAACCAGGAACTAGTCATGTACTATGTGGTGGAATGTGCTTCGTGCTGCGCTACAAAATCAACCGGTTACACGTTCTCGTGCACCCGTAAATATAGTAATAATAAGCCAGGTATATATAAGAGCCGCAGAAATTGAAATAGAGCCTGCAGTTGTTGCTGCATCAGAACTGCACTACTACTCCACACAGAAACGTACAAACGCACACGCGCACGAACACAAGCGAGAAAAAGAGAAAGGACTCGGTGGTGTAACTGCAGTTCGAGAGTGAGATGGCTGAGTTCGCGCTGCTGCAGAGGCCAATGAACTTTTCGCGAGTGAAAGTTGCTCGAGCGGCCTTACTCGCGCACATATACGACCACACTCGCAAACACACACACACACACACACACACATATATAAGCAGCACTCGTGCATACACGCAGACACTTTTCCTTACTGCTGCAAGCGCAGCGCACAGAAATTATAGTAGCCGATGGTTGTGTCATAAGCTCGAAATACGACTTTTCAAATTACGTGAAGTCGATTTTTCCCACTTTCTTGCTCTCGATGAGTTCACTCTGGGGATCCGAGGATCGTTTTTAGATAATGTGACCCAATAGGTGAAAATAACAATCAACCATTCTACTCATTTCGATTAGTTGAACTTGGAGGTGGACGTGACGGCCCGATAGCTCTGCACAATTGGCTCTTTTGCAAGTACGGCCGCACCATCATATTTGCGTGTAACGTAAAAGCGAGAAAAAGCAGCAACGACATCAAAGTAAAAACGTTCTTTTAACGCTTAGCTAAGAGACGCCTTATCGAGCTCGATAAGCCGCTAAAATGTTCCATTGGAATCATTCGAGTAAAACAAAAGTGTATTTGATCCAACACCTGCAACTAATTGAGTCATCGAAACGAGAATCCAATGGATTACGCCGCACTGTGCGTATTTATCTTTGAATATTATTAAGTGTATGTCTGTACGTAGCTCGTAACGAAATCTCTGAATAAATCAATTCATCTAAATATATATTAAAAGCTTTGAACGACGATGAAACTTTGCAATCGTCGAGTCAAAGGACGCGCTTCTTTTGCAACGATCGCGCAATCGCTCTGGTTCAAGTTCACAAACAGCCGATTTTCCATTGGAAAATTAGTAAAGGTTCGTTCTATCCGCGACTAAAAGCTGCGCCAGCAGCAAATTATTACAAAGCCAAACAACATTGAGCAATCGCTGAGTCGATCCTCTCGCGAGTCACGTTTTGCGGTAGCTCGAGTCGAGTCGAGGCTGCGCGAGCTGCAAGTATAGCTAATCGACCACGCCAGTCGGCCGGTCGCTCGCTTATAAAACGTACGAGTTGCGCATGCGCTGCGATCGCTCGGCAACACAGCTATTTCTACTACGGCACTACGTTCTCGTGCATTAGCGCGTTTGTCATAACACGGATTTGTTACGAAAGCCGAAAAAAACTCGTGTGCATGCAGCTGGGCAAAAATGTCGTTAACCCCAAGGCCGAAACATCGTCGACGTATAGATTTTGCGGGCGTATCGACGAGGTGAGTCGCCTACATTCGAGTCGATGCGACGCGAGCTCAAAAGTCATTAGCCCGCCGGCTATTAGTGATAGTGACAATAGAAGAAAAAAAAACATAGAAATAAAAGTATCGTTTTCGCTGCAGTTCAAGTTCGCTAAACTCGTCAGAGTAGCGCGAGTATACGCACGACGACGATTCGTACAGTGATGCGAGAGTCGAGCTTTTTAAATTTACATTTTTTGCCTTCTGACAATGCGAGATGACTCTTGTAAAGTAAACTCACTGAATTTTCAGCAGCGCGTACTTCGATTTTGTCACTGTCCGCATTTTTTCAGACCAAGTTCATTTTTCACCAAGCCATGGTATATTTTTATGTTATACGTTGCCGAGCTGCTGCCAAGCAAATGACAGATAACAACGTAAAGCGAGTACGTATCATTATTCGTGTACATTGCACGGTTAAGAAAAATTACGCGTTAGATATGACGGCCTGAAGGAAGCCGAGAGAAATGTCAAAGAAGGAGATTGAATGCGATAACCGGATCGGCAAAGGTAAACGTTTCGTAATGTCAACATTTTTTCGTCGCGAGTTTACTTTGTCAGGAGAAAAGGCGCGAGATTTCGCCCGATAAAAAGCGCCAATGCTGCATTTGGTCGTTGTCACTGATTAAGCCTTACCGTTAAGAGTACAGAAAGATAAATTGAAGCAGAGAAACTTGCCAAAAGTCCTACCTAAGTGTCTGCTTTGCAGTACGCTCAATTTGGCACACATGGTAAAGTCACTGGTGAAGACTCCTCCGCAGCTTTTCATAGGTTCAATTGATTACTATTACATCTAGGGCTCACTGCTTATCGTGAAAACACAGCGAGCTGGGCACCTCGTGGTCTTCATCGTTTAGGAACACTGATTTTTTATTGCAACACGACAGATCACAATTAACTGTTCAAAGGTATCGATGCTCGCTGCTTATCCACCGCAAAAATCACACAACTTGACGAGTTTTACGTTCATCTTGGAAGAAAGAGGTGAAAACTCGGTGCGGTCAGCGGAGAATGATTTTTTTCACACGATATAACGCAGAGATCAAGCGTAGGTGGGCGGCCGCTGTCAATAGGTAAGGATGCGCGAAAATGCACAATACGCGCGATGGCCGAGATCCCGTTACTCGACTCGTATATATATGTGCGTACACGCGAGGCCCGAACCCGAATGAGCTGCCGCACGGAACTGGCGAATTTTTCGGCGGCACAAGCAGAGGACAGGCCCGTGCGCCTCGGCTCTCCGATACGTTGGTGGTGGCACCGCTGACCTCGATACACAACGCGTATAAGGCCCAATGCCAATATAAAAAAGTGCCCAGTCCGAAAACGAGAGAGAAAGACAGCGAGGAGAGAGAGCGAGAGCGAATCGCGCGGAGGAAGAAGAGCCGCGGAACTTTTACTCGTCTCTCTGTGGCTGCTCCAGCTCCTGCTCGCTGCTCTTTCACGAATCCTTTCTTGGCGACTCGCTAGCGAGAGTTGTCTGACACACATAAGCAGCCGCAGTAGCTGCGTGGGTCGCAACCAGTGTATCTATTCGAGGAGTTGAACGAACTTGGATGTAATGCCAGCTTATAATACACACAAGTAGCGAGAGAAAGAGGCCAATGTTTGTGTATATTATTTTCAAGTGTCGACACGTGATTAGACGCGTCGTTGGCTGTCCGTTAGATTACGTCTCGCTACTGAATAATATATAGGCTAAGAGTGGAGTCGGGGCACGTGACGACGTCGACAAAGAGGTCATCGTTCCTTCGAAAGCGAGAGTAATAACTGCGTGCGGCGGCCGATTTTTCTTCCAACCATTGGCCATCGAGCTGTTGGGGAATCTAGACGATCAAAGGCCAGGGGCTCTTGTAAGGCCCGTTGCGCAGGCCAACACGAGCGACGCGACCGATTTGTCGCGAGCTTTTGCCTCGTCACAGCCGATCCGTTGCAGCGGCTAGTCGCTTGGTCGCTCGAAGCACAAAGTCCCACTGCATGTATACCGGCACTGGGCTCAGGCCCACACTTATCGTCTTGCTCGTCTCGTCGAAGAAGTCGTCACGTAGCTGGAGCAACGGTTTGCTAATCGTCCGGGCACATGATTCGGAGTCGGCAGCAGCAGCCACAGCGGCAGAAACCCCCGAGCTGCTCGGCGTTGGCATGTACGTATAAAAACTGCCGAGTGCAGGCTCGAGCAGCCACCGTAGTACTGGCTGGCGGCTTCTCCTCCTCTCGCTCGTTTACTCGTTCGTTCGTTCGCTCGTTCGTTCGCTCGTTCGCTCGCTCGCGTTAGCCTGCATATAGCGTGGATAGTAGCTCGCAGCTTGACTCTGTATATGTATAAGCGGCGAGCGGTCGGCCCTGGCATACTTACTAATGTCAATCACTCCGGCGTAGCCGTAGCCGCTGCTGCTGCACTGCACTGCAGCTCGCACACTAGCGCAAAAGCCACACGTACCTATGCTTCTCTATGTCTAACTCTGTCTGTGTGTGAGCGCATTGCATATATAGGAGCACGCACACTTTTGTACCAGCATTAGATGTGCAACTATCGTCGACGTCGTCGTCGTCGTCGTCGTCGTCGTTGTCGTCTACACATGCACTGATCTGTGCGTGTGCGTCTAGTTTTTTAGTTCGAGAATACTCGCTTGTTATATCCACATCGAACTCGCCGATCTCTCCATGCAAGCGCATTCGTGTTCGTATAAGCTCGCCTCGCGCATACAATGAATACGTCGTTGCACTTGTCACTTCTTCGTTTTATTCTCGAAAATTTTCTTTTATAATTCATTTCTAAAGTTCAACCCAGTGACTTTTTCGCAAATGATGCTGAACAAGAGCTTTCATAAACATATGATTCTTTCGAATGCAAGCCATTTTGTAGATCATCGGACATTTCGAAACGATCACGAACTTATTTACCCCTGAAAAAAATTGTTTTCTATTTGAAGCGAGCATACATGATCCTCTTTGACTTTTTTAATGATCCAGATTCTTAAACACGAGTATATATATGTACGTGATCGTCGCTCTTATCCGTATTTGCATTTGCCTTTGAAAGATAGTCTAGGAATTCGATAAGAATTTTCCTATAGTTTTATGCCATAAAAAGTTGCAACAAATAATATAATGCAAATTTGATTCTTTAAAATAATACAATTGTCTTAAATGAAAATTTTAATGTGTTTTCACCAAATTACTCTATTACACGTAAGCTCAAATTTTCTCAACTATAATGACACCGCTATTGAATACGAGACAAAAAGTTCGTTACAGAGCTGCATCATCTTGTCATTATTCTTGGCATAATAGAGAATAAACAGACTCGAACGGACGATCCGCACATGTAGGTTCGGTCCGCTACGCAGTGATAAATATTGTTGCTCTCGTTGTTGACAAACAAGCCGGGGGCGCTGCTGTACGACCGAAGACGCTCCGCAAGCCTCGTTGCAAATATTTTCCTCGAGCGGATTTTCCTCGACATAATATTGGCTCTTCAAATTAGCTCGGGGGCACGAACGCATGCGCACTATTAATACCTAGCGCGCGTTCGAAAGTCACGTAGGCGTTTTTGCGTCGAGCGATCTATGCGCGAAAATCCGAAGCTCGAGTTTCGGCCCAACATTTAGTCTTGGTCGTGGCGTGCAAGAAACTCGCTGACGCGTCATAGCTAGAGAGAAAAGTCAAGTCTACGATCGAGGATCATGGCAGTAGTTGGACTTTGCCGCAGGCCTTTGCTTTGCGTATTTTTCTAGAACTCGTCGATCGCGGTTTAAGGCCGTGCGCGGCTGCGGCTAAATCGCGCGCACACGCATCATCGTTGATTCGCGATCGCGACCTCCGCTCTTTTGCTATTGCTCATTTTACGTGTAAGCAACATATATAGCTATCCGCACCTCCTCGCGTTCGCCGGCTCCGAATCGCGTCAAGCTCCCCGTTCTATATTCCAACTGCAATACATATATAGTGATCGTGTTTTACGACTGTTTTATTCGCCAGCGATACGCGTCGTCTTCGTCGTTGTATCGGATTGCAGCTATTCAAGCGAGTTTCTCATTTAAATTCTAGAGAAATATTATAGAATCGTTTCGGCAACTCGATACATCGCACGATCCCCTTCGAATGGCATTGGTTCCGATCGTTGAACTTGAACCTACCAATTCTTTCCGAGAATTCGCTAGCTATATTTTATTCGCAAATATACTGCTTTACGTTATAAGAAAATGTATATTTAAAGTGTACGTTAGCTAAAGACTTGGCGAAAAAAAATCGTCGGAACGTGTATTAAAGGCTGATTTGTCGAGTCTCAGCGGCTGCTTCATATGATCGAGCAAATAATTTTCGTTTAAAAATGGGCGCTTTGCCTAGCCAGCGCAAAGTGAGAAAAAAGTCCGAGAGAGACAAAATTTATGAAAGAAGATGTCCAAATTTTTGGCGAAGATCAAAAGATTTTGCTCTGTGCAATGTGTGGAGGTCAAGCTCGAAGTTGACTGAACGCAAAAAGACACACGACTGCTGACCGGTCTCAACATTTTGTACATAATACTCGCACGTAATGAGCCACCGATACTTGTTTTGCATGTATTATACGCTCGTATCAGTTCACCTACGGGGCGTTATATCTGTAATCTCCGAATTTCGACCAATATAAATAATACATAGATGCATCTCTGAGCTCGGCGAAGGTGAGTAGCCTTGAGAAATGAGCGAAAGGGAGAAATCATTTCATCTCGATGTATAGAAAATGTATGTCACTCGATAATATCCTGCTCATTGGACGACCGGAATATTTCGTTTATAAAAAAAAATGAAAAATAAATGAAAAATACAATATTCGTTTAAAAAATCGAGTGATTTTTTTAGATGCATTTTTAAGAAGAGATTTTTATTATCCCATTTTTGGAAGAAGGATTGTCTTGTCCCCATTCAAGAAGAGATGGTCTTCATATGCACCAGCAATATACATACGTATTTTTAAAATAAAAAATACCGACCCACAAATACCCTGTGCTGGCTCTACTGCTCTCATGTCATCGTTTTCTATAAAAATCATCGATAAGATTGAATTCCGACGAGATGGGAGTATTTCAATTTTTTTTCCACAGCTTGGTCTGAAACTTTTTTTTTCGCTCGAGCGAAAAAAAAGAGAAAAGAAAAAAAATATCTATACCGAGTGAATACGGCAACTAGTTAACCTCATAATACTAGCCAGGCAGCCAGCAGCATTTATAATTGAGCTTTTCGAGCCTTGAAAATGACTGTGCGTCTGAATGCTAATATTATTATCGGCATAGAGCAGCACTAGCGAGTCAACGAACCTCTCAATGCTAACTCGGCGAATCATGGCCATTTTGCGCGCGTAGAGCGCCTAGCTCTCCGAGAACGAACTATGTAACTCTATTTTCTATATATGCTTACGGCAGCAGCGCCAGCAGCAGCAGCAGCAGCAGCTATCGCGTTTTATAAATATTCATTTTGCGTGCGCGCACGAGTACGCTTGGCACAAACATATAGCGTATACTTTTATGTATTGTATAGCGAGCGCGATGACAATTAATCAGGCGAGCTTTGAACAAATACATGCAAATGTAGGTACGTAAGAGCGATATGCGATATTTTTTAGCTTATGGTCGATCGCGTCGCAAATGCGATTCCGTGGGAATTTACGATTGGTCAGAATCGACCTTGTCCGCAGCCGAGGCATCGCTCGAGCCTCGCCGAGCGTTTCATTTAGCACGAGAGCTTGCGAGCTTTCTCGTGATTTGGGGGCGACCCGAGTGCCTAGCTCGATCATCGGTTCGTTCGAGCTCCGTAGTAGGCTTACGAGCAGGATTATTAACGTCATCTGGGCTCGTCTTCGTACGACTATTTTTCTGTTATCGCGCGCCTCGATCGTTCGTGCTAGGCGCTATTGCGTTATGCACGTGATTTTTCCACGGAATAGTTAATTGCGCGATTTGAGTTTTCAAACGCGCATACGTGACTTCTTTAGAATGCACAAACAACACTGGATGCGTATTTGCGTTGTGTACGAGTCAGAAGTAGTGTTTCTCGAGCCACGATCGTTGCGTAGCGTAGCATATGTATATTTTAATTAGGCGCGTATATATGTACGAACAACAGCGAGCGGCGCGATAAACATTGAAGCAGGTACAAGGCTGGCCGGAGCACGCAGCGCAATTGTGCGCCTATTATCACAGAGACACGGCTCTAAGTTCACTCGAGTTCATTCGGCAACGTCTAATAATACAGCAGAAGCTGCCTCGATGCATGCCGTATATTATGCATTCGCCTAGCGCTGTTATAAAACTTTTTTGCCGCAGAAATGGATCGTACGAAAAACAGCGTTATGGTGCGTCTTTTATTGGAGCGCGAGGATAAGTCGCTAAAAAAAAGGAGCTTGTTCGAGCTGCAGCCTCGGTGCACGAGTTCGACGCAATCGTCCGCGGCTATGTTTACGCGAGTCACTGATACCTACACATGTATAATGCGAGTGTTATGGATGCGCGAAGGGCCGTGGCGAACAGAGCGTGGGTAGTTCGTTGGCATAAATCGCGCACGCTCCAACTCGGCCGACACGAAGTCACGTTGACCGCGCGCAGCTCGGATCGCTCGATCGATAATTACATTCACGCTCGCGTCCGTGCCGTCGTGCACAAATCGTCGCGATGCCACGGCTATAGCACACGTATACGTATCGTATAGAGGTACACGCCAGTCGAGTCCTGCGGGAGAGCGAGTCGAAAATTTTCGGGAGCTGCCGGGACGGAGAGGCACAGCTCGCTCGCGCACGCGCTACGACCTAGACCTTACGTGTACGCGGGGCCGCGGCTCAGGTTCGACGTTGCGGGCTACTCTGCGATTCGAGCGCCCGCGATCGCTCGGGTCCTGCGTCCGCGACACCCGCTCCTGATGCCGAGCTCCCTGCGACTTTTTTCCAACCTAATTGCACAGCCGACATGTCGAAACGAGAAAGAAAGTTAAAGACTCACATCTTTTTCTGCTTAAAACATCCAAAATGCGAAACCCCTTTGGTCAGCCAGCTGTGCTCCTTGTTTATGCAGAAAAAAGACGCGATGCGCGAGAATGTGTGTGTCTGTGTGTAGTACACACGCACTCGCACACAACTCAGGGGAGCTCTCCTTCTTCTTATTCTCCTCCTCCTCCTCCTCCTCCTTGGGCTTCTTCTCTTTTGGTTCGTCGTGCTCGCCCGCTGCGCGAATCTCAAACTCACTTTCACTCGCTTTTACTCGCACTGGGCCCGTACGTAAATTTCACCTTGGTCAAGCAGATGCAAAGGTTCTCTCGCACTACTATTGTCGACGAGACAACGGCCTTACGGTCTCTGCCTTTTGTCCACTGTTTAATTTTGTTCTTATTATTATCACTCACTCTCGACATTCTTCAATAAAACTTGAACTTTTGTTACTTTTCTCGTTCACCGCACAATTGTGGTCATTCCGCTGATTTCCGTGCTTTCGTTTTTAAATGGCGCTTTGAAAAAATAACCGTCTCATCGGAGCTCGATATTTTTCCAAATGCACCGTGAATCTTCATGGTGCCTTCAGCTAGTTGCATTCAAAAAACACTACACTCGATTCTCAACAGCTTGATACTCAACTAATGATAAATTTACTACAGTTATCTTTTTTTTCATTGAAAGTTACAGAAATCAGGAATAAATATGCAGCAAGAAAACGAGCGTGAGAGAGAGAGAGAGAGAGCGTTAAATCAGGTCACCACCCCTTCTTGCCACTACTGCCCTCGAGAGTTCCTTCCACTTTCGATTTCACTCACCGATGCAGTGCTCTCTTTCTTTCACAGTCGCAGCACTAGCAGCAGCCAAGCTACGACACACTCACGTACTTGCACTTGTATTAACATTTCTCCTTTTTTACTTTGAACCACTAGTAATATCAGTTATATCGTCGTTATCCAGGTGAAAGAAACCATCACAGAAGTAACTAGCTAAGGCACAAAGTAAAACTGAATACGTTATATTTTACTAATGCACAAAACAGTAGAAGCAGCAACAGCCAGAAATTGAGTGTCAATCGAGTGAGAAAGGGTGCGATGCACTCGTCGAGCGCAAGTAGCGCACTCTGTCGAGCGACCCCGCTAGTTATCGCTACTCGTTTGTTTGTCTTTGCGCTCGTAGCGAGCTTAATTTTTGTTTGGCGAGCTTTCGCGAATGCCGCAGTAAACAACGCACATGATTTTCATCATTTTTCGGATTATTTTTAAATACTGTTGAATTTTCTTAGGCTTTCGGTGCACTTGAGCCGACAGATATGCCACTGCTTAGAGAGAAAGAAAGAGAGAGAGAGAGAGCCTCGAGCTTTCAGTCCAGTCTTCAAAGTTACAATATACTAGTGTGTGCAGCACAATGCAGGAAGTAGATCATTCGAGGCAGTAGACAATTTCTTCTAATCACTTTTTTCTCAGTCGTTGAAAAGATCAATGAACACACTTGATCAGTATCTCCTATTATGAGGCGGCATGAAGCCGTCGTAAATATTATGGATAACACAAGCTCGAGCTTTCACCTGAATCTCGAGTTTAAACGGAGCTCAGCCAATGTCCGTTCGTTGAGCCAGCAGAAGGATTTGGGTGAATCCAGGCGAAGAGTCGGAAGTTTTGTCATTCATTCTCTCGAGGGTGAATCGACGCACGGGTCACCGAGGAACGATTGTGCGTATCGGTGTTTCGGATGAAAAAGCTCCCTCGCTCGACGCGGAGCGCACGCTGCTGGCGGACTCGCGAAGGCGTGCAGGCGCTCGGTTGCGCGCGCGCCCGTCTGTGCGGTGCACGTCGATGCAGCTGCTGCTGCTGCTGCTGCTGCTACTCTCTCTAGCTCTACGGCTGCTTTTGCTGAGAGCGAGGCCAAAGTAGGGCGAGGACTGCAGCGGGGTAACGACGATCAGCGCGTCGTCGGTGACGAGCAGCGGCAGCAGCGGCGGTGCGGCGCCGCCACCGACTCTATAACACAGACACACTCCACGACGACGACGACGACGACGGCGACGACGACTACGACGGCGAGTCGCGCAGAGCGCATAGCACATGCAGTGGAGCACATAGCAGCGAGTTGGTGAGAGAGAGAGAGAGACGGCATGCACCGGTGGGGGCCAGGGTCGGCCTCTTAGCCGCCTGCAGCTTTTTTACAGGCAAAATAGTGAAAATAGGAGGGGTGGGGAAAGTTTCTAGGATAGGTAGGGAGTTGTGCAACACATAGCCCGCCAGTTATATACCGCACTCTCGCGCACACCAGTAGTGAGAGTGCAGCGAATGATGGAGAGAGAGAGAGAGGAAAAAGAGAGCGATGCACTCGCTTACACTCGTAATTCGCAATGGGCTAATACACTGCCGCTCGCTCCAACTGCGTAACATTGTAAAAATTAAGTAAGCTGTAATGACGTTTTTATCTTAGAGGGTTGACACATCTCGGCGTTGCTTTATGGAATTGGAAAATTACTTTAAACATTGCTTTTGATCAGCCACGATAAAAAAAGAACGAAAAGGCTCCGATGCTACTACCGTTTTGTTGGAACTACATCCAAGTACAAGAAAATAATAAGCTATTGATGTTTGACTCTAGTACGGTAACGCAATTCGTCAGCGACAGAAACAAGAAAATAGCCGGCGTACAATGTCGTTGGTGCATTGTTCGAGCATAAAGCAAATATCGAGATAGGCTGCTCGGTCTCGTTATAAATGGAAAGAATCGAGCTTGCAGCTCGCGCGCGCCGAGGCTTCGATGCGCAAAAAGAGAAAGTGTATGCATCGCGAGACGCCACGGCAAAGAGCAGTTTATTATGCGCTACACTCGCTTCTCAGAAGCCGCATTTATATTTAGTATCGCATGTGTACGCTTATAATGTGTCGAGCACGATGGTCTCTCGAGCTAACAGATCGCGTATTGTTCGCATCAGTTGGACTCGATGATCGCGACACCGATGCCGATGTAGCGCGACGTGGCTAGCTCGACCTGCTCGCAACTACTACCGTACACGAGTTGTTGCTTTACGACGTTTTGTTTAGAAAAAAGGGCAAATAAAAGCTCGAAGCGCCACGTATTACGCGCTCTCTCAAGAAATATAAAAATGTTTAGCAAAAGTCAAGCACCACTATACAGCTGTGTAGCAGCAGTAGCAACAGCCACCGAGAGCTGCATCGCCAAGTTTTATTATTATATTTGTCGGTCTAGGCCACGAACACGTTCGATTTCTTGCGAAAAACCGACGACATTGTGAAAGAACGAGCGAACATGTTCGAAAAACTTTCACCTTCGACATCGTCCGAGCGCGCGCATGTAAGAGGTGTCGTCTTTTGCACTCGAAACTTGTCTTCCGTACCATGCGCTCGTACGTATACGTACAATATGCGTGAAAATCGCTGCCTCCAAGTACACGTTTGCAGCTGGACATTGACATTCACTTTTTTTTTAATGTCACGAGCCTCGAGTGGTAGCATATCTTTCGGCTTCGAGTGAACAACTGCGCGCCCATGAACGCGGCTACGAAATCTGACGTGCACGAAATTACGCCGAAACCACCCGTACATGCGTGCATATTTCACTCGAATGCGATACGCGCCTCGCTCGTTTAGAGGGACTACACAGTATGGAGAGGAAGAGAGAGAAAGGGATGACCTAACAACCATCTCTCGCTTCGGTGCAGCCCGACAAAATATAGCCACCATAAAATTCTTTGATACGTTAGCCTCCACCTTCAAAATAAACAAGCACCAGAGTGATCTTTCGCAAAAGTCCTCTTGCGTAACTCGACCGACCGATGCATAATATGTGTCCATCATGCGAATGCTATATATGTCCAATATTTTTTTACAATTTCTCTCCGCTCGAAATTTGCCCGAAAAGAACGAAGCTCTCTGAAGCAGGGAGAAAAAATAATTTTCAACGGAGATCCGGCTTAGGGCTCGAGAGGGTAACTCACGTAATAGCAGAGGAGCAAGAAGTATGAAAAAATAAAAAAATAAATTAAAAAGAGAAGAAAAAAGGTTATAGAGGCAGCTAACGCACTGCGAGGATCCCCAGTTTGCCCTGACCTCAAAAGAGGCCTATCGCTCGTTCGAACAAACGATCGAGAAAGAAAAGTTTCGCCTAGCCGCAGTCACATTTAGCGCTTAGGATTTTTTTTCTTCAAATAAATACATTGACGCGAGTTTGCATATAATGGTCTTAACGCGCTATAAATTCTCAATAGCACGAGCGGCACGTATTACCTTCCCCTTGGCGAGGATAGCCTCTATCGAACGCGTCGAGTCCGAGGTCTGTCGAGTCTGCTGAACTTTCGATAATCCCTGAGTGTTATACGTATAGCTGAGGTGATGAGTGCTGCCGGATAGACGAGTCCGGGCTTGACACGTCACTCGACGAATGCAGTTTTTTCCAATTTTTCGAATTATTCGTGTGCTCTTCGACAATGACGGGTTAATTGTTTTTGGCACGATGATGCATCAATTTAAAAAAAAAATTATCAAAAAATTTGAGACTCGCACAGTATAGCTCTCTAGAGAAGTTTTGGCTCAATCTTGGAAAAAATTAAAGAAGCAGGACGCGGTAAGCGTGTTGCTTCTGTAAACGTCAGGGCAATAATACTTCTCGGCACACCTCGTACTATTTTGCTCGTTTAATATGTGTACGCATGTAAGCGAGGAAAACGCGAGGCGATGTATCTATATTTATATTAATTTATGCTGTTTAGATTTATTTTCATTGCGTTATACATTATTGTTGCCGATGATCTGCTACAACGCTGGGCGCGATTACCACGCTGTTTCTCACGTTTTTTTTCTCAGCTGATTTTTTTACCCCTCACTGATCGGTAAGGAATACATTTGCATTTTATTACGTCACTAATATGCGCGTGTGGATCTGCACTTTACTTATAGATGTAAAGGCTTAATAATTACGAGCAGTATCACAAGATAATTGCTTACGTACACGCAGGTTTTTTTCACCTTGATCTCCGCTATGTAAGTTTGGTATGGTGAATCAATGTTATATTCGTACAGACGATACGGCGGATGTATAATTGTTCGCGAGAGTACATAAAAAAATGGCGCGTTTTCACGTAGCCCGACCATTACAAAAGTTACGACTCGCTGACTTATCGTGATGGTTTCGGAGTTGGTGGATGCTCGTGTATGTTACGCGCGTATGGAGCGTGTGTATAATATGATTCAATTGCATTTAGCGCGCCGGTCGTAATTAAGCTTGGCTTTTTTTGTCTTTTTTCTTATTCTTCTTTTTTGTCTTTTTTTTTCTTCGAGTGTAGGCTCGTACTTGTTTTTCGTTACGCAAGCGGCAGTCGGCTATTTTTTCACGAACACTGTAATACCTACTTTGTCTCATTCTTGGGATGTTACTTTTGCGTACACGCATAATATACGTATTTATTCTGACTTGTATGATGTATACACATTGTAGATATTATTATATGTAGAGTGTAGCGGCCAGGTAGTCATAAATTATTTAGTAAAATATGACTCGCAGCTCTGTATTATTGCAAAGGTGCACGTATACGTTATAAGCGAGTGCGCGGCTCCGCCATGCACACGATACATACTTGATTCTGCGATGTGGAATACAAAAAGCTGCAAAGTCCATATGTTTATAGCAATTTATACGCATCGCGTCGCATCGCACGGCTCACGTATACGTAATAGAACAACAACAAAAGCCGTTTATGTAGCCGGGAGTGCGTGAGCCATAGGCCTGTAATATACCGCAAGAGCCCCACTGACTCAGAGAACCACTTTCCCTTCCCCTCTCGCTCGTGCGACGACCACCACCGCCGCAGTGCAGCGCCTATATACTTTTAACCGTTATGTGCGCGCCATCGCAGCCTCATGCAGCTCGTCGAGAGTGAAACTTATGTAGGTATGTGCATCGCCGCGGCTCGTTCTGTTCGCCAACCCGTAGGCATATAGCTGCTCCTGCTACGAGTTTTTCAATGCGCAGCGTGTATGCACGGACATCGAAGCCGCGATGTAAGCGGCACATAACTTTCCTCTTCGTTCTTCTCGCACTTCATTTTTAGCTATCGATCTACCAACCTTTAACCAATATTATTACTCTACGATTGATTGATCACAACTTTTTTAATAAGCTTAATTTAACGCTTTTAAATTGCTAATATCTAGTTTTTATACCATGTATAAAGAATTTATGGATTATGAATGCATCAGGTATAACTTACATCGTAACTTACACAAATTATTATTATTATTATTTTTTTTTTTCAAGTAAAATCATTAAAGAAACGGTGCAGTCATAATTTATAAGTGAGTAATTTAATGTGTGTCTAAACAATTGAATGTGGTGTCAAGACAGGATAAATGTCATGTATTATACATTCATTTGATGTATTATAATAATGATGTAAACACCTAAAGTACCTCCAGCACTTAAAAAGTTAAAGATGCAGTTAAGTAGATACTGCAGAATAAATAATTTCTCTTATGAATAACTTTGTAGCATTTATATTAATATTAGTAAACGACAAACGTTCCCTGCTGGAAAATTCATTAAGAAATCTGAGTTTCCGTGAAAGTTTACGATGAAATTGAAAAGGTCAGATATAATTTATGAAAACATTCATTTCTCGTGTTATTTGATTTTTTATCGTGAGTATTTTGTAAGCAATTATAAGAAAAAGATGATATACTCATGAATGTGTTATAATGTTCAGTAGAGGAGTACGAATTGTAGATGATACAATGCTTCACTCTTAGTACAATTTGAAGAAGTAAATATTATTTTTGTTGTTTTCAATCATTGATTGATTTGAATTATGTGATGAATACTGAAATCAGTTGAAAAGGACACCTTTTTGAAGGCTACACTGAATGTCTGAACTTTATCTAGTTTCAGCAGCATTGAAATAAGACACGTGACTATTACAAAGTGATAATGCAATGCCGAGGTGTGGTATGCAATACAAAATTTGCGCTATTGTTTCGTCGGGAGAATATTTAAATAAAAGTAAAAGTGCCTCTTCTCAATTTTCACTTGTCCATTTTCTAAATGCCAAGTTAGTAAATGGTGCATAGTTCGGGGTAGATTTGACGAGTGGACATTTAAAATCGAACGAGACATATCAATGTATCGTCGCATGTATCGATAAAATCGGTTGGCAGTTGTGAATTGCACTCAATCGTGTATACACATTCACACGATCGGTTCTCAAAGGTTGCTGCTATATGTTGGCTTGTGCAAGCGGTCGTCGAACATGACCGCGAAATAAAAAGTGGCCCTCATCGATTGACAGGATCAATGTAGAGTCGTTACAATGTATAAATATAATACCAATGCTGTGGTAAAAAAACATGATTTCTCATGAGTTTTTATGCTTAGAATATTGCAGCGTTCGTTGGTCACTTATATGTTATTGGTCAAAAGTTAAAATCTTAGCAGAAACAAAATGAATATTCGAAAGATTCGAATTACTTTTTTCAGAGTAACCATATAAGAACACGGTATTATTTACAATCTGGAAATCAAAAACATTGGGTCTTTGTAAATTTGTCAAAAAGCCACCGTGTGGTCACATAATTCTTCAATTTTTATTTTTCAATATACGACAATATGAGTAAATATTCTCTGTATATTCTATTTTGTTGTTGTTGTTGTTATACAGCTCACACAGCTCAGTTCAATATTCTCGTACGCGACGTCTCTAGGAATATATTTATTAAAAATATTGATCTATTTGTATGTGTATATAGAGTTTACAATCGTAGGTGCGAACGACAATCATGACGTCGGTTTTTACGCGAGTCAACTGACGTTTTTCTAGGTCAAGATTCAAGTTCTTTGTGCATGCTGCTCACACATAAGTAAACGCTCTGTTACTCTGCGTATGCAAACGTTCGAATCGAAACTCTCATTTATGTAGTAATATCACACGCTCTTATTATGCGCTTATGGCAATGTATACATGATCTATGCGAGTCATAAAAATCCAAGATGAATATTTAAACGTGTTGGATTGTACTTTAATTTCGTTTTTTAGCTCTTTTCATCTATCTTTTTAAATCTCATGCTCATGGGATATACATTCAAAATTAAATTAAAAATGGAACATATTTTCTTTCAGCTCTTGATCATTGAATGAGAGTCTAAGCAGTTTCTTTTATATGAGTAAATCTTGTGAAATTTTGATATTTTGCCATCAAAAAAAAATTTTTTTTTTAAGAACACTCTTGAAATTTTTTTTTGGGACTTACAAGTGATTCAGAAACCTGAAAAAATAGTGCCCATCAAATTTGGGTGAGGACCTTCGAGGATTTGAAAGAGTACATGTTAAAGTTGAAGCTGATGAACCATATTCTTAAGACAATATTTGCTCCTAAATTTGGTTAAAATTTGGATTTTTTGACATTTAAAAAAAACACATAGCGTTAACTTTTCCAAAATGTCGAAAACTAAAGTAGGCAATATAGATTACGCCATTTTAAGTAAAACTTTTGATGTGCAACGCAAAATTCGATTAAAATGCATTGAAAATCAACAATGGGCGGGGGCAAATTCCATGTTCATATCGTATATAACTTTTTTTACAAGGCACGCACACCAAAAATAGACATACCACTCGATTCTGCTACTCAAAAATTATTTTTTCCTATAATTTGGTGATGATTCATGGTGGGGCCTATTGGGATATTGGGATTATATATAAATATCATTAAAATACTACAAATCGAGTTGAATTGTTCTTAAGAGTGCAGAAGGCGTGGGTAACGACGCACACCATTCAGTGACATTTTTTTCGAAAGTATCTGAGGATTGTTTGGTGATGATTTGGATAAAAAAGCTCAATGGGCTTATCTGGAATCAGAAATTGAAAATAAAAAATAGGATGCGTTGAATTTCAAAACGCATAAAAGATGCCATGCATTTTTGTTTTGTATGAATTCAAATTTGGATCCAACTGTAAGTTGTTCTCAAGAAAAAAAAAGTTGAAAACTTAACATAAAAAATGCCATGAATGGTAATTTTTAAGTTTTCACACGAATATTGTGAAGTTGACACAAATATTAAAATATCACGAGATTAACTCATGTACAATAATAGTGAAGATCGTCATATGTTTTCAATTTTGATGAGAAAAAACGTGGCGAATATTTTCTGAAAATATCTGAGCGCACTGAGATATATGTGACAAGTGACACCATTCGTTTTGAAAATCTAAGATTTATTGAATAACTGCATGAATGGGTAGGTTTTTATGGAGATATTTTTATAAAGAAAGGACTTCATTTGCATTCAAAAAATTAAATTAAATTTTCAACTTTATTTCTCTGGAGCAGAAAAAACCAATTCACCTAGATTTTACTAATACGCATGGGACATTGTATAATAAAACCTGAAGAGTATATGACTTTGCAACGTGCATGAAAACTAACATAGAATTTGCTTGATGACGACCAACAGTGCAACAGTATGAATTTGCTGAGGCCATTGACTATACGTATGCCGCTGAGAAGAAGAATATCCAACATCCACAAAAAAATTTTAAAAATATCTGACTGGAAATTTCTGGCGCTATTGCAATTGAGAATATTATTGGAAACTTTTCATGAACCTCTGAAACTTCTTTTATAATTTTTTTTTAATGCAGAATTTTCAATATTTTATCTGTAAAATTGTAGTAGTATTTTGAAACATTAATAACTCGAAGCACTGCTCTTACTAGTTTATTATTTGACAATGAGATTTTGTCAATCTTTTGCATTGATTTTTACTTTTGATGACTTAGCTATCGAGAAAAAATCACGAGTACGCGTATAACCATAGTCACGATGATCGTCGCGTTTCGGCATGAAAAAACGGCAGCTTTCTCCATTCGGAGTGAACGAGAAAATTTCGTTGCAATTTACGGCCAACGGAGTTCAGTGACCCTTTTACGGGAGGATCCATGTTTTATTCGAGACTCTTGTTTTGTCTTTTGATCGTATTTTTTGTGTCTACATTAAAAGATTTTTCAAGGCGAACAATCATTTATCATTATTTAATTATACTTCAAAAAATAATATTTTGATTTTTGAATCATGCGATTCAAATGAAGGATTGGATCGCGTAATAACACTCACAAAGATTCAAACAACTGATTACGGCTATAGTTATTAAGGAAATGGTAGACGGTCAAAAATACAACAGGAAGCGATAAGAAGTCAACGCAACAACGAAGCCAAACTGGTAAGTTTGATCATCACAGCGCTTAGAAGAAGAGAATTAAATAAATTCCGTCATTGAAG
The DNA here is from genome assembly GCF_000599845.2 of Trichogramma pretiosum. NCBI lineage: Eukaryota > Metazoa > Arthropoda > Insecta > Hymenoptera > Trichogrammatidae > Trichogramma > Trichogramma pretiosum. The sequence continues at coordinate 253,059 of NW_019640801.1, forward strand.
CGAGTCTGATCTTCAGATCTGGTTACGGTCTAGCGGTCGAACAATCGATGCATGGAAAAAAAATCGTTGGAAAACTGCGAGTAGCATGCTCAAACAGAGTCTGAATCACGAAGTGATTCAAGTCCGAATCTTGGCGTTTTACGAGCTGCAACATTGGTTACGTTAATGAGCTCGTTGCAAAAGAGCTGGTTCGGCTTCAAAGGGGAAAAAAGGAAGGACCACGCGAGGCGGCGCTGAAAAGTTCACGAGCATAAAATCCGGCACTTTTGTAAGTGGCAAGTTTGCAAACGCTAGACTTTTATCGAGAGTGAAAGCGAGAAAATAGAGATCAGACATAAAATCGTAGACAAAGGAAATGTACTGCAGCGAAGGAGTGTATATAATGTAGCACTTCCTCCTGCCGAGACTGAGCCGTGTATATATCTATCGTAGGCTCATGACCTTTCTCTCTTTCTTTCTCTGTCTCATGGCGTTTCTCGACCTCCGCGCCCGCAATTCACTTTCTAGAGCTTCTGCCGCCTAGGTATGGGATTGTTAAATGCTATTGTTTCGCTCGTCCGATCCCAGTCGTTTCTCGCTCCGCGCGATGATGTTGATGATGGATGTGCACACAAGCCATGGATGCCTTTATACTCTAGGCTTTACGCAATCCATTCTGATACGCGCCGAGAGCTTCACAAGACAGCAAACGTGCATGTATCATATTTTGCCTAGGCTTGGCTTACGTAAAATTTCCTCGCCATGCAGCAGTCGCGATATTGGCTTCGGGAAAATTTTCGGCCTATCGAGTATCGATGCATGCAAAGACTCGCTGCAACAAAAACATCGGTCGTCTTTATTGTATTCGATCAATAGCAAGGGTCGTTAAACGATCGCTGCCACGAAAGAATTATTTATCAGCGGGCGACAATAGCGTATAATGCCTTGTATCCCAGCACGTGTCCTTTCGCATAGGCCTCGCGAGCGTAGGTCAGCTCGGCGAGTTCAACGAACTTTTCTTGGCAAATCTAAAATGCACCCTTTTTCACGTGGAAACAATGGGGAAAGTGCGGAGAACGCGAGGAAGAACTAATCCTATAGGCGCGCTCCGTGCAGAAAACATAACAGCTCTCGGCGTGTACAACATCGTGGCTCTACTTGCATATAAGACACGAGGAGGCTGCTGTATCTTTTCACACGCTGGATAATCGATCGATCGGCCGAGAACAAACGGAGAAAAAGGAGAAGGCTTTTTATAATTTTTACAGCCTATTTTCAACTCATCGCTCTGTTCTAGTTCTATGTGCCCGATGGAAGGAACAGATTGGCCGTGGGTGGGCGGTACAAGAGCATATTACGTATGTGAATTATAAAAAGAAAACTGCGTGGGGCGAGAGTTTATGCGTGCGTGAGATTTTACGAGCTAATTGTAGGCTCGTGGCTCGCGCTGTAATAAAATTCTGTAAAAAAGTTCAAGACTGTAATAATTATGATCGCGAAGGTTGCGCGTACTATTGGCATGGAATTGCGTTCAAAGCCTGATATGTTGTTATTTTCCTTGCAACTTGGCTATTTATTCAGTGTGTACACGAAAATACCTACATTCGGCATCTGGTACGTATTATATTGCATTAAGCGTGAATATATAACTAGAAATCAGGATTAATGAAGCTGCAGGAGATGGCGAAACGACCGACGAAACATTACGAAATTCCTCGCACTTGAGCTGTGTACATTTCTACGCTCGAGCGTGTACACACACACACGCACATACATGTACAACGTGTTGATTATCCGCGTATACGTATGCGCGATAAGTTCGGAAGGTCAGGGACTCTCGTCGAGTTGGCGCAGCAGCTTTCACTCGAACTTTGTTCTCCTCGGCTATCCTGCAGCTCGTATGCTGCCGCGCTGCGCTCCGATCTGGCTTTTACATATATATATATAGCGCGTCGAGTTGCAGCTGCGACGAGAACACAATATCTCAAACTTGCAAACTTTGAGCTTTAGAGGTTTGCAGCTCGCAAGCCGTGTTGCTAAGCCAAGAATCGCACAACATCGTTCGATATTGGTACATTTGGTTGGTTTTGAAAATTGTACGATGTTTTGCGGCTTACGCAAGCGCGCCTTACGCGAATGCTTAATTCGAGGAAAATCGCTGCCTACATAAGATATACAAAAGTTCGACACTAATTGTTACGTCGTCGGTCGCGCGGCTAGGCATACGCTGCATATTACTAGCCATATAGCCGTGTCTAGGTAATAATCCCCTACGTGCGCCTCCCTTCCCCGTGCGCCGCGGCTACTTATGTAAGTCTTGCCGGGGCTCTTTACCACGAAACGTTACATGATTTTTCTCGTGATTCGCAGCTACGTACGTTATCCTGGACCGAGATAGCCGATAATCCTTTGTAATTTATAAGCGAGAATCGATCCCTCGTCGATCGCCGGACTTTTCTGCAATTTCGCAAGTGGCGAGCGTCGCGCAACGGTCAATCGTCGTTACGATGTACCGACGACGCTTCGACGCTTCGAACCTCCATGTCCGCGCGGCAATTCTTCGCTTTAGGTATATCTTCGTAGTTCATGACTCATTCTCTTAGCTGTCACATATTCTAATATACGTATAGAAACGTGTGCTGATTACGTACATCGATAAGTGTAAAAGCTATGGGCTCGATCGTGCGCTCTATGCGTGTATAAATCTGCATAATTATACACGTTCGTTCTTTCGTTCGTTCGTTCGTTCGCTCGCGAGCGCAGATCAATTGCATAAGTGCAGGAAGCGTCGAGTCGATGCATTAACCTTTGCTGTGTCCATCGGGTTTGTAGTCGTTCGCGCGCGCGCACACACACACACACACACACTCGCGGAGCTACTATACAGCCTTGCATGCTCCGCTGCTTTTCTGTCCCTGTCCGCGCCTTGATTTTACACCCAATGATCGTAGCGCATATATATCTCGAGCGGCTATTACACCTTTTCATTGAGTTCGTGGTTTGTGCGACTAATTATTCGTCACTCTTCGATCGTGCGACTTTTTTATACTTTTTACTAACCGCCAACACCCATTTAACCCATTCTAAAATCTTTTACAATCGTCATAAATGTCAAATTTACTCGTAAGAATCACCTCACGATAATACTATTAAAAATATATTATAAACCATTGTGACTTTTTTTCAAATTTTTTGGCAGAAAATAGTTGAAAAATAATTGAGAAAAAATACTCATAAATATATATGAGTATTTTTGATGATAAATAAAATATGAAAAAGCATCGCATCGAATAAGTTTTGTTGGAAAATCGAGTTGCGCATCGTGTATCCATTGTCTCGGCAGCCGATATGTATTACACATTACGGGCGGCTTAGGTAAGCCAAACCACAGACCGGCGTGGCGGCGGCTGGCAAAGCTACAATATCCCAGCGCGTTATATATCAAACTACCTGCATATGCATAGAGCAGCGCTTGATTCATCAAGCCGTAGAAGCAAATAAAATACGCGACGCGCACGAGGTCAGTAGCTTTCTCTTTGCGCCTCGTCCTGCTCCGTGTGCTGTATAGCTTGCCTTAGAGTGCGACAGTCTATCTTCTTGCTCGTAAGACGCATAGAGAGTCGACTGCCGAGTCGCGGCTATATGTGCGAGAGTCAGGTCAAGCGTGAATAATGCCGCACACTATGTATGCTGCTGCTAGTACTGCTGTCACTACCGATGCTCGAGCTAAACTTACGAGTCTGCTATTGACAATGTGCTCAAGTTCTTACGTGTTGCGTATGCTTCATCGCGAGCTTTAATGGCTATGGGAGTGGATAATATGCATTTGTGTTTGCTCAAGTTGTTACGCATCGCCGACACGTCTTACAGCTATTTGATTGATTTGCCAAAGCAATGCCAGCTTGTCACGTATTATTTTTTTTATGTATACGATCGACATCAATTTCACGACGCTAATTTATTCGACCAGTTGTTTCTTTCTCTCGACTATGGCTTAGCTTGCAAGTAACAAACCCATTGTTTTGGAAAACTAATTCTGTCGGCGTGCAACGACACCAAGTCCTTTTCATTTTCACGAAAAAGAAAAGAAAAAGAGCATTCGCTGAGTGGATTGAAAGCTAGCCTCTGGTTAACTTTTCTTACGTTAAAAGCTGGCACTTTTCGAGATGAGAGAGAATGGCGGTTTATTTTTGCCGAGCGTGGCTCCAACAGGCGAACGATTGAGCAACCTTGTCTGCGAACCACGCGTCCATCGAGATTAGTTAAAAAACCGCCTTTTACAATCCTATACTCCACAGTTTTTGGGTAGTTAGTAATTCAGCTGCAGCTAATCCTAATTCAAGTACTCTTATATTTGTTTTTATTTTGCGCGCTAAATTTAATTTTATTTGCGTTATATCACAAATAACTTGACTTTCACTTTCTTCATCGCGTAACTATTAAATAAAAGTCTAGTGCGATATTAGCAGGATATTACCGCGAGCTCGGTCATTAAAACCAAGTTTATTCCGTTACCAACATCTGCAGTAAATATAGTGACTAGTAGTTTAAAGATTCGATCGTTACGCTCCTACAGAAGGATAGAGAGTACTTACTTTAAATTTGAATTAGTTAAAGATATTGATTAAGATTCAATTTCAACAACTACCTCAAATTATCGGAAAGAGCAAAATTATGTTAATATTGATTCAAGGTCGAGTAAAAAAGTGACTTCATTCGATTTTTTATTAGGAACTAGTTCAATAAAAAATCAACATCTTCAATTTTGATTATTTTTGTTAAAAACAATCATTCTCTACAAACGGTTTAATTGTGCATAATCAGAGTCGATGTACTGACCCATCTATTTATAAATAGATACATGCACTTTAAATACACGCGGGAATTTTTAATATAAGTAAACATCGTTGTTACTGTAATCTTAACCTTTACTCACTATTCAAATGATTTATCATCTTTCATTAAAAAAAAGTTATACCTAATTGAGAAATCAAAATCCGGGAACGTTATAGACTAAATGAGAAATGGATCTAGCATAAAGTAATCTATATAAGTCCCAATCTTTTACATGCACACAGCTAGTCCTAACAGCTACTAGGAAGGCCTAGGGGAGCGATATCGTGGAAGGGTGAAACTCGGCTGCCCCCTGCTCGGCTACGAGCGTGCGAGGGGTAATTTTACGATGACGTCACTTGACAGTAGGGGTAGCGGCGCAGTTGGGGAGAACTACGAGGGGGTTTTAGCGCCTGCGCCCCAGGAACCTCAGCGAGTTTCTCCATGCGCAGGCACAAAGAGAAGCCACTGGCAGCGGCAGCACCGCACAAAGAAGCGGGGAGGAGAGTTGCGCTTGTGTTGACGTATCGTATATATAAATACGTGAAAGTTGAATGACCGACCTAGACTCCAGCGATGCCGATCCAGGGGTGTAAGCGCCTATGTACCCGCGTATACACCAAGCTATACTTTGTTCAATTATATACGTCTATAGCAGCGCTAATGATCTGTTAAATTTATCAAGGACTATCAATTTCTCAATGCTCCTAAAAATATTTCATTTTTCAGTAGTCTCATATCCTTATCTGTAAGTAACAATTTTGATGAAAAATAAAGCCCCTTATTAAAATACCTATTGCAAAATGTTACCTTAAAATCTGTACGAAAGACTTCTGAAGACTTTAGTGATCTTAAAATCAAAAAGGTGCTCATCTAAGCAGATAGAACACGCAGATTATGAACAGTGGCGTATATACCTATAGCACGTGGGTATTGATCGGTCTCACGAGGGGTTAAAGCACAAGAGTGCGCTGCTGACGCTTTTCTGCCTACACACACATAGCCCAGCCACGCGGGTGAGGTCGCTGACCCCAGGCTGCTCTGGCTGCTGCTGTCTGTGCTTGTGCGTTTGAGAGAGAGAGAGAGAGAAAGCTTGCAACAAGCGCGCACGCAGCCTCGATCCTTGCGCTTGAAAGAGAGAGAGAGAAGCGGAGGAACGTGCTGTACTTGACCCCGAGGAGGATCTCTCTGCTTTCTCCCCCTGATCATATACGCCACGACCCCCCTTTCCCCTTCTTTCTCTTTCTCTCTCTCTCTCTCTCTCTCTCTCCTTTTGCGCTTGTGTACTATACTGTGCTTTTTGGGCTTTTCCCCGAAGGAAGAAACAAGCTCGCAGCAAGCCGAACTAAGATGCCCGTAGCTCTACGTTCTTGTACGGCGACATGCCATATACGCCGTTTCTCTTTTTCGACAAATCATCAGCACAGACAAATCAATATTGCTTACGCAACTTTTTTCATAGTTTCCTCTACCAACTAAATTCTTTCTATTGCAGTCGTAGCAACGTCAAGTCATTTTTTTCCCGCGTCATATGAAATAAAATTTATAGACTCAAAATTGAATTTTATTACTTACGGTAAAAGAGGTATTAAATTCTTTGTCAAACAGTATGAAATTCGCTTACCTGTAAAATAAAATAAAATAAAATTTTAATGAATTCGATTAAATAGTACATTGTATTAAAATGTTTTAATTAAATGATTTTTGAACGTTTTTCATAAGTTTTACGAATATATAATAATTTGTTACTTTTATTTTCCACATACAAATCGAATCTACTATCCTTCAAAAGAATCATTTTTAACAGAGAGAGTTTGTTAAAAATTTATAATTTTCTTTTCTGTAAAGAAATTCGTGCAAAAAAATCGTAGATACATCAGAAATTAAAAGTTGTGATTCAAGCCACTGCATGCGAGTCGGGACACTTCAATGTGGATGACTTGAGTCTAGGGTAAGAAAAGAAAGAGCGGGTCGAAGCCCCTTCACGACAATTATCACCGAAGCAAAACCATGGCGACACGTGCGATGAATCGTTAAGTATCGACGCGGAAGAATTTTCAGTTGGGAAGATTGTCAATCAAATTGCAAGATGATCCAATCTATCAATTTTTCGAGTGTTTTTAGTGTCAAAAATCTGTACTCTACTCGATAAAATTTCTCAAATTAATTTCAAACACTTGCCGAAAATTTGCAAAAAATGCTGATAAAAGTAAATAATTTACGAACAAAACTATCATTTGAGATAGTGGTAACGAGGGGGTGTTTCGAAATAAAACAAAATATGTATCTAATATATTGAGGGGAAGAAGAAACGCTCGGCTATATAAGCGACAGATAACGCGTATGCGTGTGCCAAAGTCTGAAAAATATACGTGTACGTGTAGTGTATAGGGAAGCCCGTAGTGTGTATATGTGCGTGTATAAGCGCACCCGGTAGGCCTTTGCAGGGAGGAGAAGAGAGCGAATCGCGTATCGACCAAGGGCAAGGACGTATACACGACGTGCTTCCTGAAGTTTTCACGTTCAAATCCTGCAAAATATTGCACGAGAAACCTCGACAGAGAAGCATATGTATTTTCAGAAAAAAATTCGTCAACTCTTTAAATTATAATTCATGAGCTACTTGATCAAATCAAAATTACTTTTATCTTACTCCTGAAGTATGTTATTATTTGAAAATAACAAAGCTTATATCATTATTACTGTCAAGTTCATTGACGAAAATCAGATTTTATCATATATTAAAAAAAATATTAAACAAATATAAATTTGATGCTTGATAAGAGAGCGAACGACAGGATTTATAATCACAGCTGTCAAACATTATAATCTCTTTACATTCAAGTTCATTGAACCCATAAAATCGTAGGTTTAAAACAGTTGTATATTGTTACAAATGATTGTAATTAGTTTTATTTTGAGTATTTTTAGATAATAATAAATAGTATATTTCTCAACGGGTGCACATATGGTTTTTTAGCAAAACGACTAACGAGGGATTATAGCACGAGCCGAAGGCGAGTGCTGTAACGAGTTTTGTTAAAAAACCATATCTGCACCAGTTTGAGATACTATTTTTTCCTACGAGAGCCTAAAATTAGCGGCAAAGTTGCGTATTTTAGGTTAGAGTGGGAATAAAATAATAATCCACATGAACATCACTGTATAATGATAAAAATTTGGGTTTTTTCTAAGCTATCCCATCAAGTTATTGATCTCATTTACTGTTTCTAAAAGATATAGCTTATATCTTAGAATTTTAAACGCTGCTGTTACATTTATATAAATATGTATTTCTCATGAATTATAATTTTATGACAAAAAATTTTACTCTATATAATTTTTAAAAGAATAGGATAATGTATTTTTAACATTTGATTATTTTATTTGACAAATATTCGCCAAATCAAGAGAATAAAACGTTGAATCATGTCGGATAAGTTATCTTGATCATTTCAGCATCATCGCATATTTTAAATATGATTAAAAAATCAGAGATCTTCAAATAGATTTAATTGTGCGTAAAATAATTTAAATGTCGTTATACCGACAGATTATTAAATATGATGACGCTAAGGATAAGTTGTATTTACCTGTATTTTTATAGGCAGAATGGACAATTGCCAAAACTTTCATTTTTCAAGTTTTCACTCTTTAACAAACAAACATTTACACACAAACACACATATGCGCACACGCAAAATCTTTAGAAAAAGGGTATTTTTCACACTATAAGTCGAAAAATCACTCGCTGCCTCGGACTATTCTTGCAAAAATCAGTCCTTACGCGTCTAACCATTTTCGATAATATTCATCAGTTAAACTCGCTACGGAGTTCAAACACTGACTGAAGCACTTTCGTTCCATAGGCTGAATGGTATAGATACACAGGGTGGCATTCCCTATACAAGGTCAACGACCCTCCGTTATGGCCGCCTCACAGGGTTCGAAGCTTTTGAAAGTCCAAGGTTAGGCTCTTTCTCTCTCTCTCTCTCTCTCTGTCGCACCCACCATTTGCACATATATGCATCCCTACTCTCTCGCGTTCGGTGCGTCCCTTTCCTCTTCCGGGGTCGGGGGCGAGCTAAAGCGTACACACGTACGCGCGCACGCATACACACACACACACACACAGACACCAATACACCCATGCGCCTATGGCGTTATGAAGATAGAGAGAGAGAACGAGAAAGAGAGAGAGATAAAGCTACGCTCCGTATTTGGCTTTATACGCAAGCGCGAATTTCGACTTTTTTCTTTGTGTCGATAAGAGGATAAAAAGAATATTGAATATTCTCGAAAATAATAAAAGTACAAAAGGCTATTATTGATTACATGATCTGAATAATTACTATAATATGCATCATCAATTCAAACAAATCAATTAACGTAATTAATCTTCTGAGCTCATTTAAAATTTAATTCATACATCCGATTGTGCGATGAAATTTAATCATTTTAATTACATGCAAATTTCGAATGTAACAACATTTTTTTCATCTTATTCGGGTAAAATTATATAAAAGCAATTCTACTCTATAGAAGAAGTGCTTCGGTCTTGATTCTCGCTGCAGATGGCAATCTTGCTTCTTGTTATGTAGGGTTTCTTTTCCAAGTATTCCCTTTCAATGCAAGCATCTACGCGTGCCTTTATGAATCCGTGCCTCTACATAAGTATTTAAAGTATTTGGAAGTTTCTATCGCCAACGTTAAGATCAATGGAAAACATTGTAGCCGATGAAATACAATTGATCTTGTACGCGAAACAAGATCAATCAAGAATTTCATTACGGTCACAAAGCATAGTGGTGTAAGTTGATCGATACTTTCGATCGAGAAACTTCCGACGCCATCTACAGTGAACTTGTCACACAAAGGACTCGTTGGCCCGTGCATTAAAGTACGTAGTTTACGTGAAAATGAGGTTCGCAATTTATAGTCTGGCAACTGCTTTGCGCCTCGCGGTCTCCGCGTCGTCTATTACTGCGCTTGCCGTTGTTTCGCAATCATCCAATCCATCAAAGGAAAAATGCGCGTAACACCTCCTGCGGGGTTACAGTCGCGGCGCAATCTCCTCGAAGCTGTCACAGAGAAGGGAAACCTGGTCTGCTGCGCCGCTGGAGAAAGCTGCCGAGAGGTGAATGCACTCGAGCTCCAATGCTTTGCCTCTGCGGCGTAGCTCGGTCGATGATATTTTCCTAAGTATTACGTAATTCTACACACGGAGCCTGCTCTTTTTTTTTATATGATATTCGTTTCATTTCAGCTCACTCGATGCAGTGCAGATTTCTGGATAGATTCTTCGACGTGTCTTTTCGTGTCGATTCGATGAAAAAGATGAAAGCGTCGAGCAATGATGTAACAGTTAAGTTACTGCCAAAGGAAAATGAATTTGTCCAGAAAAGTTCACGGCAACAACTGCGTGTTAGAGAAAAGAACATTTTTTTACATTTCCGATGCGTCCTTCGCGAAAAGAGGGAGAAGAAGAATTGGCAAAAATGGAAAAAACAGAAATAAAAGAAAATAAGCAAAGGGAGAAGTTTGAGAAAAAATGTTAGATAATTTGTTGAGGCGAACTGGCGGACTTGGTCTGTGAGCCTAGGAGTATATAATGTGCGCGGTGTACGAAACGCGACGGCAAGTGCACGAGCGCCAACGATCGGCACGCGGCGATCGTTACATGATGCGGTCCTTATGTATTCGCCGGCGTTATCGCATGTATCACGCATGTATACATATACGTAGTCGCATTTTCCTCGGCTCGAGCTCAGCCAGGCTAAGCGCGCTCGGCCACCTATGTATGCACAGCATAATTGTCCGATCGCGTGTTTTGCTATATACGAAAAGCAGGAAGTGCAGCTGGCGTACTTGGCGTATACGGTTGAGAGACACTGGCACGTAGAAAGTGCCCGACCGACATAATTTTACCATTCGTCGATGGTGCGTGGCGTGCAGCGCGCTCGCGACTTTACACGACTTCATGAATGTTTCATCGACGATTATGTTTTATTTTACCGTTCAAGAGTGAGAAAATGAAATACGTCGGCATGTTTATAGGATAATTAGTATCGTACCTACTACTCGAGTCAAGTTGCAAAATTTAATATGCTTCGCGAAACTTTAACCTCTTGATCGATATGTATCTGCTTAGGTATTCGCTCGTTCGGCCACCATTACTCGCTGCACATAATAAATGCATAACTAATTCCGCAGCGCAAACACGAGCCCGAGTCAACGAGTCAACGTTCTCGGTGTGGGTGAGCTTTTCTGAGCTTTACTCAGCTTTTTTCGCTAGAAAATAGAGTCACTTTAACACGAACTTGCAGATTTTTCCGCTAGACCACTCGGTGCTCTACTGCTGGTAGCTGCTATAGCCTCGCTTTATCTTCAATGCTTGTCGCAGAGGCACTCGGTGCGAGCAATGTTGCTGATGTTGACGACGATGGCGAGAGAAAGAGAGTGAGAGAGTGAGAGAGCGAGAAAGAGGAAGGAAAGGCGAGCAATTAGCTAGAGCATGATCAAAGGGTCTCTTCTTGTGTTGTCGTGGGTCGTTGGCTGCAAGCTCGAGCGGCTCGTATCGTACGTGTATGGCTCGGGAATATAGGTCAACGTTTATTTGCATCGCTGAATAGAAAACAACTTGTTAATGAGCTGCCGACGACGACTACGGCGTAGCTTCTTTCTTCTCTCCCTCGCGTGTGCGCCAAAGCTTAGCTATTTTTTTTCTATGCTCGCACGAGCGCCTCGCTCTACCTATACTCCAGCACGTTGCAAGCGGAAGCGGCAGCTCGCACACCTCCATGACTGACTGATGCCTATAACGAACTGCCTCCCTATTATCGACGCACACAAGCTTGCATAAAGACTATTTTATTGGGCTTTCGGATGACCAGTCGCGATCAGCCCGACAATTGTGCCACTCGTCGATCCATCGTCGACGGGCTAGGATTATCCGCTGAAACCCACTTACATTCCGTAACGAATACATTCGCTATGTGCCCGTGCAAGGCGATTATTTTATTTATTTTTTTCCAACGTACTCTGGTGACAAGTCACTAATAAGGCAAAAATCACTTTCACTCGGAGAGCGAAAACGTACTCGAGTGCTGCTTTCTGCGTACGCGCAAAGAAGATACGTGACAAGCATACGGGACCAGGTGAATGCGCGCGATCGGCATTAGAAAAACAATCGTTAAGTGGGACACGCGACTCGGCTACGCGAACGACAGGGAAAGAGGCTTTTTCTATGGCGAAAGCCACGCATTTTTCTGCACTCATAGGCGAATCGGCTCAATTTAGCATTGATCCTTTGCATTTACATAATTTATCGACTCGCGTAACTCTCGTCAAAAGTATTACATACTTTAAATTTGCAGTGGCGAGAAATTGACAATTCTTTATGTACGCTTCCAATCTGTTCGTAACAGGCTTTGCAGTATTTGGACGAAATTTGGTTACGTGTACGTTGAAGTCTGTCGATGCATTGATACGGAAGATTTTGAATAGAAAAAAGCCCGATAAATCATCGAACCAAATTTATATGCATAATACTACTCTATACTTGACTCGCGATTCGAGCTCGTGAAAAATCGTGCAGAGAAAGCCTGCGCGAACAAGACATATTGTATGCGATCAGATTCGGTTTCGTACACGTGCATCAATGCCGAATAGATCTTTCGCTACTCGTCTTTTTTCTCACTCATCTTTGATACATGTTTGTGTGATATTTTTAATATCCAGGCGAGAAATAGAGAAAGTAAGTGCGTGCAGTAATTATAGAAATGAAGTGTTTCAAAAATTCGCCATCATAACTCTAAAATACAAGCAAGAGTCGTTATAGTTTACGTTCGGCTATTTTAGTGAGCTTTCAAAAAACGCACAGACGCTCATTATTCTAGCTGACTCGTAATTATTTAGAAATGTTGACGGCATAGCAGAGTATTCGAGCTTTTATTACATCTATTCGCAGCGTCAAAGAAATTAATCCGACGAGAGTGAATCGTGGAAGGGTATAAAATAGCTCCTCACAGATATTCTCACGCTAAAAGAATCGTTGCTCATTTTTTATTACAGTTCTGCATTTTCCTAATTTACAAATACATATATTTCAGATAAGAGACTGAGTAACAATTATTTTGCCACTCAATTTTTAAGAATAACCGTTTGAACTAAAATTGGGCATCGGGTTGTAAGAACGTTTGGAGAAATTAGTAGGGCTACACGTATGGCATTAGATACAGTTTAATTATAAACATTAGGTGCTACAATATGTGCAGTGTATGCATAGGTAGGCGATTGTGTGTGTGTGTGCTGAAAGGGAAGGCATGCGAATAGCTAAGCTAAAGCGAGCGAGGCTTCGACCTAACATGGTGCGGACCGGAAGCGATAAGCACGCTCGTAGCTCGCCGCTGCTGTCAGTGTACGTTATAAAGTATAGTCGAAACCAAAGTGGGTCTCGATAAGCAACGCAATGCATACTCGGCGCTGCACGAGTAAGCGACCTCGAGCATCGGGTCGGTAAAGCTGCGCGCTACCGATATATGTTCCGAGCTTTATCCGACGATCGCCCGTAGCCAGCAACACGGCTCTGTACGTTTAATTTCGGCGCTGCCTTGCTCCGCGTTCCAACTTCCAAGTGCAAACAACTAATTTAGTTCACAGGTCGATGGTTGTTTTAAAAAATTGATCTCGAAACGTTATTAGTCCATCGGCATTCGAAAGCGCTTGCGAACGACTAGTGGATATAATATGGAAGAGCGCAAAAGTAAATTATTTTCCCGTATCTAGGAACGAACGAACTATGCCGAGGCGACGTTAAACGAAAGCTTGACAATTGATTTTGTCGAGAGTACGCGAGTGCGCGAGTCGTGCGCGAGAGTTGCGTCGTCGAGACGTCGGTGGCGTCGGCGTCGGCGTCGGTGCAGTGGCGAACGCCAAGCCGAGTCATGGCTGCGCTGCAAAAAGCTGGCGCGAGATGTACGTAAAGCGAGATTGCGAGCGAGCATATACGAGTACCTATATATGTGGAATAGATATAGTTATAGTTGTATAAGCAGAGTCAGCCGAGGCGAAGGGTCAAAAACACCGAGTGGCACGGTTTCTAGGCCACGCCACATCCACTGCGCTGCCGTCTGCGCGCATACTCGCAGCTTACGGATATACTCGGCGTTGCACAGCTGCATAGAAGCTAGTCCCTCTCCTCCCTCCGCGGCCCTCTCCCGACTCGCCTAGTCGCCGCTGCTACCGCACCAACACACGCCTACGATCTCTGCCTGCAGCTCCAACACTTTTCCATCTGTGCATCTTCGTTCGCGAGGCATATTGTCTTCGCCTATGCGAGTTTACGTGAAAAGTGCTTGACTCTTCTATTCGCGTAGTTGCGCCTTCGCCACCGTACTTTTCGCTGATGCAACGAATTATTGAAGCTTTCGCAATGCGCAGAGACCGATCGTAGCTCTGCTCTTACCGGTCTTGGATAATATTCCCTCGGCTTGCATCTAGACAATTAGCGCGTTGCATAAAAATGTAACATTTTTCAATTACGCAAACTGAAAAATTTCATAAGCTCTGCGCTCTATCTATTATCGACGAAACGAAGGACACGAGCTGCACATCGAGAAATATAAAAAGGCAGGTGGTTCGACCTAGAAGCCTGATGGATCATGACCGATTCCGAGTTTTTTGACACCGAGCGAAGCGCCCTGCACCTAAGCGAATAATCGAGCTGTAGTATATTATGTTGGCCGAGCAGCGCTACAGGCTCCATCGGTATCGGTTGCTGCACGCACGTGGATAAGCGTATATATATACGCGCAGCTCTCGCACAGCAAGTGCACACATACGCGCCGAGAGAATTGAAAGTTCAGCCCGAGGTTTTTACGTAACGCGCGCCAACTTGGCGATCGACAACACGACGACGCGTAACTTGCACGATCGCGCTGCACTTTGTCAGTATACGGCTTTTTTATTTGTATTATCATTTCTTTTTCAGCTCGCTCTCTCGCCGTGCGTTTTTTTCCATGGGTCAATAATGAGATCGCTCAATTTGTTACTCTCTCGAGTCGTACGCCTTGTGTCCGCTGCACTTTTATCGTAGCAAATACCGACGCAGACGTACGCACTGCTCGACCTCGATTATCCTACAGTAAAAAAACTACAAGTACACGAGGATCGATCCAAGAGGTTTTTCATATTGCGGATGGTACTCGCAAAATCGCATGAACAGGTCCGCACTCGTGTGTCTCGGTCGATAAGTTTTTTAGCGCGTGGCACTCGGACTCGAGCCTGCAGCGCAATTTTGCGCTCTCGAGAGGCCCCGGCGTTAGCTCGCTGAGCCATCGGGGCGTCAATGTACCCTCTCGACTCGACTCGGCTCGCTCCTCCAGTATAGTAATATTATTATGCAATATATGACAGAGATCGTTGCGAAATTTCTCGCCGAGCAGATGCCGATTTATAAGCTGCTGCGGGCTGCATCTCTCGCGGAGAAAGTGAAAAAAGGCATAAAGTTTGAATATTACTCGAGACCTGTTCTCTCGGTTTGCGAGCTGACTCGTGCGCGCCACTGAGGAAAGTGAGAGGATCTCGCTTTCTGCACCGGAGCTGTAGCGCGCGAGAAAACCGGTCTATCGAGGATCCGCGTGTTCTTTGGATTCGTGCGCCACCGCAGCCGCCATCGATAACCAAACTATCCATACCTCGCGTAATAATCTTGAAATATAGTATTTACTATTTGGACCTGGTGCGGCTCGACTCTTACTTTAAGAGTTGTGGCATCAGTTCCCATTTTTCACACTCTATCGTCCCTTTGTACCTTACAACACTCAAGTGGTTGTTGTAAGCGTTGATCGCTAAAACTACAGTTGTACACTTATGCGTACTTTATTTAAATTACATAAAGATATAGATCATATAATGTAATAAAAAATATGTGTACAATACTCTTTATTTTGAGTCTCAATTTTTAAGTAAATTGATTTTATGATGATTATGCACAATTAATATTGATTGTAGTGTTGGTAAAAAACTATTTTGGCATTCCATTAATCATTTTCAAATACGAATATGTCGTATTTTATTACCAATTTATGGTTACAAATAGGAGTAATCATAATAGTAGGAGGAAGCTCTTTGTCGATGGATTGTCAGGAGTTATCGTAAATCAACATTTTATACCATAGAGAACTGACTGTCGTTTTATTATAGTTTTTAGCATACATCTGAACGCGCTTGGAAAAATGAAGGCTTATACCATATACTTGAAATCGTTGACTCTTTAAATGGCTTTCACTCGATGTTGCCTTCTCGCGTATATTATTGTGCATATATTTACGCATATACATGCAGCTCTTCAATGAATTATATACATAATTTTGTTGCGGCAGTCGGCGAGTATGAGTCGCGGCCATTTCCGTAATGTCAGTTTCGTTTTCACATTACTTATGTCAGCTCAGCTGCTAAAAGCCTCAACGATGTGTGCATATGATCGTGCTAGGGATCGGATTAAAGCTCCGCGAGATCAATTGTAATTTTGAGGCGCGAGCGACTTGACCGCACGCCCGGCAATTTAAAGATCGTGCGGCCAGTTGACGCATTGAACTGGTTTGCGTTCGACTTTCACTGCGCTGCAGCACACACGTGCCATACCGCATTTGTCTCTCGCTCTCCCTCTCTTTCTTTCCCGCGAATCGAGTGTGCGTTCATCGTAAAAGATTAACAACCAGTACAGCTAAAAACGGCCATGCTTACTTTTTGTTGGACGGATTAATTCAAGCTCTGCGCGAGAATCACAATATGAAATTTTATTCTCTTATCACGCATGCATCTTTCATCGAGCGAGACATCGTCCAGCGCATCGTCGTGAGCACATAAATAGAGTATACATTTTCAATTATTAACTGCTACTCGCTTTAATTATTTATCAGTCAAACAGTTCATTCTTTTCGTGCTCTTGGCGGTTATGCATACACTTGGAGTGCATGTACAGCCGTTTGTTGCTCAACTTCCTCAGCAATTATATCAATTTGATTGCAGCTACCATTTTTGCAGGATTAGTTTTCTTTTTCCTTGGGAACGTTGTGACTTTTACATATTTGGCATTCTCCGCTGAAGTATCATAAGCAACTGTTAATAAACTGTACTTGCTTGAACGAAGCCAAATAGGAAGCGACTTTAATCGAATTGTTGCGTAATGTTTTCAATAACAATCAGTAATAATCCCTACTATAGCGCACGAGCCAGAACTTTTATTTACGAAAAATTAATATTTTTTCACAAGGATTAAATTCAAGCCTCATTCGTAAAGGTTCGAAGAAAATTTGAATTTACACGATTGCACGTCTCGAGCAGTCTTAGGCCGAAATTATTTAGGCTAAACCTACGGTCATCGTATATTTTCGGACGCGTTCTATCCCGTAAATAGAAACCTTGCACGAAGCACGCGGTCACGAATCGCACACGGGCACAGACTCGCTTGCAATCAAGACCCAAAGGCGCTGCCATAGAAACTTCCTCGTGCGTGGCTACTAGCATTTTTTATCTTCCTTCTAAGCTTATTCATTGTGTTTTATTCATTTAAATATGAGATTTTCAGTGCGCATCCAACAAATACTAAAATTAATTGAGTAAAGTAATTATTGCAAAAAAGATACATTCTATTTGTAGCGTATTATAAAACTTTTATTCTTCCCAAACACTATCAATCAATAATTCGAAACTTGGTAGTTATAATGCTGTTACATTCAATCGAAAATACACATAAAGTTTGAAGTTAAAAAAATAGCAGTGAAAAATGAATGATATGAAAATAGCGAAGAAAAAAATCAATGGTTAATTCACCAGCTGAGTCATATATTTGAAAGAATTGAAAGTAATTGCTCGTGGACTTGGTGAAAAACTATTAAAACCAGAAGGAATTACTGCGTCCGCGTGTTCAAGCCGCGTAGACGCGTGCGAGGGATGCTCAGTCATCGGCGAAAGCAAAGTGCCGCGAGCTCCTCTGCCAAGCTCGAACTTGCGAGTCGTTCCAAATGAGCTTCTATGACGAGCATAGGAAAGATTCTCCAAGAAATATGTATACTTACCGACCTAAAAACCAACTGCATACGTGCGATATGTATATTTATACGTGTTCGAGCTATAATTATATAGACTCACTTCGTCTTGAACGTAAAGCGAAGTTATGACTGTGCAGTTGCAACTTGCCGACCTCTTGGCTACGATGATTACGCGCTCGAAGAACATATCTCGTTGGTATTAAAAAATCACCTCTGCTAAATGCAAATTCACAACGACGTGTAAATCAACTTATTGCAAAGTGTGTGGTTTACAAACTGATCGTAATGATAAGTGCACGTGAAATTATTACGAGTTCGATGGCATCAAGCATACTTATCACCATTGATTTCGTATGAACTTTACTTACAATTTTCTGACAATATTAAAATGTCAACCTGGTAACCTGGGCAGCAAGCCGGGCAGTATCACGAGAGCGTTGTACTTTTTATAAGTTGCACCCATGACATTTAGAAATTTTACAGAGCTCGAGTCAGCTGTCAGATGTTACAAATACAGGAGGTAGATATGGCTCCAAGTCGCAACGAGAAAAACCGCGTAAAGTCGTGTAAACAAAGATGGCTCTCAGTCGATGGGGCGTGACGATAGCTCCGGACATTTTCCTCCGCGTTGACGCGCCGCATTAGGCTCGCTCGATCGCATTTATCCAGCCAAGAGAAAGCGAACGAGGCGAGCTAGGTCTCTATACAACTGGCTGATATGTCACATGCAGCGGACGGAAGTGCAAAGAGTCGCCGCACATAGCGAGTGCGTATAAAGAGACGTGTATCGCGCGTCGACGCCATAAACGCGACCTATTTAACGTTGTAAAAGCAGAGCTTCAACAGCCGAGGCGAATAAACTCTGTCGGTGCCTCGAGCTTTGTATATATGGATCCATCAACGTACATGTTATGTACACGCTCTGTGCGGACCTACACAACGACGTGGACGAGAGCAAAAATATATATAATCATGCGGCAAGTGCACATGTTATACGCGCAAATTATTAATCCGATTGCGTGCTTACGCTTTATGTAACCTTTCATTTCGTCAAATTGATGAAAAAATGCCGCTTTACCCGGCAGCTATAGACGCCATGTTAAAAATAGGAAAAAAAAAATTAATACCGACGAAAAATACTATAAGCGGCTTTGTTTTCAGCTATTCAGCGTAATCTCCAATAAGTCATTCATAATATATCATACATGCCATATAACATAGTGTACATGCGACTAATAAAAAATAATTAATTTTCGTAAGCTTTTTAAACTTTTTTATTCAACAAATAAGTCTTGAGGTTTATACAACTAACCTAATTTATCTTCAACAAATGTTCCAAATATTTAATAAACTAGTCGAAAGATTTTCAATGGGTTTGATGGATTAGTTGATCTACGACGTATTTTAATGATAAAAAAATTGTTCCATTTATACTCAATGAAATATCGATAGTACTATTAGTATTATACAAGTTCATCTTTATATGTTTTAGTGTTATTTGTAATGAAATTACAATGAACTTTGCAGACTTATTTGATTTGCATCTTTGAGGCTCATAAAAAGAAAGAAAAATTGTAAACTCAAATAAAAAATGATGAGTGCATCAAGATGGAATATAAGTGTCGGCAAGAAAAATGACTAAATCATTTTGTTTCTTCGGTTATAGGCTTGGAAAAATGCAAACGTCAAAGAAGCAGCGAACGATTGGGAGGACTGCGCGAAGGAATAGCGACCTATGAGCGCGTAAATGCAGCTGAGAACCACTGCGAATTGCTTATCCTATAGCTCGAATGCGTACAGCTATACGAAACTGTACGTGTAGCATGGCTGCAGTCAGCGCCACTGTGGTTGCTCCTGAAACGCGCGTACTGCAACCGATCGCTCGTACGCAGCATCAGCGGCCTTATGCGTTTGCATAATTGCAGCCTTAAGCGGTGAATGATACTCTCTCGATTATGCACGCATGTAACATATCTCGTAGGTGTGTTTATGTGTGCGTTGATAGTGACGCACAGACAATCATCCATAATATGACTGGCTGCGACCGCGTAATATTCTTTGAAGAAAAGTTCATGATACAAAGTCACATTGCGAAAATATTCATTGTTTGCTTGCCCCTATTGTATGTATGCTCTCGCGCGTTTAAATACTAATATACATGTACCTGTGTTACATAAAAATCGAAGAGCCCATTTGGGATCGGGTGATTGCGACATTGAGAGCTACGGCTTCGCAGGGCTTTTTATCTCTTGTTGCAGATAGTGCATCAACGGCTCGGCTACTACCTTATCACCCCGATGATTATTTAACCATTGCATTCACAAGAAAACGACTTGATGTAACTAACTGATTAAATCGACGCGATGAATTTAAAGCGTCGATATTAACGCGAGTGAGTGATGCGCTTTTTTATTGCTACTCTTTTTTTTAACTCGTTTTATGTATATTTACAAAAGTTATAAGGTATATGTATCATGCATGTGAGTTTAAGCTAGCTCAGCGCACCTCGTACTTTTTTATTCAGATGCTCCTTCAAGGACTCACCTGCACAATGCTAATGTCGCTCTGGATATTTGCATTCGCGCATACGTCATAAATCCCGGCCCGACTCTGCTCGACTGAGCGTTTATAGAAAAATTAGGTGATTATACTTTACATATATATGCAGGAGGACAAACTTTTGCATTGGGCTACGTCTACATCCGCATTACACAATCACGCGAGGTTTTCATTAGGAAAGGAAAAGACTTGGCTTATGACGTTATACTAATCTATGACATTGAGGCTGCATTTATAAACTTTTTCTTGCTTAGTATACTCAAGCGCCAATAGGTGAAACGGAAAAGTTATGTTCGGGAATTCTCTTATAATAACAAATTATGATAATGACGATAATAAAGTTGAATCGCTTTCTCGTTCGCACACAATATGCTTTCGATCGATAAGTATTTTACCACATTATTATACGGAGTGCATTTAATGGTGGAATTTCCGAAAAATACTTGCTCATGTGCACCAGGTCTACCTTAAAGTAACGACGAGATATATAGAGTGGACTTTTAATACTCCTTTTTTACGACTCTGCACATAAAGTGATTCATACAATTTGCTAAAATGAGCGCGTAAATTACAAATTGAATTTATCTTCGGATTGTTCCCATCAAGTGCCGCTCTGCAGGTAATTTGGTCGCAGCTATATCCACAATTAGCGCGCAGAAAAGCCGCCTAGTAAGCTTGGAAGAAAAAACAACGATACGCCAGGTTATAAAACAGACTGTCGGAGTTTCACGTGTAAAAGAGCTTTTGCTAGTCTGGCAGTGGTATTATAGAATACAGTGTGGCAGTGTGCGCACACGGACAGTCGGAGAGAGAAAGAAAACTCGGTGCAGTGCACCAACGCGACGCGGTTAGCTTATAGCAAACGATGTAGAGAGAAGTAGCAATTCACCTCGCGTGGCCTAAATAAACAACACCAAGAATACATCGACCTGTACGAGCGAACAGCACTAGTAGTGTTATGCAGCGGCGGCAAAAAGCTTCAACTATATATTTCTCTCTCTCTCTTTCTCTCTTTCTATTTTACCCAAGAGCCAGCGACTAAATAAACCCGCTCCACCCGCAAGCTCACAGCCGTCTTTCTCTCCATACATATAATTTTCACTCGCTCGCACAACGAGAATATCGCGAGGCTAAACTTTTTACGCCTGCTCGTTTTCCTTCCATGCGTATATGCAGCGGTTTGCAGAGATCGGATATTTTACGCGCGAGCTTTCGATTCGGCGAGCACTTTCGATGATAAATACACCATCCATGGCCAATATAT
The DNA here is from genome assembly GCF_000599845.2 of Trichogramma pretiosum. Taxonomy (NCBI): domain Eukaryota; kingdom Metazoa; phylum Arthropoda; class Insecta; order Hymenoptera; family Trichogrammatidae; genus Trichogramma; species Trichogramma pretiosum. The sequence continues at coordinate 274,749 of NW_019640801.1, forward strand.
CTGTACCAATGTATTGTGAACGTAAAAAGTTTTGGACTCGAAACGCATCGCGTCGAGTCGCGCGGAAAAAAAATCGCCCGAGCTTTGTCAATGATTTCCCAAAGCTCAAAGGTCATTGAAGTGCATTGAATAATTCTCGCTCTGCTGGCGATCGTCGCTATTCGATCATTGTGTAGCGTCGAGACGCGTATTGTCATCGTCAAGCTTCGACGCATCTAATGCGCTGCCCGCGATCGAGTTAAATGCGCTCTTAGTAAACGCGTGCCGCTATCTCATCGTGGTAGGCATTTTTCCACCTAATTTCGACGTGGCTTCGAGCTATAGCAGCGCTGATGGCAGCTTTTTTGACGGCCTACTTCGAAACGTCGGGCGGGGTAGAGCAGAGGCAGTTTTCTTATCGATTTATCGCATGTGTGTGTGTATGTGAATGCGCGCGCGAACATGTGCAACTTAATGCAGCGCAACGACGTTGAAAATTTTTCGCTTGCGCTTCTTTTTATCTCGTTGCACTCGAGTCTCTTCTTGGCCTTTTTTCATATAGATACGCCAGCGTCGCTCAATCTGCGCAACTCGATGCTATAGACGAGATGGGGCGCTATACTTGTCATTGAAACTACTCAAGATCTAGTGCAGAGTTGCTAGTTGTACGCAGTAATAGATGAGCGAGGCGTGCTTCGATTTAAACCGTCGACTTGGCTGTGCTATCGTCTTTTCTTTTCAATTTTTTCTTCATTTTACAGAAAATCTTGAAGGAATGTCGAGGAAAATAAGTTGGAAATTGATGCCGATACAACCCTATTTTACGAGATACTCGCTTGATCCAATATAAGGCGAGAACAACAGGCGCGCTTGGAGTTTAAATTAATCTTAAGGGATGTAAGCGCTGGAAATTACGATAAAATTCTTTTCTCTAGGAAAAGTTGACGGGGAAAAAAGTTAAGCTCGGCAGTAAGACACAGATTTTAATTACTCCAGCGAAAACAAAAAATAATGATAACAAAAAAGTTTTTTTCGCTTTTTATTTGCCAGCGATTCAAATGATTTTTTCATGCATTATCGAATGATCTTTAAAAATTAATACTGTCAAAAATAAAAATGCCTTTGAAATTAGAAAAGATAATCATGTATGAAGAGTTGATGGGTTGAACATTTTTAGAAATATGCTTAAGTCAGTATGAAGAATTGTTTGGTTAGACACTCTGAAAATTAATAAGTCGTTGAAAATCAATAAATGTTTGACCCAGTAAACGCAATTGCTCGAATGTGATTTAATTGACTTCAAGGAAAGTCAGAATTTTTCAAGAGAATTGCATGCAGCGATTAAACCAAGAAAAGAATTGTTTTGAACTTTTTCACTATTTAGTGCATTCAACGCAGGACGTATCGAAGCGATACTGTCGAGCAACAAGAGCACGGAGAGCAGAGCAAGCAGTGCTGAGGTTTTCTTTGCACGAATCTCTTCGTTGATCGTCTTTTCTCTTTAAAGATGAAAAACTTTGATGTAGAAAAGAGGCAGAGCACAAAGAAAAGAAAAAGAAGTGCGTATGGTAGACAACGGAGGAGGGATTGTTCTATCTGAAGAACCTCGAGAATACATTTCTTGACCCAGATCTTGTCGACTACTCGACGACATCTTCCCCTACTTTATATTGTCAGGGTGACAAACAATTGTTTGGTAATTATTATTGGCAGATGCGCAACGATGAATAGGAGTGACAAAAGCGGCAAGTTTGCCTAAGGCGGGTTTTTGCGTTAGTATATTTTCATGGATGAAATTATGCGCTGCATGACAACAAATTAAATTATCTTGATTTTATGTCCACAAGTTATGAAAAAAGTTCAGGTGCACCGAGTTATTTTTCGCGCCAAGGAACAATTTAGGTGTAAATTAGAAGAAAAAGCTGGTATAGCAGTAATAGTTATTTACACATCAAGGGCTGGTAGCGGTGTGGATACAGTCGAGGTGTGTTTGCAGCGTTGGGGCGCTGTAGTCGCCGAGGCCGCGTAGCGGCCGAGGCACTACAGCGTCTCCAACGCTGCAAACACGCTGAGACGTATCCACACCGCTACTCAGCCCTTGTTGTATAAAAAATTTTTCTGCATAAGAGCTCGTTTTGAGAACTATATCATGCATAATTGTTATGTTCCATTTAATTTCTTTATAGCACTCTAAACTAAAAACTGTGACTTTGCCGCTAGTTTTAGGCTCTCGTGTACATACTGTATATGCAACTTGTGTGGATATGTTTTTTCTGAAAAACGAGGGGTTACATAAAGCACTAGTTGTTCCAACTTGAATCTCATTACACTGATTTTTCTAGTGTCTTGATGAGTAGAGTCGGTATAACATCGGTCACGCTGCATTTCTTTCCATTATTCAGTTTCTACTGCTTCATTTTTACAGTCATCGTGTTTGGTGCGAACACAAACATGACTTAAAAATGACATTTCTATCTCATGTAGATATGTTTACATTCAAGAAAGAGAGGTTAAAGGCAGCGCGAATCGGCCCGCCACTTTGACATGTAGCAGACAGCACAGGCTACACGCACGCGAGCTGCGCGAGTCGTCTCGGCTCGAGTCTGCGGGATCGCATACAGTCGAGGAGAGCAGCGCGCTATGCGGCGACAATTCACACGTCTCCTCGACTGTAATCAGGGCTCCTCGACCTGTATTCAATTGATTTCAGTGCGAGGAGAAGTATGAATTGTCGCCACATAGCGCGCTGCTCTCCTCGACTGTACGCGAATGCGTTACTCACTGAGCACGCTCAGCGCGAAATCAGCCTCAAACGGGCTCGTATGCTGAAAAAGTATATTAAAAATGTCAGCAATCGCACTAGATTAAATCGAAGAATGAGAAGTATTTTAACGTACGTAAGTATTATGACAATCGCGAGTTTTTCATCTGGGAATAACGATAAGAGCTGGCTCACGCGCATCTGCTAATATGCGTGAGCGTTGCAAACTCCAAGATTACGGCCGCGGTCAAATGCAAAAGAGTCGCGTTCAATATTGAAGCTCATACTATATATATCAATATTCATTACATGCAGACAGCCTTGTGCAATGTTTTCCTTTTCAGCGTGCTTATATACATGTACGTAACGCAGTTCGAGCTCATCTATATCTACGCAAGTTGAGGCATAAAGAATTTAAAATCCAAGAAAAGATGACGAAGGTCCATAATTCATGTATCCACTGGAATCGATATAGACGTGCATTAATTATGTATCGATTCGCCATACATCGTATAAGCTCGTGCAAGCTCTATACGTGCATATTATTATATGCATAATAATTAGCAGCGAATCGGATCGGAAAAATTCGATCGCGGGCGCAGGCTCAGAAATGAGCTAATGTAAACTGGGCCAAAGCTCGTGTACAGCTAGCAGCTAGTATTAGAAGAGGAAATTAAAGTAACTGCAGTAGGCTGCACGAAACGAGGATCGCAAGCAGCTGCAGCTTACAGGCGAAAGAGGAAGAAAGCGAAGAGGGCAGCGCTAGGCGAATAGCAGAGCAGTTGCATGCAAGCGCCCCTACCAAGTGCAACAACTATTTCTTTAAAAGTCCAGCAAGTTGTAAAAGGTTGCACCGTAGCCCAGGCCTCGTAATAGCAGACCGTCAAGAGTTGCCAGCTGTAATGTTCGTTCGAGCCCAACTGGCAGCCGAATGCTCGAGCGCGTCACGCAAGCAGCTTCCTTTATGAGCCTCGCAGCATTACAATATATGATCGACTCTCTAAGAAAACTCCTTATTTATGATATTAAACGCGTTCCCAAATTTTGTTAGGATTCAGTTTATTGCTAAACTTGAAAAAAATTGAATTCCTTTGATGATGAATTTTTTTATTCTAATCATCAATTATTGGCAAAAAACTTGGTTAAAATGAAGGAAAATAACAAAAAAAGACAATTTCAGAACTTTGAAAAAGTGTGATAAAGGTCCCACAAATATTTATAATATTAATATTTAAAACTATACGTTTTTCATGACAGGAAAAAACAAAGTGTGGGCCATAATTCAATTTCGTAGAGAATCGGCCATATATAACGCGGCGTAGGGCATCCATAGTATATCATAGCTTATTTTCAGAATTTATAACGAATCGCTGCCTGTTTTCTACTGTTAAACGGCTCTTGCACGCAGCTATGACTGTAATACTCGCTGCACATGCATCTGATGAGTAAATGATTGTACATGCATACATACTCGTATACAATGCAGTGCGACTCTAGTCTAACGAATCATCATCCCTACCCGCTGCTGCCTTGCCTCGGCTCGTCGCTGCCGCAGCTATTATATATCTATATATGCGCGATGACTGACCTAGTTACGTTGCGAGGAGGTAATGACCGATACAACAGTCGCATGTAAGCCACCCTGCCCCCTCCCGTCCCCGCAGCTCTCCTCTCTTCCCCTCCCTCCCTCCCTCTTTACCCCTCGCAGCTCATAGCGAGCAGTTGGTCGCATAGGCCGCTCCCTCCTCTAGACAACTCCAATGCTCGTCCGTGACCACACTCTGCACACAGAGTCGTTGCCGCTGCCACGGCTGCAGCTCGAATATGCGCGCTCGCGGAGCTCGGCAATTCTGCGCATCTCTGCGCGACTATACGGCCAGCGATCGCCAGAGCCGATGGTGCCGATGATGATGATGATGATGATAATGATAATTCTCCACATGTACTTACGAGCAGCACATATGTATGCGGTTGCATGCCATGAACTGTTATTCGCAACTTATCACCACATTGATTCGTAAACGTTTCTGATCAGTCAATGTGAACTTTCATGCATTTTCATTACAACTTCATGTTTTTTCAGCCAAATGCACTTCACTCGACTGTTGTCGATTTGATTACTTTGGATTATTCATCGTATTCGCTGTATTTTTCTGAATTTGATCCTACTTTTTTTCAAATTATTCGGTTTAAGTTTTTTCAACGAATAAAATTTAAGTTTCTTTATCGATGCTTCGACATTTTTTCGTACTGCTGAACTTGGAAACAAACAGCAGCGAAAAAGCTTTTAAATATTTTCATTAAATAACCTCGAATTACAAAAACCCGCTCTGAATCTTGTTCATCAATTATCAATTTCTCCCAAGTTTTACTAACATTGTAATCACGATGATATTAAACCGAAAGTAATAAGCATTTCCTACAGCTGAAATGATGAAAAACTCATTGTTGAGATTCGGATTAAAGCAAATCCCTGCAAGCTGCACGCATGTGACCATCGCAAGCTCATGAAACTCGTAAACGAAATAAGTAGCGAAATAAATTATCAAACTAAAATGATTTCCACATGCTAATGTCTTTATTCGCTACTTTAACGTAACGTATAAAAAAACAGCAAGAATAAAAATGTAAAAGCCGTAGGATAGACAAATACTCGACTTAACTGAAAAAAATAAATTCTGGTCACGACCTAATTGAGTTAAAGCTTCGAACACTCATATAGCATATCACCTGTGGAAAAGAAAATCTTGTAGAAGAAAAGTCGTTTCTTTCGTATGTGCCGACGAGACGCACGAGTGTGTGAGAAAGACATTTCCCGACAGGCGAGAGAAAGACTTCGGGTCACGATTCCGATTGGCTATACACATAAAACACTCTCCCGATTAAAGTCTCCTGCGCTGAGCTTTTTTGCTCGACGCAGCTCCGATCGCGCCCGTCGTCCTCTATCTCTCTCGAGCCTGTTATTTTCGAAAATCCATGAGCGTCCAAATCCACAGTCACTTTTCATATGCGCTGCTTGCAACTTTTCTAATGAAAAATTTATGTAAAATAATGCCGACTTGGTAATATAAAGTGAGACGGCAAAACGTTGCATTCTTTATCCGATTCGTAATCTCACTTTATCGTTGTGTTTGTTTAAACTCAATATTATACCTTCGTTTCTGTAACGACTCATGTACGACAAAATTATAAAGCGAAAGAATCGCGTGTCAACAGTATATATATTATACATTTTTTTGACATACTTTTACCGATGACCGACTGTTTATACCAACTTGTAGTTAGCAGCGTATTGGGACGTTACGTCACTTTTTATTTTAACATTCCACAATCAAATGGCTTATGAAAATTCAATACGCAAACAAGCGTATTTTTCCTCATAAAATATTGTAGGAGCTATTCTAGCGTAAATCTGCCACTAAGTCAAATGAGCAAATATCGCAATTTAAAAACGATCGCTTCGCAGCAAAAACGAGGATGAAATTAAAAATGCACGTGATACGCATTTAATGTGATCTCTATAAACAAGTGCGCAATTTCAGGAAAAGTCAAACCAACTTTATAGAACCGCAAAAGATGTACGTGTTACTTGACAAATAGCTTGGCACTCCGGCCTCGCGCATGCCAGGCTTTTTTAATTAAAACGCACCCGACATTCTCGATGCTTTTCATTATATACGTTTTCAGTATCAAAATGCCGCTCTTGCTCGTTTGGCCTGAATAATTGCGCGAATGGAAACAAGTTGCGATGAAATTTTGTCGAGCAGCGAGTTGAAAAATATTTAAACAGTAGCAGTTCACGCGATCAGAAGTACGCGCAAAACTTGCGGCCAAGCTCGCGTGAGCTCACAATAGTTATATATTAGCTATTAAAATAGACCATGAACATGGCCGTTGACTCTTCTATATGACTGCAAGCGGTTATGTATACACATGCACGTAAAGGCACTGCACACATGCTCGATTCGACGATGCGCAATATACTCTAGACGAGCTTATATTGCAATGCCGCCTCGATCGCGCGCAATTATAACAAACACTCGATACGCGCGAGTCATAGATTTTCAAGGATATTCACTTGGATATGCGTCGATGACAGTTTCTTCTTCTGCAGCGCAACAGCTTTGTAATCTCTCTATATAAAATTGCAGCGACTCGAGGCTTTATAATTGACTGGTATACGATAATCGCCGCACCGTTATGCGATAACATTTTAAAGATGGTGAAAATTGTTTTGAAACCTTTTATTTTTGTTATTTTTTAAAACAGAAGGAAGGCTTCAAGCGCGCCCTGCGTTATGCACGTTATAAAACCGTGCAAGCTTGATCAATTTTGCGAAACAATATTTGCTTCCAATAGCAAAGGCTAGCTCACCGGGTAGCACAAGGTAAAGAAAGATGGAGTTTCTGGCCAGGTTATAAATAAACATGGCGCGTAAGCGAAAGCTAAGCGCGCATATTATAAGTACGATATGTGCTGCTGGCTCGAACCCTCTGGAAAGCGCTCGATTCGTTTATAAAGGCGCGAATCGCTCGCGCGCAGCCACTGGAAGCAGCAGCAGCATCGAGCGCCCGAGCGAGTATTGGTGCGGTATTGCGCCACGTACACGCTACACAGCCAGCCGAGCTTCTGGGCCAAAGGTTGAGGAACGCAGCCCCTGTTCTCTCTCTTTCTCTCCTCTTTTAGCCTTTCGTCCTCGACCTCCATTGAGTACTTTCATCTTTCACCCTTCTCTCTGATGCGCGCAGTGCACGCTGGCTTGCTTGCATATACGTAGAGAGAGAAAGAGAGAGAGAGATGTCCCAGGGAAGCTGCGAGCTGATGCTCCCACTCGATTCTCGCACAAGGGTCGACGCTTTTTTTGCAGGTCGAGGTTTTAGTCGCACGTACGGTGCACACATACAAACAGCTACGCGCTCGATCCATCGTCAGCGTAGAGAGGGAAGCAGCTTGGCTCGCGACTTTCGTTGCAGTGCACTTCGCATCTGTGTGTGAGCGCGAACACAGCAAAAGCACGCACGCTAGCTCCGCGGGGTCGTCGCATCGTTTTTGGGTCGAGGTTTCCACCCTCGAGCTGGCTTTGCACCTCCTGCGCATACACACGAACCCTCGCCCCGCTTATGCATAACCAACTACTGGTGGTGAGCTTTTATTATACGCTCGAGCTCGACGGCGTATTACGCGCTTCGTTGCTGCTACCGCACAGCTTTGCATGATCATAACTGCACACAGCGGATATACACTTTGGATTTCGCGCAAATACACCAGCTGTATAATGCCAGTTCGGCGTCGATGACGTCTGTGCGCGCACCTTTGCATTATTATGCCGATGTCGATACAAAGGCACGAGCGCGCCTCCTCCCGGGAGAAAAGTATTAACGCTATGCATAACGCCAACCAAAAGTTCAGTATTCAGCCTTGACTTGACCGATAAAAAAAAACGCACTAGCATGGAAGCCGAATGACAATAATCGCAAAAAATAAACTAGCCCGTGACAACGTTTTCTCGTTGAAAAGCTCAAAGCTGATAAATATGTTCTTCTCGATGAATTCACTTTAACCCGTTAACGCCGAGACAGACAGAATTTTTTTCTCTATTGTTGTCTGTAATTAAATCATCTTATAGGAGCGAGAAAAATTTTTGAGTACTCATTTTCCATGTAAAATTTAATGTACTTTTTGAATATGGGTTTATAATTAACCTTTGAAAAATATTAAAAGAGTTATAAACAATTTACTGCGAAAAACACGATTTTGAATCTTGAAAAAAAACTTTGATTCAAATTTTTTTTATGAAAGAGACATGAACTGTGGCCAATAATACCTAAAATTGTGGAATAATGACCTACAGTTTAAAGTACTGTAGGTGGGATTTGAATATTCAAAATGGTAGACTCCAAAAAATACACTTTTTCCAAAAAATTTACCAAAAAATGTACTTTTTGGGTCGAAAACGATCAACATTAGAAAAAAAAGTTATTGAATATTCAAATCCCACCTACAGTACTTTAAACTGTAGGTCATTATTCCACAATTTTAGGTATTTTTGGCCACAGTTCGAGTCTCTTTCATGAAAAAAATTTGAATCAAAGTTTTTTTCCAAGATTCAAAATCGTATTTTTTCGCAGTAAATTGTTTATAACTCTTTTAATATTTTTCAAAGGTTAATTATAAACCCATATTCAAAAAGTACATTAAATTTTACATAGAAAAATGAGTACTCAAAAAATTTTCTCGCTCCGTTAAGATGATTGAATTGCAGACTACAATAGAGAAAAAAATTCTGTCCGTCTCGGCGTTAACGGGTTAATGTCGGAACATACATCTGCTTTTTCATAACATAGGCCGATCATAAAATTCTGATATCAGACTTTTGATCTGTCGAGTACACCAAAAAGCGTTTCGAGTATATAGAAAAATGGATCTTTATATTTTCATCCGACTACAGAAGGTGTATTATATATATGAGAGAACAATAAGAATCGCTCAAAATCTATACAACAATAGCCAGCCAAGCCGAGATGAAGAGGGTACGAAACCTCAAAGCTCTGCATTTCAGCGCTCAACATCCGAAAGTTCTTCGGATTTTTCTTTCGGCCTCAAAGGCTAGGCATATCATCTCGACTATACACAGTGCACATTCGTATTTGCCCTCGACCCCGCTATTTTGCGTCACTATAGTCAATCCTCTTTTTAGTTTCGCGATCCCAGCTCGGGACCGAAAGATATCATCCGAGTAAGCGCTTGTCTAACGCCTTCGCGTCTCGACTTTTTGCATTCGTACATTTGAATGAAAAAAGCCAGTTCTAAAGGATAGTATTAAAAGCTCAGTTGTAGATTCACGCGTGTAATTGATGATCGTAACCAAAAATGCAGTAACGGAAATAAGTTGGTTAAAATGGGCACGCTCGGGGCAGATTCGGCCAAGAAGTCATGCATCAAGATATGATATGTATATACCTATATGCAGCCCTTTTCGAAGAATCATGGCGCCTAGCGTGACGCGCGAGACTGACAAAATGTAGAACACAAGTACAATGAGCTTTGCGAGACACTTATATTCGAGAATACATTTGCAAAGACTCGTGCTTTAATTGAGTCGTGCATCGAATGTACCACGCTGAGGAATAATCTTCCATTTTTTTGCTGCAAAAGTAATTTTGAACCCGTGTATTTCGACATTAAAAAAAGGAATGTACTTTGTTGTCGATAAAAAAGCAGCTGGATTGATAGAGCTGGGAAAGATAAGTGTGCGTTGAGCACGCGGCACGTGATGGGTGTGAGTGACAATTTTTTAATAGTCCAATAAAATGCAGTCGGCAGCAAAGTGCAGATGGCAACGTGGAGCAGAGGCCCGACTGTAGACGAGTCGAGTCGGCGTTGAGAATAATAGTAGCGCTGCGCGGCAGGCAAACAGTGCGCTTCGCAGCTCGAGTCGCATCATGCGAGTATACACATGCACACACTCAGACACAGGCGTACGCGTAGAGCAAAGAGGGTCGCTTGGCGCTGCACAATGCATATACATCACTGACCTATATACGGGTCGTTGCTATTTCAGAGCCATCCTTTCCATAGAGGAAGGTCGTATGTGTGCATGTGTGTGTGAGTATGCGCGCGCGCAAGCAAGCAAGAGAGAGAGAGAGAGAGAGAGAACGAGTGCAAAACGAAACGTGAATAGAAAATGCCGTTACGTAAGTAGATGCGGTGCAACGTGTGCGTGTATTATGTCTCGCAGTTTTTGCTCGTTCGCGCACGCAGCTCGACACGATCGTTCCGACAGCACCATGTTCAATAATATCGCGAGCTGGAATCGAGCTTTGTCCAATTGATGCGACACGACGACGATTTCGGCAAATTCAAAAAGATATCGAAAATATCGATTTCACGACGCATCTGGGCTGTCTCGCACAAACTTGCATTTCGATCTATTATTCGGACACGCGGCTATGCTCCAAAATCGTCTCCCTCTCGCGCTGCGGTGGCGCTTGATCGACCGTCGACTTGGTCGGATACGCTGCGATGTTTCGCTGGCACAGCTGCTAATTGGACTCCGATGCATCGTGAAATTATTCGAGCGTTACATATTATTAACCGACACCCGCTCTAGAGTATGCATACGATATAAATTAACCGGATTAAGCTCTCGCGATGCTAGTTTCAAGGCGAGCTTGACCTCGTCGGTTTCAAACAACTCGCGCAACAAAAATCCGATATAAGCTCTCGTTGCACGAGCTCGACCGATGATAATTATGTCAGAATGCAGCCTCACATGTATTACGCGAGATCGAAATTTTTCTCTATCGAAAACAATGTCAAAGATTATAATTGATCGATCCAGCGTTATCAAAAATCTTTTCAATTATTTATTATGTTGTGTAGGTCGCTCTCCAATTTCATATTTATCCTTTATTTGTAAACTTGGTTTGAACGCTTGCGTCATCGAAAGCGCAAGCCAATCGGAGCCTCGCTCCGTTAGCTAGACCATTTGCAGTGGCATTAAAGAAAATTTTCTCTTTTATTAACTGGCGAGCTCTTGGCGTAGTATGAATTTGATAACACTCCACATAATCGCAGAGTAAATAATAATTCCATAAGGTTAGCCATCAGCAATGATGGTGGCTGCAACTTGGCTTACGCAAGCTATTTTAACCATTTTCATCTGTCTCGCGGAGCGCGCGCGCCTTAGGAGCACTTTCACTTTCACGAGCTGAAGCGAAAAGCCTATTGTAAGATAGCTCGGCTCGTCGGTGCTGCTGCCACTGCAGTTCGCAGCTATGCATGTGCGTGCGTGCTCTGCGTAACTACTCGTCATAATTAGCCTAGATTGTGCTCGCTGTTCAACTTTTATCGACGATACAACAGTCGGCGCTGAACATTTGCAAGGGGCTTAAACGTTGTTTTGTTGTTTTCCAATCGATGCATCCTATGATTCAATCGTCCGATCGCTTGCTCTCAACGCTAAATTATTCGTTGCAATATTTTTCACTTGCGAGTGCTTTTTTGTTTCCATCGCAGCTGCGCATGATATTTCAAAGTTATTTCGCCGATAAATGCTCATTCCTGGCATTTCATTACTTCAAAAGAGTGTTTTAAAAAGTTTGTTGCGATTATTGGAAAATTGTAATTCTGATTATTTGTTCGAATCGTAAAATGAAATTACGTTGAAAATAATTCAGTCGAATAAACTTGAGCGTAAAAATGATAATAGAAAGCCATCAAGTGTTACTATTGTGTAAGAAATTTCCAACGACTCGTCATAGTATTCTGCGAAAAATTGTCTAAAAAAAGAAAATTCGCTGCAATAGGATAGTCGCGTCGACGTTGGTCGAAGCGCAGCTCATTGGCCGTTGCACAAGCTCGCTTGCGCGCGCCGCATAATAATAGCCGCACGAGGAGCCCAGTGTCGACGCCGTGACTTTCTCCGGTGCGACTGCGGCCAGCGGCCGCTCTTGCACTTCCCCGAGGCCTCGCTCATGAACGACAACGTCTCTCGTACCGCGCGCTCTTCGTACAGCAGCAGCAGCAGCAGCACGGACTCGACGTTGCTACACGAAATAAACGTGCAAATTGCTAGAGAGGGGGATAGACACCCCCCACCTCGACTAGCCTCCACAATTTCTGCCTTTTTAGCTTGTGTGTGTGTGTGTGTGCACTTACAGTTGCAGTTATCCCCACTTTTCAATCCGAGTTGAACGGAGAAGGGGCCTTTGCCACCCCTTCGGGTATTACATCGCTATAACTTGTCATATTGCTATATACGTAACAGTGTGCGTGCCTCGGTGTGAGTGTATTATGCGATATTACAAGAGGAAAAGCTATTTGAGCTCGTTTGAAGTTTTGATTGTTACTTCATCGCTTCAAAGTTTTTGTCGATCAAGTTACTTAATGTTCGTATTTTTTTATATTGTATTTCTTAAAACAAAGCATTTTAATTTTTTTCATCGAACGATGTATTATATATTTTTAAAAATGAAAAAAAAAACATTTGAATAGTAAATTTACAACATTCATCGAGTTACAAATTAATTTTTAATTATTACTCACTCAACATGATGCATTGAAAGTGCCAACTTACCTGAAACATAAAAAAAATGTTGAAATAAATATTTTACTTGGCATGTGCTTATTAATCTTGACAAAATCATGGTTTAGCTCTCGTTGTCGCTACAAATACATGTACATTGTACAGTCCCTTAAAGACTCGACTTGGTGGGGGGTAGGTTTATCTCGTAGCTGCATGTGTGTGAGACACGCAAGGGGTGCAGTCATGGCGTACCCCACCCGTCACCCTTCGACGCGGCTCCACTGCTACGAGCGGTGGGAGTTGGCGACGTGCAGTCGCGCAGGCGCACCTCGCGCCAAATGACAACTAAACGAAGCACAAATACACACACACAAACACACACACATTCACATAGATACGTGCAAAAAGGGGAACTGACGAAAGGGAGGGAAAAGCCGAGAGCACACAGTTTTCTACGTCACGCGCGCAGCATTGTACACACACGCTCGATAGCTGCGCTGGCCTCGGGTTCAATGTGCCTTGCTTGCTGCTCGCTGCGGGGGCTACATAGCACATGCACACATAGCTCTGACGCCATTTTCACCTGATGCCTCTGGCTAGCAGTAGCATACCTTTGGCTGTTTTGCAACCACTGTCACAGAGACAATGCCCAGGCAATATCAAAGCGGAAGAAAATGAATTATTCTACGGATAAAAGGCTTGGCTTTCGTTTTTCGGGATCACGCGCAGGATTTTATACCTGCCTACGGGCAATTTATTCGATTTACTTGCTTAATTAACCTTTTCTTTCGATATTCTGTAATAATTAAGCTTGCTTCGCGTGTAACTTCATGAAAAAAGCTCCTCTGCCTTTCTGATCAACACTCGTAACTGGTGAATCAAACCCGAATCACACCACAAATGTCTTTGTTAAGCAAGTGTCATTCAGCCTTCTGGCGACAAGGGATATCAAATATAAATTGATTATCTGGCCATGTATTCACAGGCGACTGAGCTGCGCGATTGCACGTTTTAGGGGAGCTGCTGACCGTAGGGTACAAATTGAATGGCTTGCGTATTTGTGCTCGCATATGCATACGCAGACGCTTCCAAGTTGACCTTGTTTGACACGCTTTTATCAAGTCGGTCGTGTAGGACACTATTGTTCGATGAATGATTAGAATGGACCGCTCGTAAAAGCAAATAGCTTCTCGAAACATATTTTCATCGCGAATATTCATTAAACTACTCGGCTTTATTTAACCATAAAAATGTCAAGGATATTCGCGTGATATCGTAAGATCGTTTTAAGCAGTATAGCAAGTCGAGGTATATGTGATATTTATGTGGCTGTCCTGTCGCAGAAAAGAGTACAAAGAGATTGATGTATCTCAATTCACGGGCTCAGTTCACAAGCAACTGTACGCGGAAGTTAACTAGATGAGTTGTGACGAGCTGAGAAAGTTTATCGTATGTAATAAAGTACATTGAATGCAGCGTTATGAGGATGCAAAGATTTTGACGAGTCGACACAATTCTAGAAAAATGATCCGGCGCATACGTATCAGTTTCTTGCCATGGGCCAATTTTTTCAATTCCCTGAGTAGACAAACAGCCACTGGGAGACATGCAACGGAGCTTATCGCTTCTCAGGCTTCGAGGCTTTCTTTCTCTCTTTCTCTTATCGGCGCAGGCACTGCAATGAAGATCCTTCTGCCTCGTCATTTCTTTCTCATCGCTCTATCACTCTCATTCTCTCTCCGAGGCACCTTTGCTTGATTAATCATTCGCAAGCTGCAGATAAAATTTTTCAAAGGTTAAGGACCTTGTTTCTTATGGAATGTAGCTCGACTATCATCTTACAAAACTACTTATCGCGCTAAGGCTGTCTCTCGCAAAATCATGCACTTTTTTCAAGTACAAGCCAAATTTTTTATACTTCTATAACCAGAGAAATTTTCTCCTACTCAGACTTTAGCAAAAAAGTAAATATTTTGTTCATTTCCGTGGATTTAGATCAGGGAATGAGATGTAATGGAAATGACGATTATCCACATCCACCTATAAAAAATCTCTTTAAATTTCAAGCCCATGTTCTACGATATACCAATTGTTCTTTTATGTACTGCTGTATATTTGAATCATCATAAAAATTTTATATCTTGAGAGCACATTTACTCCATCTATTTTCAAAAAGCTATATCTCTAATAAATACCGCGACTAGATAGTTACGAAAAATGCTACAAACGAGTCTATAAATTATTTGGTGAGTATCGTACCTTAAAAAACGACATTTTTTTAAAGCCATCCTTGCAACAAGTTCGGAAATAAAAACGAAAAAAGAAAAGGTATGCATGCGTAACCGCAGTAAATTCTCATCAGACTTGTATGGTATAAACCAAGTATTGTAACGCTTGTCATTTCATTTTATCCTTATAGAAAAAACCAATTGGTTGGAATTAATTATATGATAATATTTTTTTAATTGTATAAATCATTATAAGGTAATTAAATTCTAATTCAAACTTATAAAATTTCCTTTGCTGCAGATTAATAATTCGACTATATCACAAAGCGAATGAATATGCTTCCAAAATACGATTGAATTGTAACTTTTAACTTGAAAATGTTATTGATTTCTGAGCTTAGTAATCAAAAAATTTGTTTTTATCAAGTGGGCCAATACATCGGCAAAAATGAAAACCAAAAGTCGAATACCACAGAGTAGCAAAATCAAGTAGAGAGGTCGTATGTACAGTCAGGCAAGCTAACAAATTAAATGCAGAACGAAAAGCAAAAATGAGCGAATTGCCACTGCGACAACGACGGTTTACTAAGCAAGCGCCAATCATCGATTGAAAATCACCCTGCGGCCGTTTTTGCTTTTTGAGTTATGGTAGATATTTATTTCACGTTGTAAACAAACTACCCACTCAACTCGGGTAGTGCTGCTGCCAAAGCTATTCAGGTTCGAGGAAGGTCGTTGAACCCGCTGAATGCGCGCGCACAAACGCGGACGACGTCGCTCGCTCGCTTCCGAGTCCCGGGGTTGTTCGCTAGTGCCGCGGGGCTTTATACCCAAGCCATGCTTCTATAAACTATACCATCATCCTTCGCTGTATGCGTATGTGTGTTCGCGTGTATACGTATAAGCGTGTGCTTGTGCGCCCGTTATGGCCTCTTTGTCTGTTTATATTGCTATGTTGTTCCCTTTTTTTGCGGGAAATGCCTTCCCGCGTACGTAAAAAGGGTTATGAGGTGAAGTAATGGGGTGCCGAGTGTACGAATGACGCAAGTGAGATAATCGAAGACGTAACGGACAAAGATGCTCCAAACAATAAGCTGCTTTTGGACGTTTTTTCCTTGAACGAATTGTAGGACTCTCGAATTATCATTGCTCAAGTTCACACCGTTAAACTGTATTTTTCGATAGAACAATATTATTCTGGAATACAGAATTTCTCTAAAAGTTCAGAGGATAAAAAATCGATTGAAAAAATATCCGACACAAAGGGTCGCATAGATCGACTGATGTTAAAAACATAATCTGCGGTGCAAGATTTGTGCGAGGCATAAAAGAGAGGGGCTGAAAAAGTCAAGGTGCGGCATCGACTAACTCAGCTGTGATCTCCTCTAGCTGCCCTCTCCTATCGTCCCTCCCATGCCCAGCGAGAGATGCTGGTGTGCATCGGTAGTTTTGGTCCGGACCTCGCAGCACCACCACCTCCACCACCGCCACCGCCACCAACGCAAGCTCTACAACGACTAGTAACGCCACGTATCGCGCACTATAGCAGCATCAGCGTTGAACGTGACCCTCAAAACGAACGAGGCGCATATATACGCAAGCACATAACCTGACCCTTTATGCGCATCAAACAACTGAATACGGCGACGAGCTGAGCTCGCCTCCGACGACGTCGTCGTATCGGCCTCTCGTGGCCGATGTTCTCCTCGCGCATAAACGTCATCTTGCATCTATAACCCTGCAAGTTCAAAGCTTCAAGCTCGAACAATATGGTTTCGGCTTTGAAGTTCAAGAAAACTCTAACAATTTTGCTCAATTTCCTTATAAATATAACATTTTATTCTTCCGAATTATTCATTTTTTTTAATAATCTGTTATTCCAACTCTGATTATAACTACGATTGAAATATATTGTTGTACGCGTAGTAAGATATAAATGTATTTTCGTTTAATTTTTAATTAAACTTGAATATTGCAACTTCCTAATTCTGAATTCCGTAATCAAATGAATAAATAGGTAAATTATTATTTTAAATTTGAATTTAGATACCTGTTTTTTGTATTCACTCAATGACAAGAATAGAGCATTTTTATTTTGCATTATTTTTAAAATATTACTTTAATTTAATTACAGCCCAAACCCAGTGTCAAATATGTCGTATAGCAAGGCATCAATAGTTAAATAAATATTTGCACTGCACAAACTGATGCATTAAAGATCAAAGAACTTTAAGAAACTATATTGAAGTTCAATGACCTTTTTGCGACAGAACATTTGCTCCAAGCAAGTACCTAACATTTGTCCTTTTAGTTATCTTCTTTCTTATTCACGTATAATTACAAACATTTGCATGTGTACGTATATTTAATAAATTCTTTAATGCTATTTTGCTGCTGAGTACGGATTCTTAAACAGAAACAATATTGAGATTGTTTTGGCTTTTACGCTATCTCTACGCTTGTTTCCGAGGTCTATAAAATGCTGGGTAAAATCTGAAACAGTACTCTGATTTTATTTGTAATTAAACTTTACGTGATCTTGTATTTATAACTTTTTCTTCGTTACGCTTTTACAATTTAAAAATAGGAAGGAAACTTGAACAAAATGTATAACAATTTTTGCGTGTTTATTTATCTTGTGAGATCTTTTAGGTTGACTATTGATGTAGTTAAAATCAAAACCGTACTCTTTTTTGTACAAAAGACAAAAATGTATATAATTAATTGCTTCTTTGTGTAAAAAAATGGAAGAAACAATGGGGTATTACGATGTAATATGGAGAATTTTTGTTTCAAGATATCACATTTCTAATTGAATTTTCGTATGTTGATAAATAGAATATGTAACGTATAATCAGCACATAGCAATCGTGAAATAAGGTTTTTAAAAAATTTACCATGATCTTATCAAGCTAAACCCGATTTTGGTATCATCAATACAACAATCATGACCTCATGAATCTCAACATTTAAAAAAAGCATCTTATAAAAATTGTTTACTTTGTGTAAGTAAGCTCTGGAAAAGGATACGAAATCGAGCCCTTGCATGCATAAAAATTCAATTGTACTTTTTTGAAATAGTCTCAAAAGAGGAAGAATATTAAGAGTCTAAAGCACATAAATCGCATAATATGTCGAGGCAAGTAAGCGCAACGCTCACACTTTGATACACAAATATTCGGCGCACGTGGGGAGGCGCATAGAGGAGAGACGGAATACACATAGCGCTTTTGGCGGGGAATATTGTGAGTGTCTCTCTCTCTCTCTTTCTTCTTCGGTGATGATGGGATGGTGGGCGAAGTGCTGAGCTTCTGCTGTTTTCACGGTCAAGCGTATTGATTTTGCTCTCTCTGCGGCTGCTACTGCTATTACGAGGTGGAGGCAGCACAGCGTCGAGAGTAGCAGTATAGCAGCTCGTGCTATACGTATATTCATGCGTATATATAGAGCTCGAAGTGCATCCCGCTGAGGTCGTTGAACCCTGCAGCTCGCGCTCGACGAACGAGGCGAGGCAAGCGCGAGCTTTCGCGTATCACTAGATGCCACACGATTCTTCCTCACACTTGCTCGTCCATAATATTGTAGACATGCTATTTGAAATTTCAATCTGATCTATAATGTATATTTTTGTAACAATAAATCGAAAGCTCGCGTAACAATTAAATTTTCAAAGAATAATTAGTCAAGCAATTTAAGGGTATCGTGGTACCAAATACTACAAATACCTTTATGATTAATATGTGTAAAATCAAAACAGATTAGCAAATACAATAAATTAAAGTTTTTATTATTTAATTTAAAGTGAGAGATGTTTAGCAGAGTTTTCAGGTGATTGTTATAGGCTGAAATTTGCCAAGGTATCACACAAAGTAATATGACAATTTCTATTAATTTGTTGTGAGTGAAAAAGTTCAACAAAGAACTTTAGCCGTGGTGGAATAAAAATCCAATATACTTTGGCTTCTCTTCGATGTTTTCAGTAAAAGGTGATTTTTCACAGAATAAGAACTCAAAAGCTCGTTTAACCGAGCACCCTTTGGTGTGAGAAAGAATATTAAACAAGAGACCGACGAAAGATGATAATTTACGTATGCTGCTCGTAAAATACCCTTAAAAATAACGTCGTTGAACTGCAGCTTTTGGCCGGAAGTATTTAAGCAATTTTCAATATTCCAGATTCCGAAATGGTGAGTGAGAGGAAAACGTAACTCTTGAAAAAGCAAAAGGTCAAGTAAGAAAAATGCAATAACATGGTGAAGAGGCAGTATTGAAATTGAATAAGTATCGAGCTTGCAACACTTTATCTGTAAATATATGAACAACAGGATATTGTGTTTTTATCTACGCATACTTTTGAGAACGCCTATGCTTGCAAGTGTGATCATATATACGTGCACAAGAGCAACATAGATATATGCATTCGTACACTTCGATGCTGCTGCTGCTACTGCTGCTGCTAGAGGTCAATGCCCGTCCTTACAGGCGTCCCGCGCGCATTCGAACCATGAACGACGAACTCGACAGAGACGGAGAGTCTCTTGCTGTTACTGTGCTCTGCAGTTATACAGCCAGAAGGTACTATGTACTACAAACATGCACTCGGTTTGCGCACGCGCACTCGGTTCGGCTTATGCTAGAGCTTGCAAGCTCTACACTGTCTTGCCATAAATTTACACGAAGCAAACCTTCGAAAAAATATTTTTACTTGCAAGTTTGGCATTGAATAAAAAAGGGAGAATTGAATATTAATTTGGATTTTAAAAGCTACAGATTTAATTTAATTTTGCATTTATTAGCGAGACAATTTACAATTTACCTCGCACGATCCATACCATAGCTAATCAATCAACGCTTTGACCGGAATGAAAAGAAACGGCACAACCGAAACTCAAGAATGTCTTAGTGTCTGAATCCACATTGTGATTCAGAATTTATTCATCGATGTCTATATCGTGATTTTTTTGCATAAAATTGTTTGTATTAGTGAACAAGCTCCATAAATAGAGTTTCACTGAGTAATTAGTTTGAATTCATTAAAGAGTATATTTTAATGCAAATCGTTGACAAAAATAGCGAGTTAATTCGCGCAAGCTTATATTACAAGTATCAACCCTTTGGATGTCATTGAACCAACTAAACAAACAATGATACAATTTCTCAGCACGAAAATTCATCGTCATGGCTGCTGTCGTGGTGGCGGCAGCAGCAACAGCAGCATCGTGAAAGTTAGCTCCGCACGAGCTTAACGAAAGAAAAAATGGCACGTATTATTGCTATATACTTTGGGCTGCACTTTTACGAGGCAAATGAGCGAACGAAGCGATGTGTGGGTTGTTTCACATAAATACCGTATGATAATAATGCAGGCACGCTCGAGTCAAGTCGAGTCGTGCAAATGAACGAGCGACAAAAATACGGCACCGCGCGCCACTGGAATTAAGCGCGCGTCGCGAGGGCCAACGGCATTTGATGATACGATGATTTTTTGGCAGTCTGTCCGTGTGACCCCCGTATAACGTGGCAGTGTCATTGAACTTGTTATCGTGAGTTCAATGCTTTAAACTCACTCGCATCTCTATATATTTATTAAGACTCGAGTCGTGCGCGCCTTTCTTGTATATTACTTTCGATAACGAAGGTATAAACGCTCTTGAATTCTTCATTTTCTTTACTCGACATTGAATTTACGATGTCTGTGCAAGGCATCATAACAAGTTTCGAGCGAGCATCGACGAATTTTTGGTTACGAGGTCGTGCAATCAATGTGACGATTTATGCACAACGTAGTTTAGCTTTAGCATACAGTAGTTTTAGTTAATAGGAATTTATTGCAATTATCCCTTTGGGACGCGAGCGAGATGTCATTGCCCCCGGTGTGCGAGTGGCTTGATTTACGTTGTACGTGGTAACCAATCCAAGAAATGGACAGGCTTATAGTAGTTAGACCCGTGGTTTTTACAATGATTATTTTCAAAATTATTTTGACGCATAAGATGATCGAAACTGTTTTATTAACTTATAATACCTTTTATTAACACCTGAAAATACAGCTTTAAATATTATAAAATAAGTGTCATAATCTTCAAAATAATCAATGAACACTTTACTGCGAAAGCCGCCCATCTATTGGATTGGTTACCTTATACTTTGGCATGTACGCGTCACTTGCAAATATAGCAAGTACAGACATAAATGATAAAGAAACGAACAAAGTGCAATTATACATCGTACTGTAGTGCTTGGCTCCGTACTGTGTCTATATACGCTTGGATCTATATACTCTTGCTGCTTTTTTTTTCTCCAAGTCGATTGCACGTTATGTATAGCCGCTCGGTCGCAGCTTGCCCGCATACAGCAACAGAATCGTTTGACAAACTTTCACGAGCTAAATTATCGATGTTGCTGTCAATTAACGCTTTGCTAATGCGTCATTAGATAATTATCGTGGCCTTTTTCGGTACATTTTATTGCTCATTATAATGCAGCACATACGACGGGGAGAAAAAAAACAATCGAAAAATTCCTGTGTAATAATCCTCCCTGACTGCTGGAGCGCACAAAATTGTTATATTATAAAATGAACAATCGAGAAAAAAATATATCTATACATTGCACGGTGCGCGAACTTACGTACGTGAGGCTTGTGTATGTATAGGTGTATAGTGAAAGTTACTTGTATAATGACGCACTGATCTAGCTTGTATCATAGACGTAATTCGAGTGCAATAGCGCAACTTTGAGGAAGTCGACAAAACCAATGCGCTTCAAGAGCTATACGCTCTGTACTCTCTACGCTCGCTTCTTGCGCAACCTTTATAAAGTCGCTTGTCGAGGATGTAACGACCGTACACGTTGAAGTTGCATTTAAAAACGAATATTAAATATTTTCTCGTGCATTTTTTTTCAACCAACTTGCAACGTCAATAGCTCGAATTATATCGCCATCTATCTTTCATCTTCGATCGTAAATGCTGTGCCCATAAAATAATGATATTGCATTAATTTAGAGTTGTGTAAGGGCATTTGCATCTTTTTATGTGTGTGATTTTTCAATTGCACATAGTAGATCACTTACTCCATGTAATTGTAAATATTTTGGGCTTTTTAGTATTCTACTCTCAATCTAAAATGTATACTTCTTTTTATCGAGGTCCTAAGAGCCAATCATGTGGTTAACTGGATAATCGAAAGTATTCAAAAGATCACGAATTACGATCGTGACGCGGAAGTTTCGACCGAATGCAATTCATGTTTCATACCTGACAAAAATATTTTCATTTTTTTCAATGCCATTTTACTCAAATCAAGTAGTCAACATATTTGAATAGATAATGCACGATTGAGCTAATCAACAAGTTTTGATATGGTTACAAGTTCGTTTAAAACAATATATTAGCAAACTTTTATTAAAATATATTGAACTCATTTGCAATTATTTGAAACCCCCACTGGACATAAATTTAATATGCTTTCTGATATAACAACTAAAATCTTGAAACCCATTAATTTAATTTAAAAACTAACGATGACATTGATTAACTTTCAATTTCGATAAGGTATTTCGTAGTTGAAAATACCATTGAAGTTTACTTCATCTAAGTTTATTTTCAAAGGATCAATGACAAGCAGTATACAGGTATCGGTACTACACCATAAAAACAGGCAAGGTTTCAAGCTTGTGCTGGCGAGTCTACGAGAAAAAAAGAAAAATGATAAAAAGAAAAAGTAAATTCATCGATACAGAAAGGCGAGCAGGTAAGTAACCAGGTAATTTATGGTGCTCTTGTGTGCATGTGTGTATGTATGTCTGTGTGTATTTGAATGTGTATTGTCTCATTCGTAGGTAGTAAAGTTTGTTGAGACGGGGCGACATTTGTTATAGGCGAAGTCGATCGAAGTGCAAAACGCTTCCGTGTTCGAGACCCTGCAACCGCTGCTGGCCGCATGCCTTGTACCTAGCTACGCTTGCATATATACTAGTTATTGGCCATAAATGACTATATGCAAACGCGTTACCGATCGTCAAGCGAATCGAATTTTTCCTTCAAGATTCAGTCGTGAATTCTTCTTGACGTTGGTTCAGCGTAACACGAAGAACAGCACATCGATGGACACTCGTACAGCTGAAATTTCAGCTTTTATTTTTCAGCGCTCGGGCGACCTGTCAATGATTAGCAGATGGAGAGGATTCAATTATGAGCAAACTCGAGCACCACGTTCTACGTTCCTCGGAGGGTCGACAGGCCGTGAGAAATGAAAAGCGCTTTACACTCAACAGTTGGGAAATCAATTGCCTCGAAAACGTCGATTTTTCATTTAATATTTATACGAGCAACAATATATATATATATGTATATTGTATTATATTGTACGTGCGTATACCTGTTAGAAATTTCTCGGAATGATCGATCATTTTTAATAACCAGTGGCACACATGTGTACGCCTCAGCGTATAAACATATATACATTGCAAGATGTTAATCACACGTTACTTTGGCTAGTTACATAAGTGTAATGAGCTACGCAGAGGATATGTAAAAGATGAATATTTACATAATTATTAAGTATGGCTGCGGCGGCTGCAGCCACTGATGCCAGTTTTCCGCGCTGATACAAATGTCAATCAAACGTGAGCTACATTGCCGAGACTCGGGCCTATAATTTGCGTTTTTATGATAATTAGTTTATGCAATAAAGCTCAGCTTTGATAGATGGAAAAGAAACGTTTGGTAAAAATTGTGATCCGTGACAGATATCGGATATGCTATGTGTTATCGACTTTTCCACATAATTTGGAGCATGTGATATTATATGCTGGATAAGCGGATGCATTTACAACATTTATTTCATGTTCTTTAACTCTTTCTTAAGTTATTTCAATATATTTCGAATTTATTGATGCTCGCCGCTCAGAAGAGAGGAAGTGAAAAGTTGTTGGAAATATTTCAATAAAATTAGTCGGAAAATTATCCAAACTGCACCGAAAGAACTCTGTTTGTCATCCGGCTTTTCGTCCCAATGAGAGCTGCATCTTTTTTTTCGATTGGGATTTATTTTTACGCGAAAAAGTCATCGCTCTCTCTCTCTCTTTCTCGCTACGCGAATCTACGTCGTAACGGAATATGTATCCGCTCGCTCTAAAGTCTGTTTTTTCACTCGTTTGTGTCAGACTTTTTTTGTCGTACGGGTTGAAAGGTTGATGTGCTTACCACTCGAGGATACATAAAAGTATGAGAAATTTCCTTAAATAACATTTAAAAGAGTTAAATTTGCTGCCGAGTCAAGTAGCAGTTTGTGCACCAGCAAAAAGAGGCACAGATCAAAATTAACGACAGCATATATTGAATTGAAGGCGTCGAGACATCAATATCATCTCCGTGCCGGTCAATGGAGGCTACGACACTGAACTTGAAAAATATAATTCTTTAATTGCATACAACAATCACAAGTATTTAGCAAGCTCGGAGCATTCTTCAATATTAATTTAAAGTTCTCAAGTTCAAACAGAACGTTTGTCGGTTCATTAAATAAAAATCACAGTCGATTGCTATATTAGATTTGTTTGAGAAGCAGATAAAACTAAACCAGCCTCCGGTAAATAGCTCAGGCCTATAAAAAGAAGACATATCTCGAAAACACAACGATATATAGTTTAGATAAAAATAAACGCGTATACAGTGGCAGCAAAACATATGCTCGGATGTAGACGAGTCTTTTCGAAATACGTAACTCGGTGGATTGGGTGGTATAATGTACTTGACCTCCAAGAGGCCAGCAACGGATCGGTCGGGCCAAAGAGAGCCGAGCTTTTCACGGCTAATAGCTGATGAAAAATAAAATATCGCTCGAAGAGCAGTGCGGGAGCAGTCGCAGCAGAGAAGCAGCGTCGCTGGCCGGGGCGTGTGCACATAGATGAGAGCAAGAGACGGGGAGGGAGGGAAAAAAAAAGCGACCGGAGTTGATGCACCGGCAAGCGCGATAAAGACGTAAATTTTCAAGATCAAAGAGAAGTTAACGTAAATACGAAATTATGATACGTCTGCAACGAGCGCGACACTTTGCGAGGCGCGAGAGTCGAGTTCGATGAACTGCCTCGGCGAGAAGCATGTGTGCGCCTACGCTCTTTTCTATATGATTGGTGATTCACGCATTTTGTGTCGGGATCGGCACATGTCGCTTGCGCGTATACATACGCAGGCCCACCGTACTGCGGAGGCTTCGAACGAGGGGAACTGGAAAATAAATGTGTGCTCGAGGGAAACACATCAATGATTAGAGCCTCTAAAATGACTCTTTCGTGAATACACCCGTCAGTCGTGATGAATATTTTATCTGTGTTTTCATGGTCGTCGTGTGCGCACGTGCTTCGCTCTTCGCCTAAAATAAATAAAAACCTCGCTTTATCTACATATCTGGAAACTATTAGCTTCGTTTTTTTTCTTCATTTGTCGCTTGACGGAAGTTCAAGTACGAGTTTTTCCGAGAACCAGAATAAAGTTCACGCGCTAGAAACGCCATGTAAATTTTCCGATCGACGGGCTCATCGATGATTTCGTAGGAAAAATGAGAAGCTGCCTCTGAAGATGAAAAAAAAAAAAATTTGAACGTGGCCGACAAATTCAAAAGCGTTTGTGCAAACGAGCATTGCACCGATGGCGCGTTATGCGTTCGGGACGAATCGCGTGTCTAATTATACGAAAAGTCAGGCAGGATCAGGGTTGCACAAGTGGCTCGGCTGCGTTGCGTTGGCTCGGCGAAAAGAGCTTTCACAGGCAGCTGCGCCGTCTAATGCCATATATTGGCCTGGCCACGAATCCTAATGATTCTCCGCTTGGCGATGCAACGCCGAGTGCATCGTTCCTAGGTTGCGGAGTGCCGATCGCTGCGTTACAGCCGTTGCTGGCTCTTGTTGCCGGCGTACAGCGCGAGAAACAGGAGAAAGTTGCGTACGGCAGGCAGCTCGCGATTTTCGCATGCTTCGTTTCGTAACGCTGGAGCCCACGTCGACTCGTACGCGTGTGATTATTTTTCCCGCGGCGGCAGCTGCGATCCCTGCCTCTTGCGCAGATGGCTTTCGGTACGTAACGGAACCGGTAGCTTTGTATTATTAGTGCAGTTTCTCCGAGTTTCTGATTTACGCCATGTCCGAAAATACCTATCAAAATTAGTCAACCAAAAAGTCCTGTCCCTCGCAAATTCGTGGATAAAATGAACGTTCAAGATGCTCAACTTGTTTGAACGAATCGTCGACTTATAAACGATCGGCCAGCAACATGTACATTTTCTCAGGGAAAAACAATTGCGCATGCCCTTCACCTCTCTCTCTCTCTCTCTCTCTTTTTCTCTCTCTTTTCGCTTGCATAGGCATTACAATACAGTCGCTGGCTGGCAGTGCAAGTTCTCAACGCTCTAGAGCGCACGCCCGACGCCTATACGGACAATAGGATATCGCGCAACAACCGCGACTCGAGCTGTAGCTCTTGAGGATTGCGATGCCAGATTG
Organism: Trichogramma pretiosum; assembly: GCF_000599845.2. Taxonomy (NCBI): domain Eukaryota; kingdom Metazoa; phylum Arthropoda; class Insecta; order Hymenoptera; family Trichogrammatidae; genus Trichogramma; species Trichogramma pretiosum. The sequence goes on from NW_019640801.1 coordinate 301,247, forward strand.
CGATGAGAAAGAAAGTTCAATCTGTTCTCGCGTTCACCGACCAATTGAAATGTTATTGCCCACATCTCCATATCTATGTTTTTACGCCAACGAATGAATCAAACGCGAGCTTTATTGCCAATGTCTTTCACCCTCGCGTGTGCAAAGTGTACAGTGTACCGACACGGAAATCGATCGGGCCGCTTATCGGGCAATTTTTCTGCGACGATTAAACAAACTTTGATTTTTTAATCTGTATCGCGTTTCGTAATGGTCGAGCCAGCTCATTTGTACTTTTACTAGGCCCCTATAACCTAGTTAGTTTTATAACCCTACACCGAGCGAACAGTATAAATCCGATCAATAAATGTACAACGAGCTTTTTTTTCAATAATTTCTAGTGTTGTTCATTATTGAAGCAGGAGAAGGAATAAAAAAAGCGTCTATACATGCATCGAAAGCTAAAATTGGAATTCAGTCTGCTCGCCGATAATAAAGGCAAATATAAACATGTCGTTTTTCCAGAGTGCACCCGTAATACACACGGCTTACGCATTTTCTTTGAGCAAGAAAATATGCTTTTGCTGAATGAAGCCATTGTTTGACGATAATGAAAAATATAACAAGGCTCGTCTGTAAACAAGGGCGGTGGGGGCTTCCTGCTCAAGCAGTAAAATGAAAGAACAAGCCTGTTTGTTACAAGCGCGCCAAGAAAGTGTCGGAAATTTGCGTTTTATTCGGAACTGCAGCATAATACGTACTGATTCGTAGAGTATATAATAAATGCATGTACGCATGCGCGAAGCTAGCGAGATACACGATAACGAGGGAAAATGCGATTATCATTGCGCGCAGCTCGCATCGCTAGCTGTATTTATTTTATGCGCTCGACCAAGATCCTCAAAGGGATTACGTTTCTAATTCGCACTTGCGTGCGATAAATTTCAACAATTTCAGTCCCTGAAATACTTGCAGCTGCATTGACTAGCACAATTTGTATGGGCGATCATCGGTCGTAGGCTCTTTGTTCTGAAAATCGCGCCGCATACGACTGCCAAGAGCTTTAGACCAAAACGAACGAGCTCAGCGAAAAGCTAGTTGCCTCTTTACATAGAGCGGCAGGCCCAATCTACGTTGGCATGGCTGCGCAGAGCCACGCGCGGAAATCGATTTTCCCAGAAGCCAATGTAGCTGCAGCTCTGCAGAAAGACCATCGCGAACCTATATCCGGACGATCTGACTCGTTGGGGCTCATCCGACAGTTTGCATTTTCCACGGACACACGTCGATGTCGCTCTGCAGCTTTTGATCGAAAAAATGAGCTTTCTCGGCCTGGAAACGGCGCAAATGAATTCGAGATAAAATAAGTGAGAGAGAGAGAGAGAAAAAGACGGACAATCGCGCTCGGTTGGGTTGTTTGAAAAGCTACCCGGCCGCTGCTCCTCACACGGAACACAAGATGCCGAGGCGAAACCGTAGCGCGGCCCGACACTCGCGAATAAAAAAGGAACAAAAGACATTTTGAAAAGCTGCAAAATTGAATAATTTAGCCGGGAGCGTGTGCACTAGGCAAGAGTTAGCAGTAGACTCATGTAGACTAGGCCTGAGAGTGCGATGGCCTGCTGCTGCATAGACTGCAGCGAGTGAAAGTCGCTCGTTGCGCTCGTCGGCTCGAGAGAAGCTTTGACGACAGCGAAAGAGAACCCGTTTGTATATACTCTCGCAGTGTCTATGTAACCCTGTATGCGTGTGCATACAATGTATTATAGCGAGAGCAAAACACTGCAGTGCGGCGTGCTCTATGCGCGTTCACCGGAAGCCGGCCCGCTCCGTACCAAGTAGCTTCTCTCGCTCTCGGTGCAGCGCTATCGCAATTATTAACCCATCGCTTTCTCTCTCGTCGCGGTCGTGCCAAGGATGCGCGCCAGCCCAGGACTCTTCCTTTTTTCTCCCGATCCGTGGCGTACCTTAGCCATACCGTGTGTACCGTTGCAGCTACTCTCACTTTTAGCGCGCGCCGAGTGCGAACAACCGACCCAGCTCTTCCTTTCCTAATGCTCGACACGACCATTGTTCTTTCCCGCCTGCATCGCGATCGTTTGCTGCTTCGATTCCGCTGACCAAATTAATGTAATATATGTTTGCTTACATCGAGTGCACCTTAAACTCTGCAGCTCAACACTTTTACAATAAAGACTCTGAACTGTCTGTTATCTAAGTTACAATGATTGAAATTATTATTTTCATCGATTCTTATTCTCCGTCGTGTAAAAAGTCATTACAACTCGGTTGAGCCAAACTTTATCACTTTTGTCTTTAAATAATTTAAAAATAAAATTTCTTATCTCCAAGTATCATTAAATAAAACTCATTTCCAACGAAGCGACATAAAAACATTGACGCGTATATATATAGTTAGTAATACGAATATTTTCAAAAAACTCTATTCACGAATCGCAGCGGGACTCTGAGTTGTGTATAAAAGCTCATATCTTCCCACTGGGGTGGTTCACAAAACTGCTAAGATGTACACGAAAATTCTGCAGCCAGCCGAGAACTAATGTAATATCGATGTTTAGCAGCTACTGCATTAGTCTCGCGAGCCGACGTAATTTCCTGCGTGTGTCGGGACGTTGATCCTTTTCTTATGTGTAGACTTGGTCTGCGCAAGCTGAAACGAGATTGTTGTTCACCGAGAATGACTAAAAGTGCCATCGAGTGAGAGCGACGAAAAACAGTGGGTGGTAAGAGAAAGTTAAGGTCTACGTAGGAAGTTTAGATACTCGCTCAGTCCCTGTATACTAGCTGTACACACAACACACGTACCTATAAGTAGCAAGCGAAAGGTCTTGGTTATATGATTGGCTTGAATAATATTTTCAACATAGCAACGTGATAAGCTGAGAATTAATTTGTATTTCATTTAGTATGGTGGATGAAAATGAAGCTCAATATAAAATGTAAATTGACGTGAATTAATTTGTCGAATTAAAGCGACAAAAAATATAAGCAACTGCAAAGAAAATGTTTATAAAATTGAAAGGTCTAGCTGGGATTAAGATGAGTTGCATCAGCATCTTGGGAGAAAAGTTATTATTTTGCCAAGTACTCGAGTCGACGTAACATACTTGTTATATCGAGCAGACCATAAAGTCTCATGCGGTGCAATTGAGATAAAAGATGGAGAAAAAAAGAAGTTCAAAGGCCCGATATAGTAGAAGTATTTATGAGATAGGGTCGGCCGGCACATATATATGGGTAAATATAGCGTGGCACATACACCCCGCAATATAGCAGTCGAACAGACCCTTCCGGGACAAGTTTGTTCGCAGCTTGGCCGATGCGCGACACACGAGAGCTTCCCCGCCGCAGTTGGCGGCGTGTCGAGTAGCGCCGGGAAAGCTCCCCTCCTCGCGCACCTCGCTGCGCTTTCGTGCACGTACGTTGTACGCGATAGCGTGCGTCTATATACACAAGCGGCTATACGCGCAGAAAGAGAGACAGAGACGGAGACAGAGAGCGAGCGTCGAGGAGATGGCTGCGCCGAGCTGGCGGTGGGGGATAGGAATCGCGTTGTTGGCTGCCGGTGTCATTGCCTCGGCGCTCGGGACGGCCAGTAGCTCCATCACTGACCTACTGCCGAGCGGAGCCGAGCGCGGGTTTGTTGAACTCGCCGAGCTTCGCCGAGCTTCGCCGAGCCGAGCGAGCGAGCGAGCCAAGCGTTATAGACGTCGATTGTTCGCTGTTGCATAGCCGCTACTCGACTCGACTGTATTATTATACGTGTATGAGCCTACGCGTGCATGTGCTTGTCCGTGTGCGCAAAGCTCGCGCTCGGCTTCGAGCTTTTTCCTGCAACACGCGATACCTCGCCGCACCGCGCTATTGGCATTTTCTTCTTGCCTCATTTTTATCTGGCTATAGAGGAAAAAATTCACCCTGCAGTACTCTGATGCTTTTTCCTTTAAAAATACCATTGAATACTTTGCTTCGTTTCCTTACCTCGGGCGAAAAATTTATTTTGATTGCCACTTTCAATGATAAGTCTTGAACTTAAACGCTTCTCTTGAATTTGCTCGATAAGATATCACTCGATGCAAAAAAAAACCCGCAGATAAAATGTATACATACTCGCAAAAGAAAAGAGGTGAGGCGATAAAATATCAAAACTTCCAAGAAACAGATAAAATATGAATTTTATCCCTGGAGTACGCGTGAGCGCGATCAAGTTCACGAACGCAAATAGCAGCTGCAGCGGTAACTTCTTCATTCTTGATTCGCCTGGAGAGCTCTCTCTCTCTCTCTCTTTCTCTCTCTTTTTCTCTCCTGTTCTCTCTGCTCAGCAGTTTAGGCCACTAAATATCCAGCGGGTCGGGTCATCGAACGCGTGAATTTTTTTGCCGCGTGCATCTTGCATGGACAACACTGCTCGATTGAGGAACGCAGTAGTGAGAAAGAGGAAACATCTCGTAATCGCAGAAGCGCGACAAAAAGTCAGCGGGCGAGCCATATAAATACTCTACGACAGTCAAGTTGACGATGACGACGACGACACTAGTGCCTACTGCTGTTAAATAGCATACATAAAGAGAAAGAGAATATAAAAGGAGCGAGAGAAAGCACTGCACCTATAAGCTCGTGAAAAAAGCTGAGATAAGTCGACACTAGTCATGTGTACTCATAGATGTTTCGCGAGTTCGTCAATTATTACTGCATAATTACATTTGACACCAAATTTTACGAAAAAAATTTGGATAAATAATGTGTTTAGGTATATCAATCAGTGACGAGAGAATCGGAGAAAGTTGAAAAGTTTTACGAGTTTAACTTCAGGATTCAATAAATCGAGTCGTAATTTCTCGGTGAACTAGATATGAGACAAAAATTATGCATGTAGTTAGTAAGGAATGTTTGAGTTCTCGCATCTTATTCAATTCAAAAAAATAATTTAACAGTCACTTTGCAAAAGACGCTTTGGCATAGGATAAAGCAAAAAAAAATATACACGAACTGATGGATTGTTTAGAATTTTTTCGAATTTCAAACATTAATATTGTATGAAAAAATTAATAACCCAATGTGTAATGCCGTATACACATGCGGTTATGTAAAAATCGTTTAGATTATTTAATCACACATTCCTCGAGTACTCCTCGAATACTTTGAAGCCCGTTTAATTTTATTAATGCCTTTATTGCAATTTTTTCTGGATCGAAAAAAATGAGCCGAACGTTTCACAGGGTTACGAAACAGAAAGTACCTCGATTGCGTCGCTCTTCGTTCAATAGTTAATGCAACACTGCAGTGAGCTCGTAACGAAGTCACCGTTAATGAAGGACAATTCGTGTACATATAATGAAGGAAAATGAGCTCGATGTGCTGCGTTCGCCAACTCTTCCGGATTCTATGTTGCAAATGCCTCTGCATCAATATGAAAAGACAAACACGTTGATGAAAAATGACGAGGGGACTGTGTATATCCGTCATTTTCTGGGCTCTCACGACTTGTTTCGTAATACACAACCCGTTATATGAGTCTATGGGAAACCTTGAATAAATTTTTGATCAACTTTTCGAAATTTTTATTAGCACTAAGGAGTGTAAAAGGTACCATTGAAAAAATAAGCTGATTACACTGTATTGCATAAATTTAAGGGCTTGTACAACATTATACGCAGAAAAAAAAATTTTATATCAAAATATTGGATTTGACAAATCAAAAGTTTGATTAATTTAAAACATACGCTCAGTAAAGTTGTTCATTTAAAGAAGTTGTAAAAAAATGTCAGCTTGAAATATTGAAAATTTTCGACTTTCAGATTTTGGATAACCCTGTACCGAAATGTCCTGGCCTACCGCGAAAAAAAACTAAGCGAGGAAACCCGTTGGAAAGTCAACAATTTTCAATATTTCAAGCTGACATTTTTTTACAACTTCTTTAAATGAACAACTTTACTGAGCGTATCTTTCAAATTAATCAAACTTTTGATTTATCAAATACAATTTTTTTAAATGAGAAAATTTTTTTGACTCTCGAAACTATGTAACCCATTAAAAAGTAAGGTATTGAAGGAGCTTACATTTTTGTGATGTCGTTGATCTGCCATCAATATGTGAACTTCGCTTCTTCGATGTGAGAAAAGGAAGAAATAGTCTCTCGATGGTTGAGTTCAATCTTTCTCTGAAGGCTTCGGTGCATCCAAACAAACACACAGACACCAGTGAACACAGTCTTGGCAATTACTTTCTCACGCAGGGCTATTTATGAGTTTCCACAGGTCACTGCATGCGCGTGTGTATGTGTGTGTGTGTGCGTGTATGTGTACTTGAGAAACGACAACTCACTGCGCGTGTATTTACACGCACATGTCACAGTCTCGTTCTAAGGATGAAAACTCGTAAATGAAAAAATAAAAAGGAAAAAAAGAACACTTTTGTTTTTCAATGCCGCACTCATGTAATCGTACTTTTTGTATTAGTTTTATTGATAATTTTGCACTTGTTTGCGTGCTCTATTGCACATTTCATTTTACGTTTGTTGGATGTCGATGACGACTGGAAAATTGCGATCGATAGCTGCCGAGCAAAAACAAGCGACTATAGCCTGTTGAGTCGTTACAAATCTTCTGTCTGAAATTATTTTATTTGAAGTGCATTTCATTAAAATCATCAAATAATGTTCATCGTTAAGAGTGTATTAACTTGTGATCGCTAAGATCTAACTAACTATACATTCTTGTATGAGAGCTGAGGATAAAAGCTCGGCATGCGTTACTAAATCTCATTGGAGAAGAGAGCGACAGTGCGATCAAAGACAGTATCTACTAAAAATGCATGACTGCATTGGAACGCGCTCGGCCAAGAAGGTCGCGGAGTAAAGAGTTTCACTTTTACAGCAGCTCGAACGCATCAACGCCGAAGACGATCGTCTGCATGCGAGGCTCGTTTGCGCAACAAAACATCGCTTGCCTTCCCTTTCTTCGGCTTCGCATTCGGATGCACCGTTACTGCACTCTCCACTTCGGTTGGGAGCGCGGCAAACGCGAAACTGACTTTATACGTGTATATGCTTATAGACGATACGCGTGCGAGCGCGACAGGTTCTCGTGCGAGCTCGTGCTACCTTGAATTACAACGCTTATCCAGATCTAACAATATGCCTCGATTATATCGTCCATTTGTTACGCAATTCATCGCTTTTAATGTTCAAAAAAGTAGGCTCGCGTGCGCCAACGTGTACGTAAGTAGAAGAAAATATAAATTCATAAATAAAAAAAAAGAAAAGGTATGCTCTATGCAAGCGATGTACTTCCTATGCGGTATCATGAGCTTTCACGTCGTGCAACCTCGCACTTGAAGAGGGGGGGTGGGAGTGCCGCGGGTAATACGACGCCGGTGGCAAGACCACTTTCCGGGTGCAGCAGTTTCCGCGTGCAATGCCGCCGCCGCCGCCGCCGCCACCACCACCATTACCGAGAGGTTTTCTCGCTCTTTTTCCTTTTTCGCGCGTGGCTACAATGCACAATGCGACGAGGTGCGAGCGATTATGAATCGGCATCTCCGCGTCGTCGGCGGTGACGTAGAACTTTCTCTTCAACAACTCGTTTTTCGGCGTTGCACTATGAATCGACCATGTTCGGATAGGCTTTATTACGAATTCTCATTATTATTGAAACGAATTGGCGGTCATATTTATATTTTTTTGATAATGTCTCGTACTTTTCATAAGCAAGCTCAAATCGCTTACGTAATTCGACGTATTTACAGCTCATTTAATAACGACGCATCGATATTAAAAACGATAAATGTAATTATACGATATTATGTATGCCGGCGACGACTGATGTATAAGCGCGGGTGACTTACATAATTTTTTATCAGCGCGTCCATGCGTGCGTGAATATTATTATTTATTGCACGACAAAGTAATCGAAGTCGCTCAATCTATATGCGTATTAAAGCAAGTTCATAATACAATGTAAACTTCTCCACTTTCGATCAGCTGTATTACACGGAAAGAAAAAAAAAATAGAGCATTAGCTTAGACTGTCGGAAATCGTGCGAGGAGCACTTGACCTTCTTGTGTTGAATATTTAGTCACTCAGATCCGCTATTTACGTTTTTAACGCTCTGCAACGATAAGACGAGCTGTAAACGCGTGCGAACGTAAAAAGAAAAAATTCGCCAGCTCCGTGCATCAAAACGAATGAAGAAACTTATCTGTTCGTTTGATTTGTTCAAGAAAGAGAGTGCAAGAAAGAGAAAAAGACTTTTCATGCACTCTAGGGAGGAGGACAATGACCCGAATGTTCGTTTCATACATATACATATAAATACACTTCATCGCGTATTCTACGAGGAAGTGTTCTATCGTTAAAAAATGTCAAATGAATCAGCGCGCGCTAATGTTAATTTATCACTGGCGAGCTATAGCGGCGTGGAGAAAAATTCACTTTTTACTCGGACCGCAGACAATCGAATCGAGTTCGGAAACTCGACTCGCGCGCGCACACGCTCGTGATTCTTTTTTGCAGCCAAATTCATCGGTTACGTTATAATCGAAGCGGCGGCGGTGGCGATGCCGGTGTCCCGCGCTTATAGCTGTATAATATTAATAAATCACTTTCACGCGGAAGTGCAGTCGAGCTATGTAACTGCATCAACGACTAGCTTTCGAGAGCGAGATTTCAATCCAGGCGGCTCGTTGCAGGCCGGCAGCCAGGCAGGCAAGCGAGCGAAAGAGAAAAAAAAACAACCAGCTGCACCAGAGCTGTGTACGTGCACACACGGCGTCTATCGTATTTCACCTCAACACTCGTCGCACTCACTCGCACTGTCGCTCTCTTTTAAAAATCAATTTTCTTCGCTTAATTGCTTCATTGGATTTAACGATGGAAAAAATAATTTGCACTGGGCGCTAGTCGTCTTCCATTATACTTCCCCCGGCTCTATAACGCTCTCTTTTGCACTACGTTACTTGTGTAATTTGTTTTTGCTCTGACACTGCTCGGCGATCTTCTAATCTCGTGGCTCTACTCGACCTTCGCGTCGCGCACACAGAACGACGCTTTGCAAAACAGTTCCAACTCCACTGTCGGGCCAAAAAGTTGCTCTGGCCGAGGAACGATCACCAAGAGTAAAATTTGGTTTTCGTCGACGAGAGCGAAGCCAGAACTGCACACCGCGCACAGGGAGAGAAAAGAGACACTGGGAAAAGTCAAGCGATTCCGAGCGAGAGAGAAAAGAGCCGCGGCAGGCCCGTCAGAGTGCAGAGATCGGCATATTGGAACGCACAACAAACTCTATTCGCGGGCGAGCCTAGGCTAGCAATAGTAGAGAGGCCTAGACCATCACGGAGAGCGATATGTAGAGCCGAGGAGAGAGAGAAACCCTTTCTCCGCGACGCGCCAACACAGCTCTATAGTGTTTGTTATATACTCTCTCTTGGCCGCTCGCTCGCACAACTTTTGCATCCGTGCACTTGCACACTCGACTCGGCTATGCTCGGCTCGAGAGAAAGAGAGAGAGAGAGAGAGAAAAAGAGCTTTTACATGGGTGTGTGCACCGCTGCATGCGTGCCTGTGTACATGTATGCTTGTGCGCGAAAGCGTGTCACTCTCTCTCTTTTGCTCTTTCTTCTCTATCCGGTGTTATATTCTCTATTCGCGACTAGACTTTTTCTCTTTCTTCGCAGAGCTTTTCTTTAGATTCGGCTGCTGAAAAGTGCGCGCGGTTTCAGAGTCCGGACACGGAGTCGAGCGCGCGGCTCGAGAGCTCTGTGTTGGCTACGCAGCGAGCCGCAAGCGCAAGGTCGTGACTTTGGGCGAATGAAGGTCCTGCGCACCGGTCCATTGCCGTGCAAGCGTCGTTTCGACTAATACCGCGGTTACGCGCAACTCCAAAATTCTTGCAATAACACTAACGACGTCGAAGCTAGATAACCCGTTGAGTCTTGGCGTCAGAGAGACAACTTTTTTTGCTTTCTACATCGTGGTCGAGCTTTCGATGCAGCCGACGAAAAGGAAAAGGTTAAAATCACACGATCGAAAAACTCACCATTATCGAATGCACCTCGTGCGCATATTGTCGAAGCTTGCGTCGTTTACAGCTAAGCTGCCGGTGACACTGACACACAGACTGCACCGCTCACAATTATCGTGTGCAACCGTTACAATTCACTCTCTTTCTTCGCACGAAACGACGCGCCTTATATATAAATAAAGCACAACAATTAGCACTCACTTTCCAATCTCGCACTCATCTTCTCTTTTTCTTTGGTCACTTATTATCGTAGAATTACATTCGTGCACTTGTTCGCGCTTTTCACCTCACTTTTTTCCTTTTCTTGCCAGCTTTTCTTTTTGTTTTGTCACGAAAGCACAATCGTCATCACAGTCACGAAGAGCAAAAGAGCAGCGAACGACTACGTATATGCTTGACAGTCGAAAGAGTAGTAGCTAAACACACACGAACAGAAAGAGAGAGATAGAGAGAAAGAGAGAGAGAGAGAGAGAGAGCAGTAACAGCAGTAGCAATAGTAGTCAGAGCAGCAGCCGGCAGCGAGCAAGCTGCGCGGGTCAATGACCTCTAACGCTGAACGCGCGCTCTGCTCTCCTATACGTCGTCGTCGTCGTCGTCGTCGTCGCGTAGTAGTAGTAGTCGTGGTCGACGTGATCGTCGTCGTCGTAGCTGCTGCTGCTGCTGCTGCGTTGTGTTGCGTTGGTGAATCGCCGCGCGCAACCTTTCTCCCCACCCTTAGATGCCTCCGCAAAATTTCTCCAACCATACATATATCTATATAATGCGCGCAAACTCGTGTTTTTGCAAACTCTCCCCTGCGCTCGATATACCTCTCTCTACTCTGCTCTACTCTAACCATGCAGCCTGCACGGGAAATTTACCCTTCGAACTATCCTTTGGGCTGTATTCGTGCCGGCGGTGCATGGATTTTCCGTGCAGGAGCAGCTTTGCGCGCGATCGACACCGTGTACTCCCCCGCCTTAGCCGTATGCGCACTTTTGTCCAAGGAGATGGATGCATCGTCTTGGCGATTATATACTTTTTCAGCGTCCTGCGCCTCGTTTTTTTATTTTTCACATTCTGCCCACGCTCTGATGCCAATTGTCGCTGTAGCACTGGGTGCGCAGCGCAACGCACGATTCTTGTAACGCCTTCGATCTATATATATAATACACACCGAATTCTAGCTAATACTACGAACGAAATCTTTTTTGTTGGCGCGCATGACAATAGACCAGAAAGACAATGAAGTGTGTGGAAAAAAACCTAAAGAGATTTTCGAGAGCACACGAATTCGTATGTTTCCAAAAATATTGTCTTTTGCAGGGGAGTACAAGGGATTGTTTTCATTTCAGCTCGAGCCTTGGCATCGGTAAAAAAATTCTAAACTCAGCCACTCGCACAACATCTTCTTATAGAAAAAATGTGATTGTGATTAGAAATGGCATAGATAATGGAATAAGCCGAAAAAATGTCATACGATGTGTGACGTAAAGTCATACTCGATAAAACTATTGGTATCACATGATGAATATGGAGTTTAAGGCAACGATAAAATATTGCGTCGTGTGCGTGCGGCCACGATTTATCGCTAAAAGTCAAAACTGTCAAAGACGCATTCCCACGAAAAAATTATCAAAAAATGTTGCTAGCCAAAATTTTGCCAAAACTAATCGCGCTCAGCACTCGACAGACGAACATGATACACTCGCAGCACACGTGGCTATTGCTATGGAGAAAGATGTGCGATGCTCGAAAAAAAAGTTCGAGGGGTATATTTGATATGGTGGTGGAAGCAAATCTTCAGCATTGCCCCCTCTAAAACTCGGCACAATATGTAGGGAGGTCTTTGCCGTAGCTCTCAAACGTCCTAGAGTAGGGACACAAGTGCGCATGTGTATATAGATGAGCTACGGGTTCACTGGTACATTGTACCCAATGCAATGCTCTTCCTTTCAATTCTTCGTTTATCTTCCGGGTTCTAGCTCGTTCGTTCTGTACTCGTGCAATTTATCCGTTATTTTTACATAATTCTTTCAGAGTTGTGAGTAATGGGACGTATTATTGCATTTATTTATTTAAAAATAGTTAATTATATGTTTTACAAATGAAGGATCGATTTAATCGGATAGTTATAAACTGCAACTATTAATCTTACGAACCCATCGAAAAAAATTCGATGATACTTGTCGGAAATCGAAAAATTCGAGTAAAAATATTCCAGCCTCGGGATCAAGTTTTAAAGGAAAATCTACATCCTTCTACAATAAGTACGTTTAAAGCAGAGTACGTGTATATGCGAATACGAGCGAAATATATAAAAGACTAATTTATCAAGCGCTCGGCAGTTCGAGATATGAGGCGCTTCCTGAGTTACAAAAAGAGTACATCGCATACGAAACTCTGCTTTTGCTGGCGTGGCCGTGGAAATAAGCCATAGAATAAAAGAAGTATTCGAGCTGATGTCAAAAATTCTATTATTATACATCGTACGGAGCGATTTACACACGAGTTTTATGCTTAGTCGGGCCTCATGATCACATTAACATTGAAATCTAAGTATTATAGAAATCTAAACTTTGGGTCTTCAACCTTGTTTTTTTACTTAAAATACAAAGATATAACGAATTAATTTTTGATTAATGATTTTAAATATCATAAAGATGTTATTTGTTTAGATAAAAAATAAACGATTTTGAGATTATCAAAACTTTTATCTGTGGTAAACTTCGCAGAGCTGAAATAATTTCCGTCGCAACAAATCATCGCGTAATGAATCTTAACATGTATCATTCGAGCTGACAGATGCTTCGAATACTTCCATACGTGCAAGATGCGACTTTTTTTAAAGTCAATGCCTGCGTGATGCTGTGAGTGATACCTTTTTCTGGCTATCTCTTTCTCTCTCTTACATACACTCACACACTGACAACATTTTTTGCAAAGGAAATTGGTAAATTTATTTCTTATTTCACACATGTGTATGACTCGAAAGGGTAGTACAGTTCGTCGAGCTTGAATGGTAAATAATTTAATCTTATGTTGATGTAATATTGCATTTATTATATTTATTATAGTTACCTTTTAATACATTTTAAGAGTATTAAAATTTTGCGATCTTAATTACATTAATGAATGATAAAATACCAAAATTTTTCTATTGATTGTAAGGTTTGTTTACCTGCAAACAATTAAAAATGACGAAAAAATAATTATCTATTTTCATTTAGTATTTTCACGAAATAAAAAAGTTGATGATGTAATTTGAAAGTACTTTGAAGGATTTATCCAATAAATTCATTTGACAAGTTAAAAAGAGATATTATTAAAACAAAATAAATATTTTTTATACTTTACCAAAATATTATTTTTTTTTGTGAAAAAAAAAAATTAAATTATACCATTCATACGTTGGTGTGAAGAACATAGAACGTTCTGATAAGTACTCTTTACTTAAATTACATTCATATAGTAGTTCAGAGACGTATCATTATTTGAGTGATAATATTAAAATCATTTCTTGGTAATTTAAAAATGTGTGTATAAAATTTTTAATTGATGATAAATTTCTGGTCGTCAATCTGAAGAAATGACTTTGCTACCGCATAATCTTAAAATCAAATTATTAACAGCTTGTTAAAACAAAAGAAAGAATCGAGAGAGCTCATGTATTCTAATGTTAATAAGAAATTATCACGCATGAATCAGTTTGTTGCTGTTTCAATAGGGCATTGACTTTCAGCTATCTCTTCCACTGTGTATATAAGTGTGTGCATGTGTGAAGTGTATACACAGAACACGCTTACATGCGTGTAAGTGCTATATATATATATACATAAATATGTGTTTTACACAATCTCATGGGCCCAAACTAGAAGTCGTTACTTATCTTACTTGTTATACCGTAAAGCAAAAAACAGAAAGGAGCGTACACATGTACCTTATCTTCCCTATATTTGTGCTTGAACGGCAACTTGTTTCTATTCATGCTCATCATGCAGAGTTATTTATTCGTTTGACTAATTATTAAAAATTTTTTCAACTTATAAATTAGGGTTCAAGCAAACTGAATTTCTTCATAACTTTATTGAAAAATTTCATTACATCTTACTTGGATTTCCAAATATAGCACCACAAGGTCTGAATTGAGTCACGTGGGAGACTCCCAAGCGCCGATACTATAATCAACCTAAAACCTCATAAAAGCTCTGGTCATCAAATTTATCAAAATATTAAAATTCAAAAACATAAAAAGCACTTTACTAACAAAAAAATTATTTAATATGACTCAGTACAAGTTTCAGTACAATAACCGTCCCAAAATGATTGGAAACGTATCGATGGTGATTCATTTTACGTCGGTCCATATCTCTAGAAATATTGAACTGATATTTATAGATATTGAGAAAATATTGAAAAAGCAGAATAAATATACGTCGTGTATGAAAACGAGGGAGATTTTTTATTTCCGTTCGGGTTGGTTAAATAGCCATATGATACGCACGTGTACGTATACTCAGAATTTCATTATCAAACGGCGACATTGACACATCAGTCGTCATTGGTGGTGCGAGGCCCTGAAATTTACGAACAAGGTCATAGCTCTTAGCAATCACAATTTAGTGTTTATTCATTTTTTTATCGAGTATATTTCGGATACAGATAACAGCTAAGCAGTATCATCGCTTAACTACGCCCGTCCAAAATATTTTCGAATTTGCTTTTTAACTGACCGAGTTTGATATATCCAATTTAAAATAATTGCTAACTGAAGTCATTACGATTCCAAAGTACTCTGAGTACACAAAGCTTCAAATCTTTGACAATTAAATTTATTAGAGACTTTCCATTCTTTAGAAGATAAAGTTTTTACAATACAAAGAAAGAAAAAAATTAATTTTAGTAAAATTTATGCGTAAATAATTAAATTTGTATATATAATTGGTGTTGTCCAAAATTTTTATAAAAATACATTGCATATTGTGTAAAAGTAACATTTTTTGAGGAGCAGTAAATACGTTACACGAAACTTTTATGAGAATATGATAGACTATTATAGCAATGTATGACTGTTGGGATTTCTATGTTCAATTCATTTTTTAATCGTAAATAATTTACGATCATAAATCATTGTCAATGTTCATAAATGATTCAAAAAATTTAAAAGATACAAAATAATTCTACTTTGATAAATACAAAATTCGTGCATTTACAAACGAATTTACAGCTTTCGGGTGTCACAAATACATTTTTTTAATAATTACAAAAAAAGTCTTATGTTAAACATTTATTTTCTGGCGTAATAAATATAACAGTGATATACATTTTTATTTCAAAATTAGTAAAACAGCAATAAAAATAAAAATAATGAAAATATATGTTTTACTAATAATTGCACTTAGAATTTTTCGTGGAATGGATAGTCTTTATGTTCAACCGATCTGAAATGTGGAATGGTTTTTCGATAAAAATTATTTTTTACAATTTTCAAATCATAATTCAATTTTACTTAAAATTATTAACGAATACTAACCCATTCATTGGACAGACTCTCCATTTTCTGTCAAAAGTGTGCAGTAATTTAATATCTTCCTCCGATAATTCGAAATCAAAAATTTTTGTATTTTCTAGAAGCCTCACTTTCGAAGCGGATTTTGGAATAACGATGTGACCTCTTTGTACCTGAGCATTGCAAAAAATAAATATATTTTCCACGTACAATCAATATATTTTCGCAAAAAAAAAAAAATAAATATACTTTCCACTTAAAATCTTATAAATATAACAAACCTGATAACGAAGAACTACTTGAGCTGGTGACTTGTTGTACTTTTCGGCAATCCCTTTAACTTTAGGATCTTCCAGTAAACTTGGATCTCCCGGTTGAGCCCAAGGTCTATCTGGGGAACCAAGAGGACTGTACCCGGTTATCAATATTCCTTTTGATTTGCAAAATTCCGATAATTCAACTTGAGGTAAATATGGATGACACTCAACTTGATTAGTTACTGGTTTAATGTTACAATTATCAAGAATTCTTTGCAATTGCTTAGAGTTGAAATTACTGACGCCAATGTTTTTAGCCAAACCCTTCTCGTGAATTTTTTCCATAGCTTTCCAGGTATCTACATAATCGACGTCACTGAAAAGTACTTTGCCGTCCGGCCCTTCTGGGAATGGTACATCTTCCTCTACAATTCATAAATTATTTTAATAACTTTTGAAAAAATAAAAAATAAAATAAAAGAAGTTTTTAATCAATATACAAACCTTTAAAAGCAAAAGGCCAATGAATAAGGTACAAATCCAAGTACTCAAGGTTTAAATCGGATAAGGTCTTCTTGAGCGCCGATTCGACGAGGTCGGGGCGATGGCGGGTATTCCACAGTTTGCTGGTCACAAACAAGTCTTCGCGTTTGACTACACCTTCTTTAATAAGAGCTGTTATTGCCTCGCCAATTTCTTTTTCATTACCGTAAACCGGTGAAGTATCAATGTGATGGTAACCAATTCGAATGGCATCTTTGATCACCTCCACTGCTGATTCACCTTTCGACTAAAAATATTTTGGATTTTTTCTTAATTGAATTATTTATATCTCAAAATAAATTATCTTTGAACTAAATAATCTTATAAATATATATAAATAATGAATTGTCTATTTTTTATCTCTATAAAATGGTATACATTATTGTAGATCGATTGCCAGCTACGTAAAAAAATAGATAAGATCACGGAGTTTTTATTTGATCATTGAAAAATAATGGTCTATAATTTTTAACATGTAAATTAACATTTAACTCGCTTTATGCTCATTAAATGAAGCAATAATAATTCCCTATGCTCGTTAGATCTTACTTATTTATCAATACTTTGTTACCCGAAGCACACCATAAAAAAATTACTTTTTAAAATGTTAATTAATCGAAATTTGAATGTCTAGCATCATAACCTTCTCATCTCATTTAATATATAAATGAATGATTGAAATGAACAAGAGTTGTAATTCATATCGAGATAATCTAGCAATGTCAAAAGTTTCACCTTCGATGTAAGTGAAATAATAAAGTACTTGAGGATTTAATATTTTACCATCAATGCTTACCTTCCACGTTCCCAATCCAATAACAGGGACTTTATTCCCATTGTAAAAAGTAACCGATTCTATTTGGCTCATATTTGGTCCTCCTTGTAATAATATAAAAATAAAATCCTCTCAATAATTGATCCTTGCTACGATAACAACGTTAATCGGTGCGCAACATAGACTAACTACGCATTGTTTCATCACAATCGGCCAGATAAATAGGCATGAATTGAAAGCGCATATGTGTATTGCAATATATGTTATAGGTCGCTATCTACAATAATATGAAGTTCGCGAGTCAAAGTATACGCGAGTTTTTATTGTGAAAAATGCGGGAATCATAAACATTAATTGGAGTTTTTAATATTGGACCTTGCAAAAATTATCAGAATATTCCTTTTTTATCAAATTTATCCTCGGTTATCAAAGTAACTGACGCTAAACATAAAAATAAAATTTATTTTTTAAATTATTTTTGACAAAAAAGTTAGCAACAAGTGGTTTTATTTTAGTAAAACAAAAGAAGAAACAGAAATTAATTTTTGGCGTTGCATAATGAAAAGGTTATAAGGATTTTTGTTAGTAAAACATTTTTTTAATGATAAAAGCAGCGTTGGAGATGTGTTCAAAAAATCGTATTCTTACGTAATTTACGGATGAACGTAAAACAAACCCGCAAAACTTGCATTTTTATTCGTTAAATTGATTCTTTACTAATTGTTATGAGAATCAGTGTGTACCGTTTTTGTACCCGCTAGTGGCACCATCCGGCAGAAAAAATTTCGATCAACGTATTAAATGTAAAGCATTGGAAGCACCATAATAAATAGTTTATTTAAACCGTTAACGCCCAGACGGACAGAATTTTTTTCTGTAATGTAGTCTGTAATTAAATCATATTATTTGAGCGAAAAAAATTTTTGAGTACCCATTTTTTACGTAACATTTAATATACTTTTTGAATATGAGTTTATTAGCCACAGTTTAAGTCTCTCATAAAAAAATTTGAAATAAATTTTTTTTTCAGTATACAAAATCGTGTTTTTTCGCAGTAAATTGTTTATAACTCTTTTAATATTTATCAGAGGAATAATTATAAACTCATATTCAAAAAGTACATTAACTTTTACATAGAAAATGGGTGCTCAAGAATTTTTTCGCTCCGATAAGATGATTTAATTACAAACTACAGTAGAGAAAAAATTTTCTTAAAAAATAATTTAAATGTTAGCTTTGAAATCAGAAATATAAAGTTTAATATACATACATACCTCGAATACAAAGATAATGGAACTAATTATTTTTTGAAAATGATTAAAATTATTATTTTTTAAATAAATTTAATTGTCAGAATATTTCTCAATATATTTAATCAATTGACTTGTCTGTATAATAAATTTACAATTATATAGTTTTCTATATCACAATCTATTCAACAGAGGTATGCTACATCACTGGGAAGATTAAAAATTACGTTGCGATAGGACCGAGTCGATTAATTATTAAATTTATTTTTGAAATGAATGAAGATCACTAAGAGTAACTAATTTTAAAAAAGAGTAACAATTATTTTTTTATATTCTAGATTTTGAAAGCAAGTATGTAGTCTTGTAACATTTTGGCATATCAAAATAATAATCAGTTAGAAATAATCAAAAATGTCTATTTTATTACACATTTAGATATAATTATTGTTCATTAAAATAAGGTTGTCGGGTTGTGAAGTACTTTATACATCATTTTTAAATATGTTTTTCAACAATCAAATACAAAATTAGATTAATTTCAAATTCCTTTGGACTGTAACAATTGAAATTTAGCAGATAATTAATAAATTAAATTTTGCCCAAATTTAAACATTCTTAAATAATATCAAGTTTTATAATTAGAGTGATCTCAAAAAGTACGGGTATAAATATAAATATAATTATAATCTCTGTTAAAAATTATCTGAGAACAAAATGTATCGGCCAAAATTTTTGTACAAAAATATAAAAAACCTTAAAAATAAATAAGCCTATTCAAAAGAACTCCATTTATAACAAAAATTATTTGGATAAATTTCAAGATTAGAGTAAACAATTATTTTAGAATATTTTTATCTGACGTGAAAGTGTTGAACATAATGAAATTTATTATACTAGATAGTTTATTTTATGTACATTACAATATTTTGAAGACTAATAGTATCAATCATTTTATAAAAAAATTTAAATAAAATCACAGGTTCTAGTATTTATATAACTCGTTATTATTTCTATGCTTAATGACCAGTAAATGTTACATCTCCGACAACTTTGTCGATCTTCCATTTGGCTTTTTCCCATGACCATCCATATACCCTCACATCATCATCCGTAAACCAGTGACGAACCAACGTTATAGATTCTTGAGCCGTTTTCAGAAATTCATTAAAATTCTCATCAGCTGCGAATTCTCTAAATGCACTAATACGCTGCGCACTACTCATATTCATTGTGAGAAATGACTCTACACAAAATAATTTTAATTCATCGCAACAATTTTTTCGTGACCATTTCCAAGCTCGATACAAACGAGAATAATCAAGGCTTCTCAATGATGCTTCCACCAACATTTCTGATATATCTGACATTAGAAATCGATCAGCTAACAAAACAGCATCCAGAAGTGCCTCGATAGGCCGATCGAGACAATGTCTACCTCCAGTCATAGCGTAAATAAGTACTTTCAAACCATCTTTTGATGTTTCACTAAGTTTTACACGTCTTTTACCAGATTCTGAAAATCCACCCTCAAACATAGCTGAAAAAACTTCTGAATGCTCACATAGCATTTGTCGACAAGTTTCCACTGTACTTCCATCGTCTAGTTCAAAAGTCACCATAGTCGAGGTTCCTGAACTACTACGTTCACGACCCTAAAATGTAATAAATTTAATTTATTGCCATTATTGAATAGTACTAGTAGTTGTACTTAAAAATATTAAACATACCGCTATAGATTCAGTAGTAGAATCTGTTCGATTTTGAAATGCAGGGTCAGGCTTCAAATTTAAAGTATTTGCTAACTTACATATCGCTACGATTGATGCTTCATACAAATCATGATTTTGATTAGCCAATATATCAAAAAGTAGACGCAGGCCACTATACGTTTCGTTCAATAATAAAGTGCGCAAAATAGTCTTTGTTTTTATAAGAAATGGTATGGAAACAACAACAATGGCTCTATCTTCATGACTTCGTAGTAGAATATTTTGCAGCTCACCTACTACACCACCTTGCTCGGCTACACTCCTTAATTGGCTTATATATTGTTCTGCATTGTGAAGACTTTCAACTTCAAGAGCAAAGCCTTGTTTCAAGAGAGGTAAAAAGTAAACTACTTTACTGTAAAAAAACAATTTAGTATTAGATCAAGTTGAGCTGAATTTAAAAAAAAATAAAAAATTGTTTAACTTACGCAACAATTCTCTTGAGAATGTTTGAAGCTTTTTCGTTTTTGGTGAATTTAATGTATGCAGTAAGAGGCTTTATTAGAGCTGGATCAGAAAGTTTTTCGACGGTATAAATTGGAAAACTTAGAGTATTTAGCAGTGATAAGGTACAAGCATTGACTGTTCGGTTAAATTCGTATTTACAGCTTTTCCCCAAATCTTGTGAATCATCTACTATAGCAGGTGAGAAACCTGTGAGGGAAACAATTTCTTCTTGATTATCATTGTCCATTTCTGCATCGCTGCAAACAGGACTGTAATCATCTTCAGTACTATGCATTGTTTCTTCCATTTCTTCTATGATTCTTGAGGGCGGTGATGGAGGAGGAGAAGAAGATCCACTTTTTGAACTTTTCGGACTCCAATCTTCGCGAGGATAATCCAAACTGTATCTTTAAAATGAAAAAAATGTATGTTATAAAAAATTGAAAATATTAACTTTATTGAAAGTTTGAAAATTACCTTCCAGAATTTTTTCTGTAACATTTAGCTTCAAAATAGTTGGTATTACTTGAAGACTCTACTTTACGCTTTAAAGATGTGGAACTTTCATTTCTCGTGATTTTACATTCTTCTACCATTATTGAAAGTTTCTCTGCTATAATGTCTAAAATACCATTCTGTACCATAACCAAGAGACTATCGTCATCATAAGTAAACAAAGTAAGGGCATGTAAAATTTCAGGATGAAGTCTTTGATGTTCTTTGTTTTTCAAAATATTCATCATTACATGAACACCAGATTCACATCGTATTTTATAACGATGTGTACCATCACGACAGAAATAACATAATGTGGATACAATTTTACTGAGTAAATGATGACTTGCATTGGTATTGTTGATTGTGGTAACGATCACTTTTATAACATTGCAGACGCCTAGCTCTAATCGACACTCTGGTATTTTGGATAGATGATATATACATTTAATGGCAATTTCATCATTTTGTTCATAAAGGAGCAGAATAGTTTTTAAAATATCATTATCATCATCTTGAATCAAATGCTTTGCACATTCATGATCATCCTTTACCAAAGTGGCAAATATCAGCATAGTTTTCATGCAAGTATCATTAAGAGCCACATATTTAGTCTCATTTAATTTTTTACTTGCAGCAAGAAATATAGACTTCATTGCAGCTATAATATTGTGAATACTGGATCTGGATCGACTTTCATTATAAGAAGTTAATATGTTTCTAAAATAAAAAAATGTAAGTGATAAACAAAAATCTACATTTAATAAAAATAATCATGTCCATAATAATTTTTTATATTTTTATTACCTGACTGCTCGAATGGCCATCAAGTTAAATGCTGTACTACTTTTAGAGCTAAGCTGATCAGATAGTATTTCAAAAGCACCAGCTGTGATAAAAGCTTGAGCAAATGACCTGCATGCAGATAAGTTTCCTATAAGTCTCCATGCTCTGCACAGAAGAACATCATTTCCTTTTGGTTTTTCAGTTATAATTTTCAATGTGTTGCGTACAATTTTTGTGTTCTCAACCTATTGAACAATAAATAACGTCAACTGTTAATAGATGTAAAAATCATTAGATAAAAAATTAATGTTCACAATAAATAATGAAAAAATTAATCAGGTCAACCATGTATAAACACTGATAATATTATACAATAATATATTTTCGTGCCAATTTTAAGTGCAAAGAGGCCTAGATTCATATAAATAGAAGTTTAAATTAAGTTACCTTCAACCTGGCTTCGTAGACCAAGCAAACATTAGCGAGTACGCTAATGGCTGCATTAACGACCTCGTGGTCGGGATAGCACAATAAATGCACCAAAATGTCGAGCGTCGTCTTCGACTTTGACAGATTCTCATTATTCTCGGCATCAGCTTTAATTCTGCCCAAACAGGAGATGACAGCTCGCTTATCTTGGCGATCAATACGTTTTTGGAGTTCTTGCGGGTAATGCTCTTTTCTTCCATCGCGAGAGACAATGGAGAAATCGATTTCATTGTTGACGATCCGAGGCGTCGCGACCGTCTGCTCGGAGCTGCTCATGTTGCTCGATGCATTGTTACGAGCTCACTGGCAATTGCGTCGTTTTGCTACTTTTGCGCCGCGTTTGCAGCGCCATCTGCTTACCTACAATTTGCAACTTGTATTTAAAATTGATTGCTAGCTCTGGTATTTTCAAGTTTCAATCCTTATTTTGAAAATTCTGTCGATGCAATTTTATGAACAGATTTCGTGTTGTAAATAAGTTCTCTTTATCTAGCTCTTACTTTTTACTTATACTATAAATTTTTTGGCAGATTTTTTTTAGCTATAATTTTTAATTGGATATTAATGTAATTAGCAACAAGTAATAAATTTTTCAACGAGATTTTTTTTATAGAAATTGTTGAAACATTTTTAATTAACCATTTGAATGATTAGGTAACAAACTCACCACTACTTTTATAAGTATCATAAATCTATTGCAAGCTCATGTTTTTTAAAAATTGTTTGCATCTCGAGATCAATTTGCTTGTAATTGACAGGAAAAACAGATGAGTAGTTGTGAATATGAATGGCTCGGTACTGATTTGCAGCAAGTTGACTTTCTCTAGCGAGTGAACGTTTTCCTCTCTCTCTCTTTCTGTCTTACACAAGCATGAGAAAAAGGCAAGAGTGAGTGGTTGCCATTGTTGTTCAGCATGCGCGGTTACGATCGAGCGGCTCGTGCCGGCCAACTCAGCGGCTCGTGATGGATATATATATATATATATATATAGGGGGAGCGGCGTTGGTGTTGTTGCGCACGCGACGCTTTCATCCCTTCAGCGGCCAGCACCCCCGCATTGGTTTGCCGTCAGTGTACTTGCAGAAACTGTGCGAACATGGCCACATCCGACTCGAAGGCAACGGTGCGCACCGTGAAAAAAGTCCAGTTCGGCATTCTATCGCCCGATGAAATCGTAAGCTTTTGTCAAAATATCCGATCGCTCCTATCCGAATATCCGCTCGAATGAATTGACAAAGTATTGAGATTGAATGTCAGACGAACGACCGATACGATAGTCTGTGGACACTTGTCATGAAAAGTTTTCGGCCCTCTTTGATTACCGGACTGATTATTTTATCGAACGAATTTTGACATTGACACGGACGAGTTTAACGTACAAGTAGGAAAAGTCACTGTACTTATAATTAAGTACATTTTTCAGTTCCAACATGAATTATCTCGCATAAGTTTTAGCGACTTGGTGACGACAGGCCGTATACTATGTCGCATGCCTACGAATTATAGTGTACAGAATCACGTGAAACGTCAAATGCAACAATTTGAGAATTGCATCTAACATCCGTCATCTATATAGTTTGACACGACATTTCCACTTTTGAAAGTGCCGAAAGTTAAGAGAAAAACACAAATAATATGATTGACCTGACTGAAAATCTTTTTTGACATCCACTAATAGTGTCCGCGTACATCTTAATTCGCATAAAAAAAAGAGTGATGTTTTTTAGAGACGAATGTCAGTTACCGAGAGAGGCATTATTTATGCCGAAACTATGGAAGGTGGACGTCCAAAACTTGGAGGCCTTATGGATCCAAGACAAGGCGTCATTGAAAGAAATTCACGATGTCAAACCTGTGCTGGCAACATGACTGAGTGCCCGGGACACTTTGGCCACATAGATCTTGCCAAGCCCGTTTTCCATATTGCTTTCATCACCAAAACGATTAAAATTCTGAGATGCGTATGTTTCTTCTGTTCAAAAATGTTGGTCAGTCCCGTAAGTATAAAAATGCTTCAATTTAATTAAAATCATGTTTTGAACGTAGAGGAAATAAACAGTCGAAAATAATCGTTGTAGCAAAATCCAAAAATCAAAGAAATAGTCATGAAATCCAAAGGTCAACCACGAAAGCGTTTGACTTTCGTTTACGATCTATGCAAAAGTAAAAAAATATGCGAAGGAGGTGACGAAATGGATATCAATAAAGATGGTTTAGTGCTGGATCCGAACAAAAAGTTGAGCCACGGTGGCTGTGGCAGATATCAGCCAAATTTACGCAGATCTGGCTTGGACATCACAGCGGAATGGAAGCATGTGAACGAAGATACGCAAGAAAAAAAAATCGCACTAACTGCCGAACGAGCTTGGGAAATTCTCAGGCACATAACAGACGAGGAGTCGTTCATTCTGGGAATGGATCCCAAGTTCGCGAGGCCGGATTGGATGATAATAACCGCCTTACCGGTGCCACCGCTTTCGGTCAGACCAGCAGTAGTAATGTACGGCTCGGCTAGGAATCAGGACGATTTAACGCATAAGCTCTCGGATATCATCAAGTCGAACAATGAATTGGTGAAGAACGAGCAGTCCGGTGCAGCTGCTCATATTTTACACGAAAACTTGAAAATGTTGCAATTTCACGTCGCCACGCTGGTCGACAACGACATGCCTGGTATGCCAAGGGCCATGCAAAAATCTGGAAAGCCACTCAAAGCTATCAAAGCTCGCTTGAAAGGCAAAGAGGGTCGAATCAGAGGCAATCTAATGGGAAAGCGCGTCGATTTTTCAGCGAGAACCGTCATTACGCCAGATCCAAATTTGAGAATTGATCAAGTCGGCGTCCCTCGAAGCATCGCGCAAAACCTCACTTTCCCGGAAATCGTCACACCCTGCAACAAGAACCTCATGAAGGAACTCGTGCAAAGAGGCAATACCCGTTATCCCGGGGCCAAATACATCATCAGAAATAATGGCGATCGTATCGACTTGCGCTTTCATCCAAACCCATCGGATCTACATTTGGAGTACGGTTACAAAGTTGAGAGACATATCAGGGATGGTGATTTAGTTATTTTCAATCGCCAACCCACTCTTCACAAAATGAGTATGATGGGCCATAGAGTCAAAGTTTTACCTTGGAGTACGTTCCGTATGAATTTAAGTTGCACCTCGCCTTATAACGCCGACTTCGATGGGGACGAAATGAACTTGCACGTACCTCAATCAATGGAAACCAGAGCGGAAGTGGAAAATATTCACGTCACTCCTCGTCAAATTATAACCCCACAAGCCAATAAACCAGTCATGGGTATCGTCCAGGATACTTTGACAGCTGTTCGGAAGATGACAAAGAGAGACGTGTTTATCGATAAAGAACAAATGATGAACCTTCTCATGTTCTTACCAAACTGGGATTGCAAGATCCCCAAGCCGTGCATCCTCAAACCTAAACCTCTTTGGACTGGCAAACAGTTATTTTCCCTAATTATTCCAGGAAATGTGAATATGATACGAACACACAGTACACACCCAGATGAAGAAGACGATGGGCCGTATAAGTGGATTTCACCGGGTGACACTAAAGTTATGGTTGAACACGGGGAATTGATAATGGGCATTTTGTGTAAAAAAACACTCGGTACTTCGGCCGGTTCCTTGTTACATATTTGCATGCTGGAATTGGGACACGATGTGTGTGGTAAATTCTATGGCAATATTCAAACTGTTATCAATAATTGGTTGTTGTACGAGGGACATTCCATTGGTATTGGCGATACCATTGCTGATCCTCAAACCTATATGGAAATTCAGAAAGCTATTAAAAAGGCCAAAGAAGATGTCATAGAGGTTATTCAGAAAGCTCATAATATGGAGCTTGAGCCAACACCTGGCAATACTCTTCGTCAGACTTTCGAAAACCAAGTAAACAGAATCCTCAACGATGCTCGTGATAAAACTGGAGGATCTGCGAAAAAATCTTTGACTGAATACAACAATCTTAAGGCTATGGTGGTATCAGGTGAGTTCATACACCAATGGGTCAAAATAATACTTTTTTAAATTTTCGTCCGCACGTATGTCACCGATCTTGACGCGCTTTTGGTATGTTATAGTACATGATAAAGAAGTGCCAAAACCAAAATTTTGGACCCCCTCCCCCCTTCTCTATAAACGTCCATTTTCTATCTATATTTTTTCTGAAGGCCTGAAGCAATTAAAAAATCTGAAAAAATTCACAAAAATATTTTCCAATAAACTGAACAACCTTGAATTTTTTCAGATTTTTTGAGTGCTTCAGGCCTTCAAAAAAAATCATTGAAAATTTTGAAAATCCATATACGGCGTTAGAATGCAATAATCTTTTCGAAAATTTTTTCACTTTTTTATTTCATTAAGAAAAGTAACATCAAATTTTTTCAAATTTTTTCAAAAAAGTAAACGCACCTTTTGAAGCCAAAAACCCCTTTTTTACAAAAATAATTGTTTTAGGACGATATATCCAAAACTTTGGTTTTAGCACTTTTCTACCATGTACTCTAAAATACCAAAAGCGCGTCAAGATCGGTGACATACGTGCGGACAAAAATTTTAAAAAGTTTTATTTTGACCCTAATATATATTATAAGCAACTTACTTATCACAAAATACTGACATAAATTATTTTAAATTACAGGGTCTAAGGGATCAAACATCAATATTTCTCAAGTTATTGCTTGCGTAGGACAACAGAACGTAGAAGGTAAACGAATACCATTTGGTTTTCGTAAACGTACTTTGCCCCATTTCATCAAGGACGACTATGGTCCGGAATCCAAAGGCTTCGTGGAAAATTCTTATTTAGCTGGACTGACACCATCGGAATTTTATTTTCATGCTATGGGAGGTCGCGAAGGTCTTATTGATACTGCTGTAAAAACTGCCGAAACTGGTTACATTCAGCGTCGTTTAATTAAGGCTATGGAGTCCGTGATGGTTCACTACGACGGTACGGTCAGAAACTCCGTTGGCCAACTCATTCAGTTACGTTACGGCGAAGACGGCCTATGCGGAGAAACTGTTGAATTTCAAAATTTACCTACTATAAAACTTAGTAATAAGGCTTTCGAGAAAAAGTTCAAGTTCGATCCGAGCAATGAGAGATATCTCAGGCGCATATTTAATGAGGAAATCGTTCGAGAAATGATGGGCTCTGGGGAAGTAGTGTCAGAATTGGAACGAGAGTGGGAACAACTTAACAAAGACAGGGCAGCTCTGCGGGAAATTTTTCCAAGTGGCGAATCAAAAGTTGTACTTCCTTGCAATTTACAGCGAATGATATGGAATGTGCAAAAAATCTTCCGCATCAACAAACGAGCTCCAACTGATTTGAGCCCGATGAAAGTAATTCAAGGAGTCAAAGAACTTTTGGACAAGTGCGTAATTGTAGCAGGTGAAGATCGACTGAGTAAGCAAGCCAATGAAAATGCAACATTGCTCTTTCAATGCTTGGTGCGATCGACTCTGTGCACCAAAGTCGTTTCGGAAGAATTTAGACTGTCTAGCGAAGCTTTCGAATGGTTGATAGGAGAAATCGAAACTAGATTTCAGCAAGCGCAGGTTGTACCCGGTGAGATGGTTGGTGCTTTAGCCGCTCAATCCTTAGGTGAGCCGGCCACACAGATGACATTGAATACATTCCATTTCGCTGGAGTATCTTCTAAGAACGTAACTCTCGGAGTGCCACGACTGAAGGAAATCATCAACATCAGTAAAAAGCCCAAAGCGCCTTCTTTGACCGTTTTTCTCACTGGAGCCGCCGCCAGAGATGCCGAAAAAGCAAAGAACGTTCTTTGCCGGCTCGAGCATACAACTCTCAAAAAAGTTACTGCAAATACGGCAATTTATTATGATCCTGATCCTCAAAATACGGTAATTTCTGAAGATCAAGAATTCGTCAATGTGTACTACGAGATGCCGGACTTTGATCCTACGAAAATCTCACCTTGGTTACTACGTATCGAGCTCGATCGCAAAAGAATGACGGATAAAAAGTTGACGATGGAGCAGATAGCCGAGAAAATTAATGCAGGCTTTGGCGACGATTTGAATTGCATATTCAACGACGATAACGCCGAAAAACTCGTTCTCCGAATTCGTATCATGAACAGCGAAGACAATAAATTTACCGATGCGTCTGACATGGAAGACGCTGTTGATAAAATGGAAGACGATATGTTTCTTCGTTGCATCGAAGCCAATATGCTAAGCGACATGACTCTGCAGGGCATTGAGGCAATCGGCAAAGTATACATGCACTTGCCTCAAACTGATGCGAAGAAAAGAATCATCATAACGGAGACAGGCGAGTTCAAAGCAATTGCCGAATGGTTGCTCGAAACGGACGGCACAAGTTTAATGAAAGTACTGAGTGAACGCGATGTTGACCCAGTGCGAACCTTCTCCAATGATATTTGCGAGATATTTCAAGTACTGGGCATCGAAGCTGTAAGAAAATCCGTCGAGAAAGAGATGAACGCTGTGCTGCAATTCTATGGACTGTACGTCAACTACCGTCACTTGGCCTTGCTTTGCGACGTCATGACCGCCAAAGGACATCTCATGGCCATTACTCGCCATGGCATTAACAGACAAGACACAGGCGCCCTTATGAGGTGTTCTTTCGAAGAAACAGTCGATGTGTTAGTGGATGCAGCTTCGCACGCCGAAGTCGATCCCATGAGAGGTGTATCGGAAAACATAATTATGGGTCAGTTACCTCGGATCGGTACTGGTTGCTTCGATCTTTTACTCGATGCAGAAAAATGTAAACAGGGTATTGAGATCCCCTTAGATCCAGATGCCAACATACTGGGTAGTACGGGTATTTTCTTCAGCAGCGCCAGTACACCTAGTATGAGTCCGTCGGGCTTCAAAACTCCTTGGCTAGGAGAAACTCCTGGATATGGGGGCATAGGAATGTCTCCTAGCTTAGGTAGTGGAATGACGCCTGGAGGGGCCTGTTTTTCTCCATCCGGACAATCCGACGCGTCTGGCTTATCTCCCGCTTACGCTTTTTCGCCTCAACCGGGAAGTCCTGGCAGTCCTGGACCAAGTATGAGTCCTTATCCAATGTCACCAGCCAGTGGCGCTTCTCCGAGCTATTCGCCAACGAGTCCGGCTTACCAATTGCCAATGTCGCCAAGCATGACACCGTCGAGCCCTACTTACTCACCAACTTCACCGAATTACTCGCCAACTAGTCCAAATTACTCACCAACGAGTCCAAGTTACTCTCCAACTAGCCCAAGTTACTCTCCAACTAGTCCGAGCTACTCACCAACGAGTCCTAGCTATTCACCAACATCCCCGAGTTATTCTCCAACGAGCCCTAGCTATTCTCCCACGAGTCCCAGTTATTCTCCGACTAGTCCTAGTTACTCACCAACGAGTCCGAGTTACTCGCCAACGTCACCCAGTTATTCCCCAACTAGTCCCAGCTACTCCCCGACTAGTCCAAGTTACTCACCTACGAGTCCAAGTTACTCTCCAACTTCACCTAGTTATTCGCCGACGAGTCCTAGTTACTCACCCACAAGCCCTAGTTACTCGCCAACGTCACCAAGTTATTCACCGACTAGCCCAAGCTACTCACCTACGAGTCCCAGTTATTCTCCTACTTCACCGAGTTATACGCCCGTTTCTCCTTCGTACTCGCCATCTTCTCCCAAGTATTCTCCGACTTCGCCGAGTTACTCTCCCACCTCGCCATCGTTCGCTGGTACTTCCCCGCAATACACTCCAACTTCTCCCACTTATTCGCCCACGAGTCCCTCGTACTCGCCAACATCTCCAAGTTATTCGCCAAGTTCCCCACAGCATAGTGGAAGTACGAAATATTCACCGAGCAGCCCTAATTATTCTCCGACATCTCCGACTTATTCTCCAGGAAGTACCAAATACTCTCCTACGTCACCAACCTACTCGCCAACTAGTCATTCTTATTCACCGACATCGCCAAGTTATTCTCCGACTTCTCCGGCTTACTCGCCTCAAGCTCAAAGCTACTCTCCTACGAGTCCGACGTACTCTGCATCTTCACCAACTTATGAGACTGATGAAACTTAAATTTTAAATTATCATTTTTGATAACTTCTTATGATGACAGGAAAAATATTTTGTACTTGAAAAAATTAATTCTTTGGAAAAAATGATTTTTTCATTTTCTCCAAATGAACCATCAAATTTATCTTTGTTTTTGTTTTATTAAATTACTAAAAACTAAAACTTTTACACTGTGGCATATGGTAAAATATAATATACTTTTTGTATAAAAGATAATAATAATTTATCGTTAACTAAACTTTGTTTCTGTGAATTTTTTGATTGTTTCTCGGTAATGAAACGATATTATTATTAAATTATCATTTATAAATAGTTACATTATAATTATAGTTTCAAAACTATTGAATTGTTATTGTGTAATTGTGTTTAATATTGAAAATTGATAATATTTAATATTGAAGAAATACTTGAAGATTGATAAAAATATTGCTGCTCTATAAGATAATATAACTGAATTTGATATAATAAATCAAATTTCTGACGATCTAAAGAAACAATAACAACAGAAAAATTTGCCATAGTTTATGTACTTTTTTAACTTTACATTAAATGGAAAAAGAAAATATTAAAAATTGTAAAAATACACCTCATATTAAATATTATTTATAGTTAGAATGCAATATTAAGCAATGTATTTTGTATAGTTTTTTCCACGTTTAAACTTAAAATTATAAAAATTTAATGCAATAATAAAATAAAAAGTCTCGAAAATGTAAATATTTATTTTCCATTAAATATATTGGAATTATTAAAAATATTGTACTCGGAGTCGATCTTATTTGAACTGTAGGTATATAAAATAAAAATGAATCATAAGACAACTATATAGTGATTGATATTATTTATTTGTGTGTGTAGATCTAATGCTTCATATATGCTTAATACAGTTTCTATGACAGAAAAAAATATAGTAATATGCAACTTTAATAAAGATGAACACGCTGCTTATTTATTTCATAAATAGATATCTTTTATCGGAAAAACATCTTGTCGTTTACTGCATTCATTTATTTGTATATATAAATCTAGTAAGTGATTAAATGTATAAGAATCTCATGTTGTATACATGCGATTGCTTAAAAAGCAAACAGATTAATACATATACAATGTATGAATTTGTATTTGTGAAAGAAAGTACAAAAACTGAGTGAAGAAAAAGAAACGCAACATAATATAATGTATCTTCCTATACACTGTAACCACACTTGTACAAAAAAATTATATTCTTACACTTGAACATAAAACATCATAACTTGCTGACAATTTTATTGAACATACATACGAGTTAATACTTTTATAATTTTTCGCAATATAATCATTAGCAATTATCATTTTCACGTCATTTGTATTTCCAATCACTCATCTATAATTTCATTCATACGTCACTGTATGGTGAGTTTTAGTTATAATAATCATATAATGATTCGTAACTTTTTAAAACAATTAAACAATTTATGCACAGTGAATTTTTCAAGTTCAGTCATACTCATTTTCATATGAATTTTTCGAAGTTTAATAATATATAATAATAATACGCAAGCATACAAGAAAAGAGTTTCAATAATATTTTACATAAATTCAAATAAGAATTCATTTATTATAAATATTAATAATACACACTCTCCGTCGGTGCTGATAAATATCTTTGGTAAGAACTACTCGTTAAATATCATTTCTAATCGTCTCGTAAAATTTTTTATTTAAAATACGAAGCAGTTAAAATGACTCTTATAAGTAAAGTATTTTTTTAGCTCATACTTGTTATAGCACGAGTAAGAATCAACGCTACTTTCGGTAAGATTTTAAAAAATTGCACACGAATAAATTCGAGTATAATGTACAAATAGATGCAATCAAAGAAAGAGAAGTAAAAATTCTCATATTCAACATTTAAAATTGACAATTTACAACTGTCTTTATATCTGCTATTAATTTCGTCAACCACGTGCACCGATAAAATTAGAACTTACATTACTATAAATACACATGGTAAAAATTATTGTACAAAACAGTGGTTCAACTCAAAAACAATTGTACATTCAACTCATAGATAAATCGCATCGTTTAAATAGTCTTTTCTTTACTTATCATTATTTCTTTTTTTTTTCAATAAATATTTGCGCTTCTTTCTGAGCAAATCTTTCGCTTTTTTGCGTGTTCTTCAGCATGTGCCTACAAACAATGAAAGGACATTGTAAATACTTTTTTCATTTAAATATAATACAAAAAATTTTCGTACACGTTGTTCAAGCAAATGAGGATTTATCGATATCCAATGAATTGCTTCAACTAGGTAATTTGAATTATACATATATAATACATCAGAACAAAATTTTGGTTATTAATATTTCTGTACTACTGATTTTGCTTCAGTAAATATAATTTAATCGTTAATATCTAAAAACATTCAATCTGGTAAAAATTTGTTATGTGATATCTCAAAATGTCTTGTTTAAAGCAATTATCTATGAATATATATCATAATATGTAATGAAATGTTTATAGATACGGGAGCCCCTCTCAATTCCAAACGTAATATTACTTATTCATACAATTACGCTATAAGCATTCATTCTTACAGTTTTGCAAAGCAACAACAAACTTCAATACTTCGAGACCCTTATATTTGTAAATATAAAAAATGCACATGCATCTATTTGGTAGATAAAATAGCTCATCATCTTTTCTCGATATTGTCATACAAAATTATGTATGAAAAAATTGTATTAAAACGTTTACCCTTTCGTTTTTTGTTGTTGTTGTAATAAATACAAGTTAATATTAAGTAAACACGATAATACTGTTATCTGTTTTTATTCCTTTCTATCTCAATAAAACCTTTATTTTTCTCGTGATAAGTGTCACTGTGAAAATTCAAAGGATATTGGCTTTGGATACTTTTGTCATTACTTATTATTAGGAAATATTTATACATTGCATATTTACAAATATAGTCGAAGTAAAAATATCGAAGTATCTGTTCTGGCTTTCATAGACAAAATTAATTGTCGATATTTTAGGTTTTTGTAGGAAAGTTACACTCGCACTTGTAATCATTCACAAAATATTTACAATTTCATCCAACAAATGGACATCGTAGTTTCTAATTAAACCGGAAAATCATACTTTGGATTGATAACTATAAAAGCTATCGTTAAAGAAGCTCTATTCAACAGGTTGAACTTTTCAATTCCGCAAGATCGGCTATTTCTTGCAGCAGAGCAGCTCCCGCTACTTGATGCATCTCGGCTGAGTTGCTGTTAATAGTGGGAGAAACATTACTAGAGCCACTACTGCTGGACTTATTATTGTTGTTTCCTTGATACCGTTCTCTAAGCGTACTTAATGCGGACAAGAGTCTTGTATTCGACGACATAAGACGGGAATTCGCCGCGTCGAGGGCTGCGATCTGCTGTTCTTGCGCATCGATCACGCGCTGCTTGTACGACAACGCCGCTGACATCTTCTGTTGCTCGCGGCGCAGTTCTCCCTCCACGGATATCAACCTATTGAGAGATCGTATCATTAGTTTGAGTCAGATTTTTTTTAATCATGCCATTTTTCTATTTTTCTCAATCAAAATGATTTTTCTTTGTTTCAAGATCTAAGTCTAATGCATTCTCAGTTTTAAGTAAGATTTTATGCATAGCTCAAATAAAAAACAAGCATCAATATGATATCGTATTTATAGTTAATAAAGGATAAAACTATTTGAAAAGTAATGCAAACTATTTTTAAGAATAAACTTTATGTAGCATAAATAAATATTCTAGTTAGAATATTTTTTTCTCTCGCGTTTGCAAATAATTAAAATTTTTTTAAATTGTCTCGTACAGCCCAGGTGGTGCACATTTCTTCAAAATTCTAATGGTTATGATTCACTCAAACGAATTGATCAAAACGCGAAAGATCACAAAATTCATCACGTAAATAATGAAGAAGATTAACCAAAATAGCCGCGTCTCTAAAATTTTAGAATTTTAGGGAAAAATACTATTCAAAAATAAAATACAAAAATGCAATTTCAATGTACACATAAACTTTCATTTAAGAATATAGAAAAAAAAAGTACTAAATATATTTCAAAGCAATTGAGCTTAATGAAAGAATAATTAGCGATGCAGGATGATGCCAAATAGATATATATATATGAACTTACAAGTATAATAAAATAGATAAAAGAAGCAATTATTAAAGTAAGGTAACATTTGGCAATGATCAATCAATTATGTCATGAAAAGTGCATGAACGAAAAGCAAACATACCGCGAGTAAAATAAATACGTTGGTTGATACAATAGTGAAATTCAGAAAAATCAATCATAAGTGTTTAATAAATAGCAAGCTCAAGTAATGTGTTATGTATATTAATGTACATCTTCATTCATTACTTTTTTCACAGATAAAATGCGTTATAAATGTGTATAGAATAAATAAAACAAATGAATTGTTACTGTAAAACAGATACAGATGCTAACCACGTTCAGAAATTACTGAAGTTTTGATAAATAGTTTAACTCTTACACCAATATCCAGATCAAGCCAGAGAATACCATTAATGCAGCAGATAAAAGGCACAGAAAAACACCATCAATTAAAGTACTCCCAAAAAAACTCAGATTCTATTAGTCTACTTTTTATCTTGTATCCAAAATTGTGAATCTTGATACTTAATTTTTTTTTATAAATTCAATTTATTTATTTTACTCAAATTATATTTTTTCTGTATGATACTCAATGATTTTATGATTCATTATCTAAAAGCATTTGTTATGCGCTCTATAAATTCATTTCCTCAAATGTTGTAAAAAATAATGAAAGCCGAGTAAAAGCCTAATCGTTTCGTACAGTCAATTACTGTCATTAATTTAACAGCAAGTCTCGTTTTAGTTATTAATTTTGCAATGTCGAGAAACAAACTACAGTATGTACCAATAGCGAGACGTGATCTCAAAATCAAGTGATCATAAACATATAAACAGTTAATCAAAGATTAGTACCTGGAGATTATGTTCTTCATCTTAGAGTCTGG
Organism: Trichogramma pretiosum; assembly: GCF_000599845.2. NCBI lineage: Eukaryota > Metazoa > Arthropoda > Insecta > Hymenoptera > Trichogrammatidae > Trichogramma > Trichogramma pretiosum. Next base: position 336,700 of record NW_019640801.1, read on the forward strand.
GCCAATACCTTCGAGGTCGCCATTCTCGACGGCGCCAAGCCTAGCACGCAATCGATCCACACTGCTCTGCAATCGCTCGATCTCCACTTCGTACTGTAAAAAAGAGGCGAGCAACAGCCACATAATTAATGTGTTAGTGACAATCAGTTATATGGTTAACAATAAATTAGTGCTATTTGCGCATTAATAACGCCCGACTCTATCATGTAAATATGTATTTGATTAAATATCGAGTAATCAATCATTATTAATAATTTGTGTAATAAATAAGATATAATCCGTACCTGATCGATACTTCTGTGGCTCCTCGACTTACTCCTTCTGGTAGCGCAGCTCTCTTCTTCGCTTGTATCCGATAGATCTCTAGTCGAATCTAGCGACAATCTTCTCCTCAATTTTTGCGTGCAACATCCATTGTTCTGGCTTTGCTCATTATTGGTAATCCTCGAAATGGAATTATTTTGTCGCCACTGCAGTCCAGCGCTGTTTCTCTGCAGATTTCTTGCATTGTGGGCGAGCGGAGGTGACGGGCTCAAATCCACACCCCTGACATTCTCGACACCTCCACCGTTGCAACCATCTCGCTCGTCGCTACTCGTACTGCCTCGTCTGCCATTTCTTGCCATGCTAGCTTCCATATGATAGACCGGATTGGCGAAAGCCAGAGGTGCATTGCCGATGTTGTGGTTGTTGACATTAGTGTTGCCTGTGCTCAGCTCCACAGGGCTCGAACTCTGACTGTAGGCAGCAAAGCTTTGATAGCCTGACGATGCCACATTACTTAATTGTGAAATAGAGATCTGCGAGCCCTTCTGGGACTTGGATTCAGAAACTTCATCGTCAGCGTACCTCAGCAGATCAGATAATTCATCAAGATTGCCGTTGGTCAGTTGCTGAGTACTATTTGTGGTTTTGTGATAATTATTGTTTGGCTGTTGTTGTTGTTGTTGTTGTTGTTGCTGCTGCTGCTGCTGCTGGTGATGATGATGATGATGATTATGCTGTTGTTGTTGATGATTGTGGAGGTTGTTAGCGTGATTTGAGTTTTTGCTAGTCTTGGTGACGTTGTTGTAATTTTGCTGTTGTTGATTATTCGCGTTTTCTTCTTTGTGACACTGATTTCTACTGGCAGATCTAGCCACGTTGTAACTGTTGTGATTGAAAGTGTCCTCGTGAATATCAAGGTTTTGCAATTTGGCTATGTTATAGCGATGCTGAGCAGAACTCATGACGTTATTGCCACCATTTATGTTGTAGTTAGAGTCTTTAAGATTACTGTGACTTCCCGATCTAGTGGGACTCATTGGATGCGTCGAAGTCTGGCAGTGATTGACATTGGCTAAACTGGCACTGGCAGTCAGCCGATAGCCGGGTCCACTACGATTATTCAAGAAAGCGGATCGCTGGTGGACAAGGTGTTGCTGTCTATTTATCGGCGTCGGCGATCTCGAGACAAATGCCGGTGGCTCTAGAGGATAGTCCTCGGCATTGATTTGCAGCTGCAGTTTGCCGTTGTTCGGCAAGTAAGTATTTCTCGGCAAAGTCGCTGCTCGCACTACGTTCGGACTGCCGCGATTAGTGTTGTTGTTGATATTGTTATTATTGCTGCTGTGATGGTGTCCTAGTGTGTTGCTCTGCAGTATTTCGGTACTATCGGTTAAATTTGTCCCGTTAAGAGTACTATGATTGCTGCTTATGGTCGAGGTTGCTGATATCGACAGGTTTGTGTTACTGTCAGCTATTGTTGGATCATTGTAACGAAAAATATTGTTCTGCAGGTTTGGGTAGCGTAGGGTCGTCGAAACAGGACTTGGTCCTGGTTGATCCAAGGTGTGAGAAATTCGATCGAGAATTTCCGGAAGGCGAGAAGGTGGTGCAGTCGGTGATGTCGACGAGATCGTTGCTACGCTTTCCCGCAATAATGAATGGAGCAGGCTCAACTGCTTGCCCAGATCAATAAAGCCATCAAATTCCATCGAGGATGTCGGTACTTCCTTTGACTGAGGACTCTGAAAAAAAACCAATTAAATTATAAAAATAAATAGATAATAAATAGATGACGTCTCTAAATTATAAGTAAATTAAATGTGTCATTTCAAATAGAGCAAGTTGAATGACATTGGCAAATTATACGAGGCTATAGAAATCTCAGCACAGGAAGGACCAAAGGCTTTTAAAAATTCCTCGAGTTAACTTTCATAGATAAAAAGGCGAGCACTATGAGTGGAGCTCGGTAAATGAAAAAGTTTTTTAATATTCTTCGAAAACGGTATCATACCCATTACAGTTTTCTTTTTAAAACTTTTTGGCGAAGACAGCGTAGCGTCTTACGAAAAAGCCGTAAAAGTTATAATATAATAAGAGTCCACTTAAGGAAGAGAGGTCGAATCCCTAAACAAGAGCAATTTATTAATACTTACGCTTATCAATTGTAAGAAGGTTTTCATGGACGGCGCTTCGCGTTCCAACACGTCGTTCATGAATTCCATAAAGTTTTCTTTGCCCTGAAACCTTGTGAAATTAGCCAGCGTCTGAAGTGTCTTTGCTACCAACGTCAAATTCCGCGCGGCTTTCTCATTTGGATATTCTGTAATGAATTAAATCGATTGATTAACATCACAACTAGAACCGATATTGTTTCTGGATTAATGAAATTGAATATTTACCGTGCGTTATGTTAAAAAGAGACGGGCTGAGTATAGCTGGACACAAAAATCGCAAGAAAATTGACGCGGAGATAAGATTGTCAGCCATGTCCTCCCTATTCATTTCAGCGAGACGTTCGCGGAAAATTCTGAAACATTCTCTCAATTCGATCGGAAAATTCGTGTGACTAGCAAGTATACGGCTCCATGCCAGTTCCACAGCGGCTTTGAGATTCTGTTGTTGTTTGTGCAGCGAAGCGACCGAGGATACTTTAAGTGGGTCGACCTCGCAATCGCCACCCTCCACAGCACCTCGCACCACTGGACCGAGGGTCTCTTGAAGGTATCGATCGCCCGTCAGTTTCAAGTATGCCTCCATGGCTTTAGTCGCTAAACTGTTGCCTCGGAATGTTAGTCGTTCGTCGTCTATTCTATGAATGTCCATCATGACTAGGTCGGCCAAGAATTGGGGAGCTCTCTTTTCCCTCTGCATGACCGAAACCAAAGCAGTGGCAATGTCCTCCTTGGCCTTTACACCGATCACGGGCTCTAGTTTTTCGCACAGTGCCTTGTAATCGGTTTTCAAGTACTCAAGAAATTCCTGATAAACTTGCACTGGCAGTATGTCGACTGATTGGAATCGACATTTTACCCTCAGTGCTGGTGGATCTTTCAATGGTCCTTTCTCTCCTATAACTGGATACCACTTTTCTGTGAGATAACGCGACGTGACGTTGTGCACTGGTATGTTCACCGAGCCTGTAAAATAAATCATTTTCAATAAATGATGACTCAGTGAAAAACGCTGTGGGCATAAGCAGCGCTATTGTTTTCAGTGGACTTGAAATCGATTCAAGAGACCAAGATCACTTTTATTCGGACGTATAACGAGCATTTAAATGCCCGAAAATCATATTCGGGCAGCAGTGGGGAAACTCTCACGCATGAATATACACGAGAAAGTTCTTTCAAGATTTTTACGGGACGCGCGCTCTTTTATTATTTAGGCATTGAAAGCATCAAAACAAGCATTATAATGTGCGCGTGGGAGTAAGCCGTATTCCATTTGTATATGTACGAAAAAGAGAGCAAAAATTTGCTTCGCGGAAGCGGAATGAATGAAATAAGCGAATATTGCCATCGAGAGCGTTTCAATATATGTTGACAGAAGTGCGATGCACCTACGCGACACTTATTATTTAGTTCTTCGGCGAAACAAATTTTTCGTTCAAGCGGGGGAAGAAAGAGAGGAAAAAGCAGGTCTGTATGGACTTGCAATATTCTAGCTGTTATTCCGGTAGCAGAGGAGCACTACTAATGAATGCATACAATGTCCACATTACAATTGAGAATCGTTCGAAAATATTTCATCGCGTTTTGACGCGTAATACGTTGTGCATTACCTTTAAAAATCTTCATAACAAGAATTCGATTAGAGCAAGGGGCTTAGTTTGGCCTACTTTCGTAGTTCAAATATTGATCATTGGCTCGGTTCATAGAATTAATGCGCCATCATAATGGAGGATTGGAATCCCCGAAAGGTGTTCATGAAACCCCTCCGGTACATTTACATTCATCGGTATATCGAGTACTCACCTACTAAAACATTCTTATCTCGTTTCTTCTTGCGATCAGCCTCGCGATACAAATTCACTAGGATCGAATTGACCGCTGGCAAATGATTAAAATCGAATCTTTCACCCCAGAAGCATAATTCGGCCTTGAGCTTTGACGTCGTGCGGGCATACAAAGTCGAGTCTAAGCAAACTTCGCAGAAGTAGCGTTTCTTGGTCGGGACGCCTTTAGCCTCCAGCAGCCAGATCTGCAACGAGTTGTCGGTGCGGCGCGTCTGCTCTGCCTCCGGTTGCACCGATTTACGCAGGCTATCAAAAAAAAAAAAAAAAAAAAAAATTCGATGAAAACACTTATCGCCGATCAATGATTTCGGATGAAATGTGCTTACCTGTGCAGCCACTGCTCTCTCTCGTGGGCGCTCCTGCAGGCAAAGTACTTGGGGCCTCCATTGGTCGGCGTCACCTGGAAGCAATGTGGCCTATCCAAGAGGCTCGGGTGCAAAGGTGTGATCTGGGCAAGATCCATCGAGGTGACTGCTTGTCCGCAGAGCAGAGACTCGTGCGAGCGACAACCGCGAAGGCCGGCGGCTTGGCCACCTGCACCACCTCGCTGCTTCTGACGCTCGAGTTTTGTTACGCTCTTCGTTCGCTTCAACGGATTCGAGCGGAACGAACGTTTTGAAAAGAAGTTCTAGAGAGGAAGAGAGAAAAAGAGAGTTAAAAACAGTTTTAAGCGAGTACGCATTACTTGCGCGATGTTTTTTTTCGGCGTTTGAAAGGATACGCGCGTATGAAACTCAATGACTTGTGGATCTCAAACATAGTTGGATATAGTGTGTGCATACATCGTATTAAAGTATCGTTTCGGTATTTAATGTGCTTGGCATTTCTTTTTTTTCTTTTTTTTTTTTTGCAGTGTCGTTACAATACCTACTGTACTCTCGGTATTCAGTACAACCTATAGAAAGTGTAGGACAGAAATTGTTTTACTCATGCTTACATTTTACAATTTTTTTTAATTTCACCAAAAATAGAGTATTAAGTGCGATGCGAAACTTCACCTGCCTCAAGTTATACTGTTAACATGCTTCATCGTCACACTTTGTAATAATAACTTTCTTTTTTAGCTGCCAGCATAAAAATGCGACACAGTTTCAAAGTATGAAGCAGAGTTAATTTTTTTAAATGAATTTTAGGAGGCAAAATAAATAAATAATTAATAACAAGCATGTATTAAAATGAATTTAACAATAGCACCATAATTTGATTTAAATTTAAAAACGTATAGACTACTCACAGTTTAACTTTACATTCAATCTTTAATTCTAATCTTCACTCATTTACGTTTGAACATAATATTCCTCTGTCCATGAATCACTGATCAGAGTCAATTCAGAACGATAAATCACAATTTCAAACGTTTAATTTTAAACGTACAGTATGATAGAGATGGAGAGTAAAAATACCAAGTCCAAAGCGCGCGTTTGCAGACAACTCAAAACTATTCGGCACGAGGCACTTGTTACGAACCCACTGGATGAAAGTAGCAAAGACGACTGTTGGCGATATATTAAATACGACTCGATCGCCGCCGTGCGTATACATTTTTGCACAAACACAGGCGCATTGGCACACGTACGCATCGGGTGAAAGGATACACGAGTTCTATACTACGTTGTCGGTCTAGCTATATATGTATATAAGCGCGAAAGCGCGAGCAGCTCGTAGAGTTTCTGCCCGTGCAAATATTCGAGGGAAAAAAATGTCGAGGTAAAACGCGGATGCAGCGAGCGCGTGAATTGCACCCGCGAACGTTAATTGTAATGGATTGTGCTTTTGCGGTTCGCCGTGCGAGAGTGGAACGTTCAATGGCATTTTGCTCATTTTTACTCCTTCTTTCTCATCATTCGGTTGCGTTTAAATACTGCATTTGCTCTCGCGATTGGCGACAAAGTGCCAAGTTTTAGTGCCTATCATATGCTGGATGAATAAGCCTTGTTCAACGGGGTATATAATATTATTTCGTACTTTTTAGCCGTGATGATAAACTTTTTATAATATATATCATCCGTCAGATTTTCATCTAAAATTTGCGGTGGTAATTAGTTTTTCGAAGCGCGCCATAGCCTACTCAGCTAGGTTAAAACTGCAGCACTATTGAGTTTCTAATTTTCGAATAAAACTTGGTGCCGTTTCAAAACAAGTCAAAGAATCTTATCCAACGATTTGTCGATGAAGCCTTTTTCAGAAACGCAGTACATTCATTCTCATCTTGTTTTAGCAAGGAAGTGAACATAAATACGTGTTCGAAACGAGTTATTTTTTTGCTCGAAACTATAAGAATTTCATCAAATTCCATATAGTGTAACTTGTTAGGTATAATTGGAAACTATTCAGTCTTACGCACGCAAGCATGCACACACATTCTAGTTCTTTCGCGCATTTTATTTCTACTGCATCTCTAGAAATCTCAAGTCGGGTTTATTTTCAAGAGAAGGACATTTTATAAAATACTTTTCAGTTGGATGTTGTGCCCGATACTTTTGAGTATTCATCAAAACATCTGTCCTTGACTCGAGCACACACCTGGTACATACATACGTTATGCTTGCATATGTTAAGGTAATCTTCGTACTGGCTGTTAAAAAACGCACGAAATCACCTGGTTTACGAATAAATCGTTCAGGTATAGACAGCAGAGTAAAAATCTTGGTAGTTTCCGTTTTATTCCTTGGACATTCGAATCCAGCAAATAAAGCAACGCGCATAGCTGATAACACGAACAGTCAGTCGATTGTGGCAAGTGCGATCTCGTACATATAATAAAAAAAAAGATAATTGTTCGTAATAATATGCATCGACGTTGCCTGCCCATCACGAATATCCACGTGAGATCGCATATCGCTTGGTACCCATCTACCACCTCGTCGACAGCACAGATATGCGAGCTGCAATATGTAATCACGCGTGTATTACAGCGAGATAATAATTACCCTGGCGCTGAAGTAGCTGATGATGGTACCAACGACCTTGTCATTCTCGCATTCGTCTTTGACCTCGGAGCATATCTTACGGCGCGCCATCGTTCTCAGCTTCTTGTAATGCATAGGCTTTTCAGTGTTGCTGGCCGTGTAAGAATTCAGATGCTGTAACGATCATCCTTTTGCTTGCACTGTTGGACGAGTTTACACATGAATTACAGACTGTGCCGGATAAAATGTCTCGCACGCGGCTGCTTAGAAAACTTACGATGTTCGGCAGTTTTCAGAATAGACAAATGATCCGTTTTTGACGGACGCTGAGAAACATGTGAGAAAGCGAGTATTAAGCCATTCGATGACAAGAGTCGGCTGTTAAAGCCCGCGTAAATAAAGCGCGCGCGTGGGAGAACGCGTGAGAGTTCATCAATCGAACAAACTTTTTTTTACTCCGCGACAATTATAAAGGATTATCCGACTGATTTCATTGAAAATGATAGGTATTATGCGTTTTGTGAATTTCATACGACTGCAACTCACGTTGACCACTGTGTAAACTTTTAATAACGATCGTTACACTCAATTACGCATCAAAAAAGTAAACTTCTTAATTCTTTTTCAATGTAATTTTTCAAAGTTTATTATTATTATTGTTACAATTTTTTTTTTTTTAAATGACAATCGATGATAATGTGTCGGAAGGTAAACGATTGATTAGCGTTTTTCTACAACGTTGCAGGCTTACTCTCGACTATACAAAAAGAAACAAAACGCACGAAACATGTTTGGTTAAGTTTTTCTCACAGCATCGTGTTACGAGACATTCCCAAATATTTCAACAAAACTTTATCGGTGTTCGCTTCGAATAATACAACGCAGGCGTCGATAAAACATGTATATTATACGCACCTCCAATTGAATTTTTCTTATCAGAAACAAGTAAGATAACTGATTGAAAAATCAACGCCATCTACTTTTATTCTCTAAACGAGCTGTCACTGCAGATTTGCTTGATAATAATCTACAATTGCGTTCACAAGAGTTTATGCTTCATATTTGGATGTCACACTTTCAAGAGCGATAATAAAACTTGTCACTGATAAACCTGCTCCAAAAATAGTAACTGTATGATTTTTTAAACACCACAAGTATACACATGCTTAACAATAATAAAGCGAGCTTCGTTGGCGGCTCTCACTGTCACTGAACAAATGGCATTCTCTCTCTCTTTCACTGAACAACACTTAAATGAACACACGTACGTCGATGCGGGAAGAGTATTTAAAAAAACATACGCTCCTCTCGTTTCGAGCGCCAAGCGTAAACTGAGAAGCCTCAGCTGTGCGATCGGCTGCGCGAGCGAGAGAAAATTCCACCGGTACAACGGCCTGTACAGCTCCCATGCGGCTAACAATATTTCTGTCTGATTATCTTTTGCAACTCGTTACGAGCTGCGAGAGTCAGCAGCAACGCACTGAATCCTTTTAAATTCTTCGACTCCGAGATGATAAGCCGCTTTATCGGTATCAGGTATCTGCGGTTGAATGGTCAAAACTAGCTCATTATTTTGACATTTTTTATCAGCGATTTTCTTTTCAAAACAACACTTTCTTATCTACATGAATTGAGTCATTTCTATTATAACCTGCATAGAGGTAAACGCAGTAACTAGTGGCCAGCCGATCAATACACTCGTGGAAACGGCGGCCTGTACTCGAAGCGCCGCTTTCTCTCATCGATCGATGATCTTTAAAACTTGATGAATATTGATCGTTGCATTCGTACTTGTGTTGTGTGAGCAAACCATTTATTCGAGACTTTACATACTCGGGTAATCTTGCGCAGCGGTACATTCGCTTTTGCCTTTGTCTTTAGGTCCTTGACTGAACGCGATGTTGGAAGTAAACTTCTTTTATATTATGCGAAAAATTCCACTCGAACCAAATGTGTGTACATTCCGATTTGGAGATAGGTTTAACGGCTACTCAAGATTATTTCTTTCCTGTAGTACTGTAGTGCATTCACTCTCGAGTTGTATTAAATTAACATTTTTTAAACAATTATTTGTTATCTACCAATCACAAAAGGTTGATTACATTTCTGTAATTTGCAAAACGTATTCATTGCGATGACACTTGGACAATCTTGAACTATTTTATATGCTCGTTATATTATATGCATGTTAAAGTCGAGGTAGATTTCGCAGTAAGGTTGCAAAAATATTGCCGGAGCAACGGTACACGTATCGGAGCTGTGGCTAGCGCGCTAGCTCAACGCCGACTGATGAAACGTATACACTAAGGGTTTTACGTATAAGCGTGCACAACAGCATAGAGAGTAGAGGTGCGTTCGCCGTGCACATATATATATATATATATATACACATGCACATATGCACACTCATAGAGGCGCGCGCGCGCGCGAGTTCGGCCTATGTCGTATATACCAGCGAAACTGTGCTGCTGCAAAAAGTATATAGGTACGGGGCCCGAAAAAAGCTGGATCCCCTTTTAGTCTATTCAGGTGGGTCCCTCTCTCTCTTTCTTTATTTCTCGATTTCTCGACAGGGGGGTTAGTCGTTTCACGTATATAAGGTAGCCAAAGAGTAAGAGAGAAAGAGAGAGAGAGAGAGTGAACGGCAAGACGTCTTCAAGGGTCGAGTTGAGGGGTTGATATTGCTCGCGCTATATACTTATGCGACTATAAAAGTGGAAGTTCGCGCTCTCACTGTGCGAAAAATTTCTCGCAATGAGCTGTACCAGTAAATGTTTGCTTTTCACTTACCATCAACCTACTTCTGTATGGCAGTTGAAACGAATAATTTTCGTAAGTATTTTTGATTTCAATATTCAATCAAGTGTTATGTTATAAACTCAAATCAAATACATGCCCTTCGTGTACTTTGACGTAGTCTTTCATTCATTTAGAGAATTTCGAAGTAATTTTTTTTTAGATTTCAACCGACATCCGACGAAAAGATAGATTTTTAGTATACTATTTGTAAATCGGAAATCATATAATGGTCTAGAGCGCGTACTTCCGGTCAGTTCCGAACACTTGTTCACATGTGAGCTTGTGTCTCATCGAGACGAATCATCAAAGTTCTGCTGTTTACGACAATAGTCTTTTCAGATATAAATAGAAATTTGACACACACAATTTTTTTCATACTATCCCAGTCGCTAGACTCAGAAAAGCCATAATTTGAACGTTTGGAGTATCTTGCTGATACACGTTGAATCTGCATTATAAAAATGTTTAATAAATTTACGAAAAATCCTTGAATATCTAATTAATAAATATAAAAATCGGAAAATGTTTTAAATAATCAATCCAAAAATTATTCATTTTTTATGAGATAACCAATTGATATTATTTCAAGTAAAATTTTTTAATTTAATTATCCAACCTTTAAATTTCAGTAATAATAAATACGATCGTAGCTCCCCACTACTCTACGCTTCTATTATTCGTATTTATCGTGTTTCTTTCACAAGACCGTGTGGCCTAATGGATAAGGCGTCGGACTTCGGATCCGAAGATTGCAGGTTCGAGTCCTGTCACGGTCGGACCAATTTTTTGTCATTTTGAGAAAATAAAATTTTTTTACGGTACATTCGTTTAATTGACACAATAAATTTTTCATGAACAAACCATTTTGGGTAATGAGAAATTTAAAAATAATATGATAAAAGCGTCGAATTCGGTGATGAAACAATCTTTGACGCAAGTATAAGCGAGTAAAAAGATCGAGAGAACCCCAAGTTCATTTTTACAACGGTTACTTGGCATGACTTGGAGACAATATGGAAGATTTCTACCATCACCGATCAGAGTGCCTTTCGAAAACCAGTTTCTTCCTTTGTTTTTTTAATAGATTCACTGACACCCTTTACTTTACATGACTAGCAGAGGTACCAGTTTTTTGGCTTTTAGCCTTAACCGCCAAAATCAAGGATTAGCCGTTGCTTTGTTGTTTTTTTTTTTTTTTAATAATTTTCTCGTCTCTTCTCTTTTAATTTACAACGATGATTTAAGCTCAATATAAAGTGATGTTAAAATGAAAAATATAAAAGTTAAAATAATTGCAAAAAGTAAATTTTTCTGAAACGTCGAATCAAAATTGTTTGTTAACTTCGCAGTGGACTTATTTTATGTAACTTTTAATATGTACACAGCCTGCTTTATTACATCGTGTGACACAGTTACCTTTACGATAGTTCAAACAACTCAAGAGAATAAGAAATCGTAATAATTTTTACAGAGACTTACATTTTCTTTCCACGAGAAGGTTTAAATCATTATACCTTTATGTAATGCAGCTAATGTTTTTGAATAATTTAAAAAACATTGGATTCTCGAATTGAATGAATCGAAAGAATTTTGTTATTAAATAGGTATTGAAATAGAAAAAAATAAAGTCCATTCGGATGATGTTAAAATTTCTGTTTATCAATAACTGACTACGGACCGATCAGTCGTAATCTTTTGTTTAATAGATAATAAAATAACAGTAAATTGGTTAGTGATAAGAGAAATCAATGAGTTTCGAGAGTAGAACGTCGCTTTATCGGCCAACGTACGAACTCAGCTTTTTGCCTTGGAAATTCCCTTGCAAGCGCACGAGAGCCAAAAAAGAATCTCAACGTCCGAGACTGCAGACATATATTTATTCATTTGAAGCGTCTGGTCCTGGTAGAATATGCATACACATGTATGTATAGCTCTGTGTGTATCTGGATATATACGTGCGTGTACGTATTCGAGGGGAGTGGTATTAGCTCGTGCTGAGACACGTGAGACTTACAACGAAATATTCGCGCGCGCAACCCCGCGCTGCAGTTTCTTTTTTCCATTGTACGCAGTACACCAAAGTAATATACACATACGCATAAGGCATACGATTTCTTGTACGTATGCGCGCCACAGACAGGGCGGCGGAAACTGCCAAGGAGGGTTGTTCGCAATCGATATTTTTTCCTTCTATTCTGTTTTCTTATACGTATGTACTAAAACGTGCCAACAGAAATTTCACCTTGAGTCATTTACAACTAATGTGTATGATGGGATGTGCAGGGCGATTAGCCGATTGGAAATGCGATCGAGTACTGCCTGCAACGCATTTTGGAAATTGTGCTCGCGTCTGATATCCTGCCTCTGCACGTGTTTAGAATACAGAGTTTCTGGAAAACATCAATGAATGCACGTTCGTGTGGTTACTTCTGTATGAAATTAAATTTCGGAAGTCCCTTTCCTTTATTTGCTACCGCCAATAACGTGAAGAATTTTTAGATCTGTTCGAAATTTCAAAATAATTCGATAAATTACATTTCATTCATCTATTCATGCTTTGAGCTCGATTTAATTTGTCGGTAAAAATTTGCATTTTAGGCAGCAAATGCATAAATATGATTAATCTCAATCTAAAATTTAACGTCACGCAAAAATGACTTCCTTGAAAAATAAGTATTCATGCATGCATCTATACAAAGCAAACTTTTCGAATGGACGATGAAAGATTCCTGTATAAATGCGCGATGACGTCAAAGTGCGCGTGGTATACAACGACAATAGAAAAGGGTGACTCGAGATATATCACAGAGTATCGTCAAACAACAAGAAGTAGTGGTAGTAGAAGAAGAAGAAGAAGAAGAAGAAGACGATGCAGTATAAAAAGGCCACCTGCACATCCGGGACTACTGCACGCGCGATTTATCTGGATACCAAATGAAATATTCAGAAACGAACATGAGCGCAGTCGTGGTTATGGAGGATAAAAAAATCTTTACAAACAGAGTATGTATACAGATTTCCGCTTCATAGCACTGCAATATGAGTGTAAGCACGCTATAAAGTATATCTTATAGGTACTTGAATTTCATATTCAACTGGTTGAGAAGAAATAATGGCATTTCGTATCGGACGTTAGGAAGTAAAATCTGGCTTGGCGATTTCTTCGATACACAAAGACCGGCTGCAAAATGAAAAAAACTACAGGAGGTCTTTCTCAAACACTCATATTGTTTTTTCTCCAGAGACAATACTTTTTGCTCACAGTTTTTAATAATTTTAATAATAATAATCAATACAATACTCGAAAAAGTACATACGTTGGTTATTAATGAATCTCTTCCAAAGGTTAACTAAAAATTCTTCCGTGAGATTATTTTTAAAGGCAAAAAATCTGGGAATGGCGGCTCACCTTTTTAAATTGGAAACGTTTGTTCCAGGTTTTAAACGATCTCGGGCGTTGAGAACAACAGCGCAGCAAAATCATCGATCCCGTCAAGTGTGAAAAACTAAAAATGCACGTCCATACTCGGAGAAGCACCAGTCGATCGCTCTATTTGGCTTTTCAAGCTCCAAATGCCATCTGGACCACACAGATACTCTTTCGAATCGACATCAAAGAGACGCGCGTATCTACTTGGCCCTAAAAGTGCGCGTGACAACGCCACAAAAGTATATCATTATAATACGAAAAGGCGGCAAGCGATATACAAACGATTTTTTATCCTCTAAAGAGTCGCGCGCGCACAGCACTTTTTGAGCGATACAAATAGACGGACTTATATATAGGAGAGGCACGCATTAACCCAGAAAAGCACCGGAGCCTGTCACATCAAAGTCTCTGCTTCGGTCCAGTCGAGTTGAGATCTCTGCAATGACTGAAGCTTCCTGCATACAGGGACTTTATATATTAGGTTTGTATAGTACAATAGCACACTGCGCTCTAATTAAAGTCGAACGGGGGGTACGCGAAGGCTCGATATAGGGTGAGAGCGAGAGAGAAAATCACCTTCTGACGAAGTACAACGAACCCCTTTCGTGAATATTCAACGTCGTCGGCGGCGTCGGCTACGGCGACGACGCCTCGAGTCTATCTCTGTATATCTTCTGCAATATCGGAGAGAGGTGAAAAGTTCGTGGAGGTGATGGCACGTACTCGCCCGTTGCTGCCGCCACTCGTGTTGCTGCTCAAGCTGGCGGTGGTACGCGAAATGCATTGCACCTATACCTATGTACGTGCTTAATCTAGAGCTCACGGGGTTATGGGTTTGGGGTAGCAACAATACGTTCCGATATAAATATCGCGTTCAGCGATTGGTGCTTTGCAGAGCATTGCTACTGGAGCGAGAGGTTTTTCATTGGATTTCAAATGATTGCTCATACATAGCAGATTGCGCCGTGCTTCATGCGAGAGGTCGTTCAACTTATTAAAGGTTTGACTGAAATAGGTGCCGTCGCATTGCTTTGCTATTCCATTCAATGTTAATTTTTTTATTTTACTGCAACGGATCGATAACGCAATGTCGTAATCATGTATAAAACCACATTCAGAGATATGAAAAATATTAAGTTAAGAACCAGTCGGAAAAAGTCGCTGTCAATAATGCGCCGAAAACACATTATTTTCCTACATAATTAGCTATTTTTCCGAAACCATTTAACCCTTCACACTTCTATTTGCGTAATGAAAAGCAAAACTTGAAAAAAAGAAGCTGAATTTTTAGACTCGGCTGAATATCAAACTGTTCTACTCGGGGGCTTTACTATTTTATTCATTCGCTCGAAGATCATTAATAAAATGCATTGTTCGCAACGATAATGGACCTGACAATGATGTAAAACGAGTAGGCCAAGTAACATAACGACATATTTGAGCCTTTTGCGGATCTTTATCGGCGTAATTGATAATTAAGGGTGAACATTTTTTAGCTGCAAATAGGATGGCTCCGGATAACAATCTTGTTTGTGTTTAGTTACGATGGCATACATGCGATAATTGGGTTATGAGTTTATAATTAGTCGGCTTAGCCGTTTTAATTGAACGATACTTCGTTACGAGAGTACAAAATGAAATATGAAATCCTACGCCCATGTATCTGCACAGTTAGGCTCATCTACCCTTCGGCGTGCTCCAAATAAATAGAAAATTTTTAAGAACCGGTTATCAACTCTTTATGCAACTCCTGCTTACGTCGTGTACGCCGAGGGTTGCATAAATTCAGACTTATAAATACGTGCACATATTGATCACCATAATACATATCTCACCACATTTAATTGATAATAATGATGATACTGAAATGAATTGTTATTTAAATATCCGGTCAAGCATTTGCTGACGTACTTTTAAGCTATGAGCTTTCACCACATATCTCAAGGAAGATGATACAAACATTGCATTGTTCAAGCAAAGGGTTATTGCATTCATGAGAAATCAGGCACGAATTGCGATCCGATACTTCCGCCAAGAAAAACTCATGCAAAAATTGCGACGCTTTTACAACGATTCCTCATTTTTAAAAAAAAAATTCGTCACTTGCAATATCCGCCCTTTAAACGTTACGAGTATCTGTTTGCGTGACACACTCAATTTTGCGGTTCTTACAAGTAAGATTCAGCTGTTCCAAGACCCTTCGGTAATGATTACGCTAAAGAAATAAGAAAAAGTGGCGGGAACCAGGTGAAACGCAGCAAGTAATAACACACAAAGCGGGCGCAGGATGGTATATGTACTATAGGTACGCGTTGAGAGGAGTCAGCTCCATAGGATTGATGCGCTAGGGATTATTCTGCAAATAGCGAAAAGGACGTTTTCCTTATTGTGCGCATTGCGTCGCGTCACGTTCTTTCTCTTAGCTCAATTTTGTGAATAATTGCCAATGCTTGAAGGTAAAGCAAGAAAACACTTTTAGCTCGTGGCTCTCAAATCGTTCAAGAATGTAGAGCTCGCGTGCATTTGCTTTTTCGTATAATCATAAGATTTTTAAAATTTGTAAAATACCATACAATGTATGCACACGAGAATGAGAATGCAGGGAGGAATTCGAAACGCGCATAACGTTCACGTCATCATGCAGCTCGCGACTCAAGGTGTACTTACGACAATGCGATTGGGGGTAACGTCGAGTGGCCGCGCTCCAAGCACGGGGGTGGCTGGAGCACTTCCTCGTCTGCATGCTTTTTCGTATGAAGTATCTGAAACAGGTAAAAGCAAAAACATATGAATACGTGCCTTGGGAATTTGCTGCGCTACGCGTCTTTTCATAATGCCAACCCGGCTACGACGACGTTACAGCAACACAATGTATCGTTTTTACGAATCTAAAAATGAGATGGAAGTTTCTATTCTCCTGATCGTCGCGAGGTCTACTGTGATCGCGTGCTCAAATCGTGCACCAGATCGCGATAGCGGTATGCTTTTCACGCGCTTACGCGTGCTATGTCACCAAGACTTTTGTTACGCGTCATTTTATTCAAGATTTTCTCAACACCTTCTCATTTTTCAATGATACATTGCCGTGATATAACGAAGCTTGGGAAAAATATCTTGAGGACAAAGTGATCGAAATATTGCTGCATTGTCAGCGAATGAAAAAAAATAACAAGCCGAATTCCTTCGTCTCGATCGCGAAGCAGTTGAGAAAAGTAGAATTTATTTTTTCAAAATGCGCCAAAAAAAATCTACAAATCGTACATTTCTTAAAGAGAATGAACCTGAGCTATTGTACAATTTGAGTATGCGCTCGAGTAAAATACTCAATTCCACAGTTGAGCAGAGTCCCCAAATATTCGGCGGGTTATGGTTGTACGACGCATATAAGAAAGTCCCCAATAGCCGCAGTCTTTTATCAAGCGTGACTTCGTTTCTCTTCGGTGTCAATATAGGAGAATTTCTATATGCTCCTTTTTCATCATCTGAGATTTTACGCGACCGAATATATACCGCTTTATAGGTGACAAGCCAAGAGGGAAGATATTAGTTTATTTTTCAGTAAAATATCTTATGAGTATTTAAAATTTAAAAAAATCAATTCGAGTGTCGGTATCGTTGAGTTATCAAGGTTTAACATTTATAAATCTTTAGCTATAGAGAGTTTATGGTCTTGATGAAGCATCACTGCAACATCGTTGAAAACACACCCGTCGTTGAAACTTCATTTTTGTCTAACTTGAAGAGAAACTATTTGTACCAAAGTTTTTAGAATTTCAACGAATATGTAATGTTTTCTCTAGCACAAAAACATTTTCATACCCCTATCCATATCGTTATTTTCCTTATTTTCTGCTGGTACCGTTGCAAAGGAAAAGGTGGCGCATCCGAAAATCAGTGACGCGTGCACGAACCCTCAGAAATCTCTCGATACGCACATTCTTCCCCTATTTTATAACACCAGCATGTGTACGTACGTGTACCCCTATAGACCTAGTGTACGGCACTCAAACCCGCTCCTACTTTCAATCGCTGTTCGCAGCACGCATGACACACGAACACATTTCTCTTCTTCAGTCTGTATCGCGAAGCTGCTACACTTGGCAGTTCTTTCCTCGAAACAATACGAGGAAAAGTAGCTTGTACAGCTTCTCTCTTTCTTTCGCTGTTAGGCAGGGCGTCTTTTGTGAATTTTATATAATACCCAGACCAGTAGCAGCTGGGTTAAACATTTTTTGAGTTTTTCATATGCACATAGTTCTTAATAGCTAGGCCACTGGCTTTTGTGAAGCTCGGCTATTTAAAAAGAAGAGTATAATATGCATGTATGCATAAATATACTCGCAGGCGTGATATAGGCATTGTTAGCGCGCGCCAGAAGTAACTGCACTTTTTGACGATGGCGCGCGCCGATGAAAAAGTATTTTTCCCATAGCAGCACAGAGTGAAAAATGATATTTCAATATCTTCTTTTATCGAGCACTGAACAATCGAGCATCGACGAGATAACGCGCCACAGCTTCCTATCTTCATTAAAAAAAAAAAAAAACACAACACAATGCGATCACGGGCGCGTGCGGAACGCGTACTGCAACGTGAACCATTTAAAGGAAAGCGACGAAACAATGTAAAATAAGTTAAGCTGCGGTCAGTTAACAAGTGCGGCTGTGCGGACAATATAAATTCTTCGAGGACTAGAGTGGCACTGCAACGAACCGATGAAGTGCGTATTCAATAGAAAACCGTTATAAGACGCCGCAATTGACACCCTCGCTGCGTCTGGGTTGACTCGATCCATTGCCAAGAGTGCGTGTGATAAATTACTCCACATAATGCGACTTTACACACACTTGGACAAGCAAAGTTCGACCCTTTAAATTTTATCTTCAAATGTGCCCGTGCGCTTTGATTCATTCCGCGACTCTTTCTTTGCGTATCTCCATTTCAAAGTTAATGGGAGAGCTTGGAATCTTTCAAGAGTAAATTTCAAGTCCTCGGGAGCAGCTGCTTGCAACGAAATGTTGCATTGATACACCAAACATTTTTATTCCACTTTAGCTTGCACTTATGTACCGAAATTAACTTATTAGCCGGTAGTTTTGAAAATGATTTCTCATTGACAATTGAATATTATACTTTGAAGGCTTTCAATTTTAGTGTCTTAAACATATCGTTGAATGGTATCGAGTAAATTAAATTACTTAAGAGTCTTGAGCAGCTCATAGTTGCCCCCGGACAATACTGCACCATCCAGACAAGACTGTATAGTTGGTTCGCCTTGACTGGCGCTCACTGCAACAGCGCAAGAGCAAACACACAAGCGAAACGTGATAATCATGCAAGGAAAAATCCTCATAGCACACGGATCTGAACTGGCGCATGTGTACGCAGTAACAATAACAATCGGTACGAAGTAGGCACTTTGCTGGCGCTTCCTCTCACGCTGAGAAACGCGCACCACTCGGGCAATTCGCTGCGATGATGAACCTATCTCGTGCATGCTCTCGCGAGTATCTATACCGAGCAAAAGTATTCAAGCTTAATGGACCGCATAGAATCTCTTCCGATCAAATCCTTGCCTCTTTTTTTCCTTGTTGATGCTGTTGCAATCATACAACCAGACGATGCAGCACACCGGCAATTTTCATGGAACAGGATTTGTATTTGCATCGCGTGATGTATCATTGATAGATAAATACGAGTGCGAGAAAGAGAAAGGGAGAAAAAGAAGATAGTTCTAAGACACGTTGATCGAGCTACTTTCCAGCAGATGGAATTGAGAAGCTAGAAACGGTTAAAGAATCCGACTCGTGTTGTTTGCGATTTATTCGGATCGACGAGCGCTGCAACACTCAATAATGAACTCTCTAGATAAGAATTCGATTGTTTCGTTTGGTTCAATATTCACTCGACTGATCGACGTTTATGGCTGCTGATTGCGATACGTAATTCGTATTCTAAATTATTTTTCAAGAAGCGTGATAATTTTACGTTACGTTACACGCTGCAATTTTCTTCAAGACCGTAGCTAAACGAAAAATTACCCATCTTCTCTGAATATAGCTAAATTTTCCACTTCGATTTCATCGTTTATGAGTGTTCTAATGTTAACGCGCTGATTATGCGCCAAGGAATACTCCGTGTACGTTTCTTAAACCACGCGATTCACTAAAATTCATGTGAATCGGTAATAATTCCAGTATCAATTATGCTAAGCGATGAATTATATCCTACGGAGATGGTGTCACTACCGTAAAAATATTCATTCTGCATCAGACCAATTGATTTTGTGATTTTTTATGAATGAGATGATGGTAACGACCAAACGCGCCGTTCATAAAATTTTACAGTAAAATTAAAAATGTAATGACATCTATGTTCAGCTCTACTTGAGCACAATCATAAAATAATTTATCGCGAGCGCGCGAAAACATTAGCGGAAGTCGATCTGCGCTTCTGTGTGTGTATGTATATAATAAACTCATACACACATACACATATATAGAACGTAAATGTTGCAATCTGCGCTGTGCGGCATACACATATGCAACATTCCAACGACACTGATGTATAGTTTCGTTCTACAAGGCTACCATCGTTTCCAACTCCAACCGTTATGAAATGAAAAAAAATACGAGGCTCACTTCTCATTAAATTGGTTTATTAATTATAGGTCTCCTTGCTATTTTACTTACATTTATGCACAAAAGGTGCGTACGAGTTAGCTGTGGTGGTTCGTCGTTAAGAGCTCGAATTTTATTTTTGTACTAGGAGGAAATAAAAATTCACAACCCAAGCGATCTGAAACTTTGATCAAATAAATTCCAAAGTTTGTGTTGAGAGAAAAGTTCCTCTACTTAGGGATCGACAAATGATTGTATAAGTTGCGATGGAGTTTTTGAAACTGCTTATTTTACATGCGCATGTATACATACACGACGGATTATTAATACGACCCTTTCGCACTTACAAACGTACTCACGTGCACCCAATTCTCGATGGTTATCTGTGAATTTCTTTTATTTCATTCTTTGTTGTCGCTGCCTATTGCTGTAATACGAACTTGTATTTACAAGCTCTCTCGTCAATCTCCCGCTTTTTTCTATCGCTTTTACCAATCAAATAGACGTTCAAATGCATACAATCAGATTTTTCATGAAATAAATTTTGTCTCATTAAATTTTTCAATAAAAAAAGTTGAAACAGTTAGACAACAATAATCACATTGCAAGAAAACATACGACATTAAGCGTTAGATGATTTGTTGAATTATCTACAAATGTATATATGTGGTTGTCCTACTCAGATACAAAGGTGATATAATACATTTGCGTCTTTATCGTTGCAATTTGCTTTTCAATGCAATAACCGTAATAACGAGGCGACGCGTCGTCTGCATAACAGCTGAAACTTTTGTTGATACGTGGTGACGTTTCGAATCAAGAATGAAAACGTGAATATGCGTGCGTGAAAGCGAAGGCTCAGAAAGAAATACGAGGATGATAATTATTAGGGCAATTTGAGTTGACGATGCACAAATACATATAATACAGAACAACATTGTGTCGTTTGCAGGCGTGGCGAAGCTACACGTAAAATGCGTTAAAACCCTTTCGTCGGTGTGTTATTACACAAACGACGCCCATTCGAGAGTCATTCTAAATTTCGTACAGACTTTTTCTATTCATTGCTGCTACTTATGAGTGCAGCGCAACCAATGAAATGGAATATTAGACAGAAATTTCATCAATTACATCGAGAGATTCAATGTACGACAGCGACAAAGTTTGACGTAAACGTAGCACATGCTACACAAGTCGAATCCACGTGAAACTGCATATTATACACACAAGCAGGGCAAGTATTGTACGACGACTGTAGCGATATTCAGTGACGATAAATCAAAAGATCTGATGTTATGCGACACATTAAATAGCCTTGCATCGTATTTCACGAGTTGGAACATTGTTGGATCTACGCGAGTGCTAGTCAGATTTGATGAAAATAGACATGTGTTGCGATATACCTTACTACAAGAATTTGATTTGCAAACAAAGCATTATAAACCTATGTAATTTAACTAAATAATGTGAATATCAAACAAAAGGAAGCGACAATTTTCTGGAAATTAGCAACGACGTTGAAAGGAAATAAATCACACGATCGAAAGAGAAGAATTCGCCAACTGGGATTACGAAAGAGGTGCGTATATGATATTTTTCATTCGCGTTGGCAGTCGCGGAACAATCGCGCGCGGCACGCAAACGCGACAATGGATAGTTGTAATTTTCAGGGTCAAATCTTGGCGTGGTTTTACATTCCATCGCAACTCTTACGCAATTCGTGTAATTGTTTATCCACGAGATATCTATGAGAAACAACTTTCTATACGTACATGCGTATCAAGACGGTGGATATCTATTTCTGCGCCTTGAGTCAAAGTTACGATTTATGTGCTCGATTCGTGGTTGACACTGATAAATATGCAAATTTCTTCGATGCAATTGTATCGAGTCCTTTTACTGAATTAGTCTTTGCTGCATCGACTAGCAAATAAAAATGTGCGACCAAAAATGAGCCATATGGTAAATGCACGACTAGGTTGCAGAACATGGACTCTATCATAAACGTGCACTTGATTCACAATGATCATGAAAACAGCCCTGTTATTACTTGACATGGTTAGCTATTCAATACATTTCATAAATAACTTTTTGAAAATTTTTCGAGCAAGATCCAAAATTCAGGGAGTAAATTGAGAACTATCCACTCGAATTAAATAGCAAACTGCATCGAAATGTGATTTCGTTCGATACAATGACGTTCGCGACATACTATTACGTTGTAAAGATGTTTTTTCGGCTGTGCATTTTTTCACGAGCTCATCTCAACACTGATTAAAGTAACAACAGTGGCGAATCATAAATTTGCGCTGATGTTATCTTAGCTCGTTCACTACTGCAGCTCAGCAAGTCGATGTGGATACTTGGCGCTCAACAGCACTCGCCACGGAGGTTGGTTTATGATAGTGGCTTTTAGTGACTAGTACAATATACAATAGACATGGATTCACGCGACGCAATCGACGAGAGGCTATATAGATTGTCAAGGCTAATGATGATTTTCAGGACGACCGATGGGCGCATTGTTACTTATGGCTCTTGCACGCGCACTTTTTCCGGTATGATAACAAGATAATGGGATTTGGCGAGAAAGTTCATAGTCCTTTTATCCGCGGTCTCGAACGTGTACACCTCATTGTCCCAAATGATATACTAAAGATATTTACGCGTGTAACGACTGCACTGCGATCGAGCTGTCACAGTAGATAAATGCATAAAATATCGAAGAAAATACTCCCACGTGCGATTCGCAGTTCGTTTAGCCGTCGATATCTACTATCGATCGGTAGAGTGGCGGCAGCAGCATCGTAAATAATATCCTCTGCCTGCACCAATGGGCCTGTATGTGCATAGTGGAGCGGCGTGCACAGACGGCCAGCGCTAAAACAGGCCCCGTGGCATAATGACAACATTTCTCGTTGCTGAGTGCGTGTATTCACGCCCCGATGTGCTTTTATGAAGTCATAAAACTCATTATTTATAGCAAATTACCCGAGTTATTACACATACGTGCATACGTATTTGTCTTGCATCTTTGGGTAATACGCGCACACATTCAGGCTGCGTCGGAATAAAAAATGTATGCGTATAAGCGCGTATCCATAACACGTATTTAATAGTTAATACCGGGCGTCAAGTTTTTACTTCGGATAGTACTGCATGTGCAGCTGCAGCAGACGGACTGTAGAGAGAGAAAGAGCCAAAGATAAATATGAATAACGGCCTCAGGTACCTACCCCCTACTATATATATATCTAGTCTTTCTACGCCCAGTTTTCAAAGGGATTCATGTACGTCCACGTACGACAAAGAATTATCCACAAATTCAAAATATTTCCTTCTCTAGTTGTGCGTTTAAGCTATTTTAGCTTTGCTTTGTAAACAACGATTATTTAAATTTAAAAATTAAAGTAAAAATATCGTGCAATGAAGTCTAGATAATTTGTTGAAATTTATTTTTCATCTCTTTTTTTACATAACTGCAACAACAAAAATTGCTGTATCCTGTGTGTATCATGATATTTCCTATTGCAAAAAGAAATCTCCCGATTATTAGTGGTATAAAATAAAATAATAAGCATCAGCCAATTTTCTTAACCTGTTTTTAATTAACTTGTATAAAATCCACGTGAAATTTTTGCTATACAACAAAAACTTTGGCTATTTTAAAAATAAAGATGAAATCCTACAAAGTACAAAAAAAGTAACTATAGTTTTGCAAGATAGTGTAATTCAATTTTGATCAGACTTTTTTTGTTAAAACATTCAAAGATTTGAAGCAAAGATAAAATGTATGCTGTCATAGATAAAAAGCGCTAAGAAAGAATCGTGCACGTGAGTGACACTCCTTTCTGTTGACTGTTCATCTTTTACGTGCGGTAATGTATGCGAAACTGAAATTGACTTTCTCTGCGTCGTGCTCATGCAGTTATACACACACACACATACACACGCATACGTGATGTTTTTCGTGCATGTGAATTTTGTAATGTTCGTCACGCATTTCTATATATTTACAATATGCATGGCAGGAAGAGCTTCATTCATTTTTTTGCTCTTCCTCGTGTCCTCGCTCAATTCAATAATAAGCAAAGCCGTGCACCTTTTTCTGCTTCTTACTTTTTTTCTTTATCTTTCCAACTGGTCAGTGTATTAGCAGCATACGCTACAAGTTTATAGAAACCAGTTAGTCTCGGCGGCAACATCTGCCGCTGCAGCCGTACAGCATCGGAAGCGGCCCACTCACTAGATCATGGCGCAGTACGTGCAACTGCACGGGAGAAGCAGCGCTGCTACGCAAAACTGATCGACTTATAAACTCTCGCAAGTACATAATGACCAAGCGGGAGGTGCAGAAAGATTATTACTCGCGCATGGAAAGTCCTATTGTGCTCGGTGAAAGGGTTGCTTGATTCAACGAGCGTCCAGCGTCCTGCGCAATAAGCCCCAAATCGCAGCTGCAACTCGCTTGCACGCGATACACCCGGGCTCTCTGCAGATAAGGATGATTAGACAGTTTTAGCGCATAAGCGATGAGCGTGATATTTCCTGGCTCTGAGATTTAGCACGAGGAGCGCTGCGGTACGTCTGCGCGTCCGGGTACGCTGGTAGCTTAAGCTAGCTCGTGCAAGGATTACGCGCTGCAGGAGTTAGAAAGTGTGGCGATAAGTGCGAAAAATATGTTTCGTCTCTCGACGCGTGATCTCGGATTGGCCGAGAAATTTACATGATTCAGCACGCGTCGTGCTTAGCGGGATGGGATTAGGAATGGGATCGTTAAAAGTGCCAACGCGCGCACTCCATAACGCAATCACAACACCGTATCCCAAAATGTTTACACGAGCCTGCGTATCGCATAACTCAGCGTGTGTGTACACGTAATGACATAGGCTCGCATCGAAGCGCTCGTTCAATCGATCGGTCGCGCAACGAACACATACACTCGCTAGCATGTATAAGTAAGCAAAAGCTCGTCATCATCAAAAATAATTGCATGTAACGAAACGAAGCCAATTGGCCGTGCGCGTAATAATAGTCGTGCATTGGAATATCTCGCCCGCAGCGAGCGTGAAACTCAAATGTTTTTTTCAAGGCGCGCGCGCGCGAGCGGCATATGGATGGTGCTGCGCGACTATATTCGTACGGCGACTCGACGAGCGCGTGTCGTTGCAGCAACATAACGAGTTGTAAAAAGCCAGAGCACCAGAGAGAGAGGCAGAGAGACAGAAAGAAAAGGACCGCATGGCGAGTCCCGCGCGCAGAGTGTCATTACACCCGTTCGGAGGTGTGGCGCAAAACTTTTATACGCAGCTCGAGGATCGCCCGGCTGCCGAGACACGTATAAGTGGGTTTCGAGGTGAACGGATTTACACCTATAATCGCGAGGGACACATTCGAGCGATCGGCAACAGATGATGTGTGTAATCGATTGGATTGCCCGCTGCGCGCGCGCTAGCTCATCCATCTCTCGATCGTACTTCCTACTTATGCTACAAGCGCTAATCACCGATCCCGGGGGAAATCTCTCGTCCAACGTCATTTTTATGACTCTCTTAGCTATTAACCTCGTGTCTAATCGTCGCTCCGCTAGAAATGAAAACGTTTTTCGCTTTTTAAATAATTAAAGCTTTACCAAGATGAAAGTTAGGTTTTTTGCAAAAGTCGTTGACGAGGCGAGGATTCTGGTGAAAAATTACACGCTGCACGTTTTCGTTTCCAAATACTCCTCGGCAAATTGTCGACTTTTATAAGCTGCAGGACGAGCTCGCATATAATGTATATTATATATTTTCTGTACGTTTGCCGCAATGGTGAAATCCCGGAAAATAAATAAAGTCGGCACGCGAGTGAATAATGTAGGAAAATCACTACGCACCAAGTATACAAATTTTTCACGTTTCTTCGCACACTTTCATTTGCGGTTTTATTTGAAAGTTTGCCGAATAAAATGTCTTTGGATTACGAGTAATTTTGACTCGAGGAATAGTAAAGTGAGGTAAAGAATTGAATGCAAAAAAGATTAATAATTAAGGCAAGTAGCGCCATTCAGAGCTACTGGTAATATCTATAACAGGATTAAATAAAGGCTAATCCTTCATAGTTACGGTTGAATTGCAAGCAATTACCTCCTGAATGCTGCCTGTATCTTCTAATATACCCCTTAAATTAAATTATTATAGGTTGAGAAAAAATAGTATCTAATCCTTGAAGTTTTTATTGAATCTTAAATGCATACCGATCAAATATTTTAATTCTATTACACGTTAAAAAATTAAATGAATAATAATCATGCCCGTACATAAACAATTCGAGCCAAGTCAAATGAATGTTCACTGGGTATGAAACGCACTACTGATTAAAAATGAAAATATGTTTTTGTTAGCTCGTAAATACTTTAGTCATACAAATTATTCCCCCTAGCCACATTTTACATAAGTACATCACCCAGGTTTTCATGCACGGGTATAGCACGACAAAAAATGACTTTAATATTAAGCCATCATTTCATGTCATTATGCACGCTTTTTACAAACTCATCGTTCCGTGTATGGGCCATGGATTTTTCAAGTGCAAAAAAATCATTATGAAAGATTAAGCCGAAGAAAAATTGAGAATATATGCATTTTTACATTGCTCGAATGAAAAATACCGGCAGAATTAATTAAAAATTAAGTGAAAAAAATTATTTAAAACTGTTACAATACGCGTTGAAAATGAGCAATGGGGCAACTTCAACTATGTCTCCGTTGTAGTGACATTGCAAGCGAAACTGGTATATCATTATATTTTTTTATTATTATTTTTCTTTGCGCTAGACCCAAAGTCGAGTCTTCGGCGCTGCTACACCCCGCATGAGTAAAAACATGCGCATTGATACGCACCCCTTTTAGCCTCGAGGTCCAGTCAATTGAAAAGCGATTCGCTGTCATCGCAAGCCCGATGGCCCTTTTATTATGCTACGTCTCTTTTATAGCCATTATATTTCATTTTGCGAAACAGCTATCGTTATTGCTGTATTACCGTGGCACAAGTTTATTGGAAAAAAATTATCTACGCTTTCCCGTTTAATTGATTTTTAATGCAGCCACGTAAAGATAATAGGGAGCTTCTCAATACTTCGCATATTTATAAAAACATAAATGATTCATTGACTGTTAATTCGAGCTATCCTCGAGTTAGTAAATCATTCGGCAACAAATATTTTCTGTATAGCTAATTTTCCCTTTACGAAAACATGGAAAAACATCCCCTTAAATATGACGAGCCGTTGAAAATGATTTATATACTTTTGGATTCAATCATCCCCATAAACTGCTAGCACGAGCCCCACTAGTCGCGCCCGAAAATCCATTATCATTGTAACTGAGCTCGGTTCTTTGTGTCAGCTGTTCGCGAACTGGCTTGCATTGTCCTAGCCAAAAGCCGAGATTATTTATTGCCCTGGAGGATGACCACCGCCGACGACATGTGCGGAACGCAACTTGATCATCGTCGACATCGCGTACATTAGCCAAGCGGGTTCATTATGGTGTGTACGTATATATGTAAAGCATAAATAACCCCATTCCATGATAATAACGAGTATCGCCTCGAGTTCAAACACGTTTATACGTTATAGGCTGTCTGCGACATTGTACAATACCGCGATGGTACAGCTTGTAGACACACGGCCACGCGTCCGATTATTTGTTAACGAGTTATCATCTTTACTCGGGTCGCAAGCTGAACGATTAAGAATTTTACGTGTCGTAGCAGCCGTTATTGTACGTAGACAATTGCGGGCTTGCATTTAAAAACGACTGCAGTCCTAAACAAACTGACATAATGTGCTTGAATATTAATGATTATGCTAGAGGGTCTGTGTCGTCGGTAGATATCAGCTATCACTATTCCCACAAATTTTCTCATATTTTATGACTGTCGTATCAAGAAATTTGACACAAGTATGCTTTAAGAAACAATCATAAAGTTTTCCAGAAAAATATGCGAACCCAGTTTGCCCGTAGTGTGCACGTATACTACGCTTATGTCGGTAACCCATATAATACATAATACACAACATAACCGTGCACTCAGGAAAATCTACATATCAAAGCGTGAAGTCGTAAAATTGTTAACGTATCTTTCGCGCATTTTGTTTCGTACGTATTTGTACTCATCGGGAGTCGATAAATTTCGGATTACTTCGTTTAACAATTTTTCACGCTCCAAGCGATCGTGACGAATTTTCCAACCGGCAGTCTCGCTTCAGCTCGATTATTTCACGTCAGCTGCGAGGCTTGAGGTGCAATGACCCTCGAATGAAAACGTATATCAACGATACGCATAGAGTACCGATTGTATTACAAGAAAATCCAAAAGATATCTATGATGGGGCATTTAAAAAGTAGTGCATAACAACTTGTTGGAATTTCTTGGGACTATTATTTCATGAAAAATTAAAAAATAAAGTTTGCAATTTAAGTAAAAAATATCATCCCAATCACAATTATTGTGATTAGCAAGGTTTCGATATCGGCTAAATTTAATAGACTCTGAAAAGCATCATTAGTTGCATAATTTATTCTAATTCAAGGTTTGATAAAATCATAATGCATCTAAACGTGGTAGCGATAACATCTTGCTTAGAGACCGTGCGTAATGGCGATAAACGAACTTGACACTCGCAGACAAAATACCACTTTTGATACACAATAGGTTCGGCATGACCCTTCCTGAATGGAGAAAAAAAAGTCAACTGCACCCTAAATGTACACATGTATTTAGCGATCGCCCCTTCGCTCGAAAAAAATGTGCTTTTAAACACGGTGACGCACGTGGTGGCCGCTAATTTGAATCGAGTCAATGATTACATTGAAAGTTTGAATCGTAGGCAGTGATCGTCGCGTTTTACAATGCTTACTCTCGCGTGAAAAAGTAACGAAAATCTACATTTATGATTGACACGACTGGTGAAGTACGCACAATTTTTCGTTCGATGCGCGCTAAATAGTTCGTATAACATATATGTATCTGGGGAGGTGTGGCGGTTAACCGGATTTTTTTTTATTTTTATTATAATAAGATGACATGTAACAGAAGTAACTTATGATGTATTTAATATTCAAGTACAGGATTTTTGTCAAATTCAGTTTCATTATCCAGGATTTCGTTACACTGATATGAAGCGCAACTATAGCGTGCTAATTCGATCAATAAAATAAGAGCTGATGACAAGGAACAATAAAATCAAAACTCGTCTCAAGAATCGAGTAAAAATATCTTCAATGGTCAAATAAACCTTTTGCAGCAGTACACTGTTAATGAGGCACTAAAAGCACAGCGCATTATTAACTGTTCGTCAGCCTTTTCGGTCGACATTCTACTCCACATTATAACGAATGCATATCCTCGTCGCGCATGCAAGCCTGCACGTATTCGAAAAGGCACGCAAGTTTGCCAAGTGAAGAGTGAAGGTGGCAGTGGAACGCACATGCACAAACACCACGGCGAACTACTGCAACGGGTAGACGACACCGATAGGGCGGGCGCTCGGCGCGGCAGATGTTGCCGGCAGCTCGCAGCGCAGCTTCTCGTTCGTTGCTTTCTTTTGCCCAGCCTGAAGCCATGCATTCTCTACATTTTGGCTTTCTACATGTGAACGCAAAACGAAAAACAGAGCCACGCCGAGTAACCCTTTTTCGAGCATTAAGTAGCTCACGCAGTAGAAGGATTGACTTGCGTTGGGCGACTTTGCTCAGACGATTCGAGACAGCTATATCTGTCATTTCTTTCGACAATCATTCAATTATAGAAAAAAAAGTGTCTATCGATCGGCTTGAAAAATACATAACTTTTACGGTGTAATCCGCAGCAACTACTCTTCCTTCCTATCCAAATAATAATTTAAACGATTTTACAGACTGTTTAAAAGGTTTTCAAACTATTCATGCGATGTCTGTAGTAAAATCGTAGATCCGATAAGAGCCAAAAATAAAATAAAAAATTAGAGAGCCGGGATATTGTCGTTTGCCAGTGCATAATGCAGGAATAAAGCGTGGAGTCGCGTATAAGAATCCAACGATACGTGAAAAAGCTTCGTGAGAATCAATTTAATCCCGCCGAGCCGACGTTTTACGATTCCGCATCGAGTGTTGCGTTGTTTTGCATAACGGACAAAGCCATAGGCTACGTGCATACGAACTATTATTATAAATTCTTCGCAGGATCAAAGGAATTTTATACTTATAATTTGAGTACATCTGTAGATTGTTGACATATGTGCGTCTAGACTAGTGAAAATTTTCAACTGACCATAAACTTAGATGCCCATATTCTTGTGTAAAATTTACTCACGAGTTTGTATTTTCTCAACTTCCAAAGCGCACACTTGCTATTGCGCAACGTTCTTATTAAATCAGTTTCAGCACTCGAGCATATTATAGTTAATAAATTTACGCTAACCGATAAGACTTTTTCCAAACGTGATTTTAAACTTTAATAGCGCGAGTGAGTGAAAGCTGTCTCTAGCTACTTAGATACGTGCATTTGAAAATGTTTTCAATCGCATACATCGGTGCGTAACTCGTGATCAATCGGAAAATAATATATAACATTATTTCAGTTTCATACTTTGCCAATACTTTCACTTGGATTTGAGGAAAAAATTCTATGTTCATGGCAATTCCCTTATGCGTGCAGTGCTGGTTTCGTCAGGCGTCAACTTGAAACGGATCTTGATCGTCGCTTATTATTTTTCTAATCATTCACGATGCTCGTTGCAAATACATCTGCAAAATCATCTACCGTCTCGAACGTCGCCAAGGCTTGACATGCTGGCGTCGGATAGGCATCAACCGATCGCTTCGTAATTCGCTTGACAAGGAGCGCAGCTGACCTTATATAGTTTAAATATAAACCGCAAAGGGCTGCTTCAGCAGCTCGCTTTGACTTTTCTGCGAACGGCACATGGAACCTTTTAGTCGCCTGTAATTGCTCGCTCGATTTTTCCGCTATATGAAAGGCTTCATATAGAATTCATCTTTGCTCTTGGAACATTGTAATTTCACCGAACCCATGTAATATATTTCTTATTGTCAAACTATTAATTAATTGACTAATTGTACGGCAAACCGTATTATCTCAATTACTTTGGAAATCATCTTTTTCGTGGCTAAAATTCAATATTATTTTATATGTTATATGTATAGCTAAAATTAACCGATTTTTTAATTCAATTATCTCAAAAAATTTTATTTTTAAATAATATTATAGAAAATATGTGCGCTACGATAAAACTGCATAATTTGAAAATATTATTGAAACGTGAAGCAGATACTTGAACCTTCAGCCGTTGAATTTTGTGGTTAAGGTACTCGGCGCTCTTCACGTTAGGATTTCTGGTGGCGACGTTGTATGGTTTTTTAAAATTTCCGTGCTGTCATAAATCGTTTCCTTCAGTACGAAATTATCAAAGAGTTTGACAACAGAAAGAAGTTTTCAACGACAAAATTGATTATTTTTATAAAGCATTTGTGCATTAGGAGTAACTGCAATACAATTAAAGTTATGGTATATTTCATCGTAGCAAATGTAAATTTTGTTAGTGTACTCTCAAAGTGTCGAAAACTTGCGAAAATATAAAAGCGTAAGAACCTTTTGTGCTTATTGGAATCTTGTCACGTATTTTTTGAATCGATGACGCATCAACGGAAGCAAATTTTCGATAAGATGAAACGTGAATAATTAGATCGACGTACGATGAAATTTTGCTGAAAAAGATTTTCGCGATTATAGAAAAGGACTAGAAAGGTACTGCCGGGTTTATACATCAGTTTATTACAGTTGCGGCGTTATAGTTGGAAAGCCGCAGCGATGCAATGTTACATTCCGGCGGCACACGCGGAGCATAAAATGTTTCTCGCAAATCGGCTTACCATTATGCTTTACATATCTCGCGTCGTAATTTCTATGGGACACGCAGAGCATGTGCGATATCGAACCAACGTATACTATATATGTACGTACATACATATACACTTGAAAACAACCTCTCTTTCTCGACTGTTGGCTCCACGGCGCGCCGGATTGAGTGCACGCCGATCCGCGCGCTGCTCACGTAGAGCACATCGTTCCGGATTTCGAGTATCTCTTCGCGGCGCGATGCATTCATAACCAGGCATCTTTTTTCTTTTTTTTACTCACCGAGTAGATCGCTCGAAAACTGCATAACGTACTTGCGCCGCACTCTTTCTCGAGTATCGAAATGCGCTGGCGAGATGTTTTTTCCCGCAGTTTTGCATTTAAAACGATGAATTCAAATAAATGCAAACGATATATTCATAAAAAAGAACAGAACTTTTTATTATGAATTTACCTGATTATTTGCTAGGCATTAGTTTCGTCGAGCTCGTGACGCGCGAGAATATCGCTCGTTGCGAGCTTTGAAAAGACATATGGCCGAGTATAACGTGATAATACACTGAACTCAAGTACCGCACCAGAGTGGAGTATGCAAAACCGCTATACAATGACACGATACATTTGTATGCGAACTCAAGTTCCAGCGCTGCTCAATTAACTACGAATTAGAACACGCAAACTCGTCGCAGCGATTTCTTTCCTGCATATGTTATGATAAGTGCGTATGCACGTATAAATGTTCTAAAAAAGCAAATGGACAAAAGCGAAAAAGGGGAAGCCCCTTTACCGGTCAAGCTTTCCTTTCTAATGAAGCGTTTATTCTCTTTTTTTCCAACCCCCCGGGACAAAATTTACGCGCTCTCCCTTGATACCCGTGCACGCGTATTGCTCTTTTGTCGATTTGCGCACGCAGACAGTGGCAAACTTTTTTTAATTCAACGTAGTTATTTTAATTGGAGAATCGTACAAGTATGCTGCTTACTATATATCATTGACTCAATTCAATAAGTACGCGAATTGAAATTTCAAAGGACGAGAGTGTAGTATTTCTCAAAAGACTTTGGTTAAGTGAGGTGTGACGCTAAAAATATTCAAAGCAAAGCGCAGAAGGGATATTATGGTTAAATTTTTGAAATTTTATTTTTTAAGAAGTTGAAATTGTCAAGCCATGACTCAAGCTACTTCCTATGTTATTACTCGTGTACATATGGGTATATGTATTTTTCTTATCGCTAACAATGGTTCTTTAATTTTTTCTGCTTCTATATGGAGGTGACGTGAAATTTATTTGTCAGATTATCATCTTCGTGAAAGCAAAAATTTCACCAAACGAACCATGTGTAAGAAGCGCAGGAGTCTTTACACGCTAGAAAAAGTCAAACAGAAGCCAGCGATAGAAATTGAAGAAATAAACGAATACACAGTTGGCTTATAATCTATCGTGGCTATTAAAGGTAATTGAGCACGCAACCTCAAGCCAGCAGATGTACAACGTCGGATCCTTGCCAATAAATGTCTAAAAGCCAACCATAATTCTGAAACCAACGGTAGATAAACTAAAATCGCGCGAAAACACACGAGACACGTCGCCTTAAATAGGGGAGCTATGTATATTTTCATGAGTTCATGATTACATAAAACAGTTATCCAGGTATAATCAAAAATGGCTATTTCTCATAGATTCCATGAATGCATAATAACTTGATGTCGACGTGAATAAATATTATTCGCGCAAATTATCAATAAAATGTTTGAAGAAACTTGAATTAAATTCGATTTGATAGTCAGGTAAAGAATTTCTGAAACTGCTAGTCGCAACCGAATAACCAAAATAAGAAGTCCACGCACAAAACGTCGCTACATCACAATATTAAAAAATGAATGCTGAATAATATATCGTAATCCAAGGGCAATATGTCAGGCACAGGTGTCGCAGCTGCATTGCAACTTTTCCAATATTCAACTCAGTGCACGCGCTCACGCTGTATGTATATAAACAGGTCGTAATGTAGGCCGCTATGCGAAAACGAAGAATTTCTCGTACGTGCAGGGGAACGTAACATGCGCAGTGCCAGCTCAGCGACTTGCGAATATTTCATTTATACGCCCAAGTCCATTTTCCAGCGTCTGGACATATTCGTAAATTAATTAATAATTCTAAATAAAATTATTTTGCACATCAAAAGCAGCCTTTGAGTATCATACTTCTGCTATAGGAGTGTACTTGACTTATTTTGTCATTGTCAACTAAAAACCCTAAGTTCTAATTACCCAAGGGACAAAAAAATATGTTATATTACTCCGAAGTACGTGCAAAAATTTAGAAACGCTCGCTCAATACGATCGAAACATTGAAATTACAAATAAGCAGCCTATTTGCTTCATAATCTTGTTTTACCTATATTTACTTTGAAAGAGATAGAGATAATTAATCATTACCACTTATCGCGAATTAAAATTAAATAGCCTAAAGGCTTGGTAGAAATTTGCTCTGGTATAATCTTTTATTAATAGGTTCAAAAAATGATTGTTTACGAGGTCAATCCAATTACGCCGATGGCTCGTCATTGCACTGTTGATTACTTGAATTATACATTGAATGCTGATACATTAGATTCGCTTCGTAAGATCAAAATTCTTTAAACCCAATGACATTAAAACTAATTTATAGTTAGGTTGAAAGATATTGCAATCAAGTTGATTTTAGAATACCCTCAGTTTTTTTTCGACAGATGAACTAAAAATGACCAAAAATATGCAACATTTTTTGTAGTATTGTTAGTTGCATTAGCTTTCATCAGGGCAATTAAAAACTTCAATTAATTTATTGCAGTTCAGTACTTTCTAAATCAATTAATCCTCTAAAAAAACACCAGCAACTAGCATGCAGAGTTAATGTTTATCATGATTCGAGTCTAGCTCGATCAATCTTTTTACGAATTTCTTTGTTTTCGATATACTAAGCTTCTACAAGTGTTTTTTACACTAAAATGGCAACAATCATTACAAAAATTATGTATATATACCTGATATTTGAATACATCGTCATTTAATGCTTTTTCGGTGAAATGAGTGATGAAGGAAAACGAATAATTTGTGGTCTAACGAGGATAAAAGAACTGTTTTTTATTCATTTCAGAGTTCTGAAGATATGCGAATACTGATAGTTAAATTTGAATTCTTTTAATCCGCGGCTCAGCACGCGTGGCGTAAAAAATATGCGCTTGTATTTGCAAACGCGCGAGATTTGTTTAAATTTAAATTTAATATGGATCTTTTAATTTACATGGATTCAAAAAGGATACCATTAACCTTGAAAATAGTTCATAAGCGTCAGATTGAATATAACGACGCGTGAAATTTTTAAAATGTATGGAGAGTCTAGACATTGCGTATAACAGCAAAGCAAGAAAATAATGCCAAGCTGACCCCGAGCATGTCATCACACGGTAAAGCAATACCAAAATATCTGCGTGGTAAATGATATACACCAAATATAAGCCCAACCTTATTAAAGCCTTGGCTGTTGTACACAACCGGATGCTCCATTAGTAATTTTTTTGTTTTGCGCTACTTCCGTACATTTTTAGCTCCTTACTCGCAGAGAATAAAAGAGAGATAGACACTGGATAGGGGTACTAGTGCTGTTCAGACTACAGTGGATTACACGAAAATGGCTTTATACTTGCGTATAGATGCGCAGCTTCCTCTGCGTACGTACAAGTCGCTCGAGAAAACGATAATTACGGCGTGGAAGCTTCGAGGAGAAATTGGATTTAGCTCTTTGGGATCGTTGTAGTGCACGCGAATGTTTACGATTTATGGGGGTTTTTTCGACGTAGGAGTGTACTATAGCTTAAAGTGTTCCATAAATATCATTGCAATTTTAACTTTCCTGCGCTGAAACGTCGCGTGGCAAATTTTGCCTTTACAACGATCGAGTAAATGGCTTTAACGGCAGATCCAGACACAGCCTACTTTCAGTTTTATGGATATTTTTTCGACAACTCACCTGAAACAAAAAAGAAATATAAAACGTTAGTTAAAAAACTCGTTTCAATTATTTATAACAATTAATTTTGATTAATAACGAACTTTTATTTCAATAGGTAATTTGCAATTGAAACATAATCCCACTTTATAAATGGATCAAAAGAAATTTGTATTTTATTATCGCTTTTCTATTAAAGTGGTGAACATGAATTTTTCTATGGAAAATACTTGCTCTCTACAGTAGTGCAGATGAGTAAGTTCAAAATAAATATTTAAACGTTCACTTCATCAAGCACTACGGCTGATGCACCCATGGTCTCTCGAACTGTTAAAATATAAGTTTTAAGAGCTTATGTATCCAATTAAGTGAAACTCCAATAAACGCACAAAGCACTGTCAAAAAAATTAATATTCGGCAATAAAATATGATGGATTTTGTGGAAAAAGCGTTAAATTACGAACTCGCAAGTCTTTGATAGCAATTATTGTTTGAGGATTTTTATATAATTTTATAGATAGGAACAACGTAATTGCAATGCACTAAATTCTATATGTAGTTCCAGCGTGAGAAAAGTTTAGCTCTACTGCAAAGTTCTAATAAATAATTGAACTTGTAGATCAATGCTTACAACAGAATAAAAAAGCAGTACTTTTATACTTTTAAATATTTTACCAAAGTATAAGCAGATTCTAATTTTATTATGTACGAAAGCAGTACCGTCAAACTCCACACGCTTCGAAATCTTTGAGTGGTTTGCTGCCTAAAATTTTTATTATTTCTGTATAAGGGAAAAAGGTACGAAATTAAAATTTTACTCGAAGACCTATTCTCGACGAAATAATAATGCAGTTTAGAACGAGATTTATGTGATATCGAGTATTGAGTACATACAATACTGCCACCCTAAATAATGAACAGTGATATATTGCGTCATGCACTATTTTAGTCAATACTCTATGTGACAATGATTTTTGATTTATTGTTCACGCTACAAGTAAATTTCTTACTTCTGATTTTTTTTCAGTGGAAGCTCTAATCTATAATGCAAAAATGTATATTTGTAAATTGTATCACTCATGTTATAAATAGGAGATCATCGTTAACAAGATACCTTTCAAAAAATCCCTTTTTAATTATCTTTTTGATTATTATTGTTTGAGTTAATAGTGTCAAATAATCCTCGCAAGTTGTATAAACTGCAGGTATTTAAACAGGAAGCTTGGCAATACGTAATACGCTATAAAATGTATCATCGACACCTTGGAATAACCCTTTGCCCTGTTAGGCGAGTCATTGTAAGGACAATGGATGATTCATAGGCGCATGAATGAAATAATTGAGAAGTCATGCTTGATAGCAACCCAGTGCCTCGACCAGAAGATTTATTCGTTAAGACGTATACAGCAAACAACATGAATGATCACAGAAAACAACATGCTGCAATTTTCATGCAAAAAAAAACGAAACAAGACTTTTCTATATTATTGGCGCTATAATGTGTGCGAAAAGGCGTCTTTTAAGAGGCGGAGGGTCGTTTTATTCTGCATCCAGTGTATGTATAGCAGTACGCGTGTATAAATAAACGCGTGTACATTGTGAGTCATACGCACAATCTCGCAGGCGCGTGCAAAAGCCTCATTTCTCATAAATCATCCTGTGCCGTGAACTTCGTACCTCCGTTCTCCGTATGTGATAGTACCTAGCGCGTGTTTGTCGCGCTTCAGAAAGTGAAAGGTATACTACATACGCACTCTGGTGTGTTACGTTTGTGTGAGCAAAATATTTAAAAATTTATAAAAGCATTCATGTTGTCATTTTCATCAACGCCATTGTGCGAAATTGTAAAAGCTTTCAAAGATGTTTATTGCAAAGAATTGACTCCATTTTTTTGCAATTATGAGGGAAAAACATCAGGGAAAGAATTTCAGAGTCAATTTGACAACGTCGTATCGATTTACGAGTAAGATATTTCGATCGAGCTAGTTTGAATCAACTCAAAGAACATGAAAGTAGCTCGTCTTATCCAGCAGTAGTTCGCGTTGCGACTCGCGAGCGTTGCATATAGCCTAGGCTGATGCTGCTACCGCAAGGCTTTAAATATGTAGAGTGACCAGTGTGTTGGAATTTATGGTGACGCTCAGCACGATGCTTTGCCATATACATATTCACAGAGACCGTGGCAAGCGTGTGTGGCTGCGTAACTATTTATGCGTTTATATTCGCAACAGTCTGTGCACTCGCAGCGACGCTTTACTCTATTTCAAGCACGCGGTCCTTTTCGTAGAAACGAAGAGTCCAAAGTGCTCGCGTACGGCCATTTTTGAGGTACGAATAATACTGTCTAGTTTTCAGTCGTCTTTAGCTGGAGTATAATTAGCATGTAATTAGATGTACTGTTAGATTAGCGTTTAGCGCGTAACCAGTCAATTTTGCATCATCTCCCGAGACGCCTTTCCAAACGCGAGCCTCTATCGCTTATGTGTACAGACAATCGCTCAGAAAATAGATTCAGTTAAGTTGTCGCTACTTGGAAATGCGGATTACAACGCATGCATAAATGCATGTATGGACGAGCAATGTTCGAATGGCTCACTCGTATTGCTCGTTCGATGCACTGCAGCGTTGTATTCGTTCCGATCTGCACCAACTACTCCAATTAACCCTATTTGCCCGACAATATGTGTGCTCACATAGTGCGTGTGTACGTATAGTCGCGTTACACGAAAACATTTCCAACGAGAGACATCGCTCGCTCGCGCGCGAATGCGATAACGGCTTCAATTGCTGCTACTGCCTGCGTATAGAGTGTATGTGTGCGCATATCCGTATGATAGCACAGGCGTGCGAGGCACACGAGACAAGGCCAGTTCAACAAAGCCGTTTTCTCTCGCTCGTTTTTCTGGCCAGCTTCGTGCTGTATATAATATATACACTTCCAAATCGAGTCCGTCTGCACAGGCCAGCGATGACCGATGCTCGCTGCACACGCACACCATAGCTACACTCGACGCAGTGGCTGTATAACGGCCAGGCCGGGCGAGTGAAAATCGACAAAAAGAGAGTCCGATGTGCGTATGTATATTTATAACGGATCGAGCCCTGAGGCTCCGTACGACGCGTATGTTTCGCCTTTAGTGTGGCCCACCATGTCCTATTGGATGAATTAAAAGGGCCTCGATATTTTTTACTCATTGACAATTTTCGATTTCGGAAATTAACGCAAAAGCAAAATAGTAGCTTACACGTGCGTAAATATTAATACGAAACCGAACGTGGGTTGGAAAATATCCATATAACTTATGGCCTGTTGACTGATTGACTCGACCCGTTGTTATATTGCGGCTATCTAAACGTCAACATATATATACGGCCACAGCCTCAACGCACTATTTTTACCGCGTGTAGGCCGTGAATGTTACGCTGAGATTTAACAACGCACAATACGCAATACGTACTCATGCTGCTCTGACGTATGAATAATAAATAAATGGAGCGTGCAAGAAATCTGTAATTATAATTATAATTTTTTGTCGATATTTATAAGCCAATGGAATGATCATTAATGAAAAAAATTACATTTCATGATACTAATCTGTCAAGTATTATAGTATCTGGATCTCTTTTATAGTCAATAAATTTTACATTCTATTCAATAGTTTGTGATTCCGTAAGATCAACGGGGTTTATAATTTCTTAGCTGGCGAATCTGCGTCGTTGTGTAGTTTGATCGAGAATGAATAATATTATATAGGTCGATCCGGTTAGATGAGGTACCAATATCAGACAATGTGAAGGTAGTCATACACACACATATATATTACATTCGGAGCAGACGAGCACGCGGGAATGAAGTATTTGCCCACTGCATTCGGAGCCAAAGTTTCGTCGTCGTCGCATTTATTATAAATAACTTTCGAGTCGTTGAACTTAATCGTGTACATACATCATTGCGACGAAAAAGAAATATTCACTTGGGACGAGAAGAGGTTTTTCATGTCGAAAAAACGGCAAGGCAGAATCAGAATTACCATTCAAGTTTTTTCTCCGCAAAGTTATGGTAAATAGAATATTTATAGACTGGTACTATCCATAGCGAGGTTCATGCGTTTTTTTTCTAATTCAGATATCTACAAACAAGCAGCAGTAGGAATGATTTATTCTCTGGTTTTCAAAATGTAAAATAGTTACAAAACAAAATCTATTTCAAATTTTTGATTATAAACTATATCGATCAGATAATTTTGGAGATTGTTTTTACAGACTTTTGTAGGTAGAATTTTTCATGGTAATCGATTAACAAAAGACAAAAAGGTAAAGTCGATTAAAAGCCAAGTTTTTGTTTTTAAATAAATATAAAGAAACGTCGTACAGAGCGTCCATAAGAAGATCAGAAGACGAGTCTCTCGCGACGCAAGAAATGTTATCTCTGCTGTTGCGCGCGCTGCTGCAGACCTTACCAACACTCGAGCACATATACAGACGTGAATCGCGCCGCACATATGCATCGTACACTCATATACACACATGCAGGCGTATGTATATAAAGAAAAGAGGAGAGCGAGAAGAGATGGCTGGCCAGTTACAACGTGAAGCCGGTTCGAAGGAATGCAATGTGTGGCTCTCTCGGCTCTCGCCATGCCGGCCTTGTTTACAGAGAAAAGAGCAAGAGAGTCAGAATCTCGTATGACGCACGTAAAAAAGAAGTATTTTCAATCGATACACTATACATATACGACGAGGTGATAGACAAGGACTCTCAAAGGGCTAAACAGGAAATTTCATTTTAATTCTATGAAAAGCAGCGAGACCGCTGGAACTGGAGGCAGAACGTGAATTCGCTCATGGGGATTTGCGCTTGGGCGTGCTTTTTATAAAATTGAATTGAAAAAGTCACTGCAGCGCTGCTAACGTTTTCAAAGTCTGCGCGCTATTCAATGATATTCGTAAATTGCAGTTTGTTTATTTTTAGTAAAATACGTTTCACTGCAAATAGAAAAATATGGAAACGTTATAATTTTTGAGGATCAAGCGTTTCATTTCCATAGTTAGCTTGTATTTGTATGAAAAAAATTACTTCGTGAAATTAATTGTACTAAAAAAATGTACTATACAGAACTTCATAAATAAACTTCGTAAATAAATATCAGGTAATATAATCGCGTTTTGACTTATATTATTTTTGTTACATTATTATGTTTTTTAAATAAATGAAGAAATTTTAAATCTTGATAAAATATATTTTATATCTATACATCTCGGAAAATTTTCTGGACCCAAAAATCATTATTTAATTAAGTTTAAAACGTGAATATAAAATAGCCAATTTTCAAATTTCCTGTTCTCTATAAA
Organism: Trichogramma pretiosum; assembly: GCF_000599845.2. NCBI lineage: Eukaryota > Metazoa > Arthropoda > Insecta > Hymenoptera > Trichogrammatidae > Trichogramma > Trichogramma pretiosum. The sequence continues at coordinate 377,984 of NW_019640801.1, forward strand.
AAAGCTTCACAACTTATGACTACGTCGAATTACGATCCTGGAAAGCAACTAACGCGAAACTACACATGATTTTTCGACGAGAGGATAAGCGAATTAGGCACAATTTTCTTTAAACTACGAAATAAATTTATCTACAAATCAACAGCATTCGTACGTAGTATCCTGGATGCTTAAAAACTTTTTCTTGTTTATAAGCAATTAATCGAAGTAATGAAAGTTATGAGGTATCTATTAATACCTTCAATATTTTACGTGACTGTTTCTGCGAGTGCGAAATGATTCGTTGAAATCAAATCAATAGTTCAGTAATTATTCAAATTGGTTTTCACCTATGGTGTAAAATTAAAGAGAAAACTTCATGACGACCCATTAGACAGTATAATGGGCATACTTCGAGGACGCTTATTTCAAGCACATTGTTTCAAATCAGCAAATAATGCTCTGCCATTGCACTCGAAAGAAAAATTATCTGGCGCATTATACTCGTGACAATACTAAAAGAGGTGTTGATTCTAATTAAGCGAGAATAAAATGCTTTTCTTTAGATTTTAAATAAATAAAAGCTTGATCGGATTTAGCTCTCGATAAACGAATATAATACATGTGGAAAGGAGCGACTGGTTCGATAAACTAGCTTTTAAAAGATCAGCGCGGAAAGTGAAATAGTAGAGCTGAAAGGGTAAATAACATGACCGTGTATACGTGTGCCGTTGGTAAAATGCACAATAGAGCTCAGACGCATTTTTGCGGATTAAGTCGGCTCGCTTTGTTACTATCTTCTATCCTCCCTCTCCCTTTTCCCTCTCCACATTTGTATTTTTTTGCAGGGACTTTGAAAACCATTAGGAAAAATATAGGGGTTAATTGTGATCCTAATCGAATTTAGAGAAAAAACCTGTGGAGAAATCACAGCTGCGTAAATATATAATCTTTTCATAAATATTTTCAAAAGATAGTCAAGCATTGTGCATCGCTTTTGATGTTCACATTTAATATCACATAGTGAAAAAAATATTCGCCCGCAGAAAACATTGAAAATTGAAAGAAAAATATAATTTTATCTAACGAACGCAAAGTTTAGCGATTATTATTGCTCGTAATGCAAAAGGTCATCTATATATATGCGTGCATTAACAGTGAAAGGGAAATTACAAGCAAAGGGGTTCATTATAGAGCATACATAAGCGTAACGCTTAGTGTGAGAACTGTATATTACGGAAAAATTGCACAATGTTAATTAAAATCTATTCACGCTTATTCGATACATTATGCAATGAGAGCTTGTAACTGTTGTTATACATAGTTTTGACATGTGAAGTCTTGTTATACTGTTTTCAGAAAAAAATATTTACTACTTAATTATTTATAACGATTGGATATAGTTTGTAATTGCGCTTGAATCATTTAATTTTTTATTAGATAAGTAGATTTCTGTAAATTCTATTTAGGCATAAATTTCGGCAGAAAATTTATATTTAAAGTTTTAAAATTATTAATAATAGAGGAAGTATACAGCAAAATAATTGGTAAAAAAGTATTATATATTTTTTGAGTATTTTTCTTTACAAACATTATAAAAAAAGTTTTGTTACCTTATATGTTTATATACCGGAAAATCTATATTTGAAATAATACCAATCTATTGATGTGATTTATTGAATATACAACAAATAAATTTTAAAATATTGAAAATTATTTCAGATTCATGCACATACAAATTTCAATATCCGGCTGCACTCGTGCTTTGAAAAAGTCATGGGTATTATCAATAATAAGATACTGAACAGAGTGATTTTCTCAGGTAACGAGACGATTTCTATGTTATAATCATCGTCTTTGGACTTTATACTCCAAGCCTGTGTTTAATTGAAAAGAAAACTTAAAATTTGTTCTATCAAAAGCTATCGTAATAAAGATCTGTATTTGACGTATGATTTTCGCTCTTCTAGTGTAGATCAATGGCCTCTGTATAGTCTCACTATTATTAATCTTACGGTAAAACGTACGTGATGTCATAGACGATATAGATTAAACAGAATAATTGCTGTAAATTCAATAAAAATAGTTATCAATACTTCCTCTGTGTGGCGAATACCTTAGAAAAATTATTAAACGAGATTAGCGGCCCATCTGCCAGAAAAAAGTACAACTCTGGCGCGCAGAATTTTTTCATCTCGTCTATCTGCAAACAAAAGCGAGATCTGATTTATATTTACGCGCTCCTAATATTTACGATCTCGATACCGTCGTTGAACCCTTTTTTTATACTTTGTGCCAGATCTACTTGCACGCCTTTATACACTCGCACCAACGCACACGAGCGTAAGCGTGATTACGTCTCCTCCATAGAGTCTGGCAAACACAGTTGTTACTATATATAGGTATTTTATTCATTGACCGATTCTAGATGTCTCAAAATCGTCTCCTTACAGAGATGCCTTCGCGTGGTTTACTGTTCACGTATCTATTTCTGCACATAATACAACAGTATGGTAACAAGTAGAAAAAAATAAACCATTTACACCATAATTACTTATCCGAGAAATTTATGAAAAACAGGTGTACAAGAGAATAGTTAATTAAGATTTTTTTTTCTATTATCAAACATTTATAAGCAGAGCAAGTATTATGGCAGCATTTCATTGCGCTAAGAAAATAAATATTTCATGAATCAAACAAGTATTTTTATCATAAACGAGTGTTGTAAGCGTAGCCTGTTGAGTGTATCATTCCCTCAACTAAAGAATTATCATCTTTCGAGTCGATATTCAAAACAAGGAGAATAATATTGTCCGAAAAAAGGATCGTTTGAATTCCTCGATGCAATAAAAATACTGATTCGTGTACACGGTGATTACAAGAATTATATCTCTTGTGCCGCACGTTCCGTTTACCGACTGAAGCAATGAGCAGTCGTACACGATAGACATATACGTTACGTTGTATATGCGCAATATGGAAAAATATCGAGTAATTGAGCGAGCAAGAGTATACTTTTATTCGTCACACACATAGATACACGGCAAAGCTTTGGATGCAAATTCGCTGAATGCGTAAACGCGTTGCTATACAAAATACGCAGTGCACAAATGTACGCGCCCGAGACATATCAGATTTTGCAATTGCAATTGAAATAATTCTAATTCTGTTGGCGTTGTGGAGATAGGATTTATCCGTCGTGTTATGAGTTGCACAACTTGCTCCGATTTTATTATTTTGTACTATTTAGAAGGCCAATTGTACTTCTGTAACCCGGACACGCTCAATATTGTTTTGTGCCATAGCCTGAAAAAGCCGTCGCAGTTTTTATGTATCCCACCTATTTCGAACTATACCAATCGCTAATTACAGTCGTTAGATATTCGAGGAAAATAAACATTCATGTTTACAATGTTGCAGTAGAGTGCGCTGAACTCGCTAATGGCATTATGCTCGCTCGCGAGCTGAGAGCTCATATTCCCGAAACAGCAATCGCACTCATTCGCGCGACACTGCTTTAGCATTAACATCTTGTCGTACAGGAGTATATGCCTTGCTCTTCATCTTAATCAAGGCTGCTACCAGCATGAACTGACTCGCGTCCTCGAGAATATCTCGCGAATAATTTGACTGACGCTCGAGAGTCTGTTTCGCTTCAAACTTCCCGACGCATGTTTGGCTTTTAATAAGACAAAAGTTTGTAGGGATGTGGATTAACACAGTCATCGTCGTTGTACGCACACATATTAATAACTGAAAAATCGAGCAAATAGATTTTTCTTGACAGGAGAACGTCGATGTCGAATACGAGGTGACTGAGGCTATGGCCACTGATCTACAGACGAGTCTTACCGCTTTTCTATACGCGGTGACTCATACATCGTATACTACAGTTTTATATTTTCATCTTTGCGTAATACCCCAGCGATTCCACAATATAACGCTGTCAATTAATAAGTATGATCGTTATTGGACTTTAGTTTTTCTGAAATACATACCGCAGAGATGATCTATCAACGATCACATTCCAATCTCGAATGAATTGTCGCGTCTTCTTTCTGATCGTTAATTTACATCGAAATTATGGCTTCGTGTCAATGTTTGGTAAAGCGAAGTAAAGAATTACAAGAATAGCTTGAAAATCGTTCCTTTATTGAACGAGACTTTGGTAAAAGATTTCGAGTGTATATAAAAGACCTTAAAGTCTACAGTCGCAGAAACGTTGGAGAATTTCGAAAGAAAAACGAAAAAGAGACGATAGTGATCGTTATATACGTGAGCGAAAAAGAGGCGAGAGCAAAGATGAAGGGGAAAGAGAAGCAGTTCGAAGGTTGCAAGGGTCAGAGATTCTCAACTGTGAGTGCCTGTACAGAAATTCACAATTGCAGTGGCTTGGCATAAAGATAACAGCTGAGTAAACTAAAATGTGCCACGGCATTTTTGGATTTTTTTTTCTTTCTGCGATCGATGGGAATTGGAATCGTAATTTCAAGTGCTTATGATATCGAGGATGTAGATTGTGAAATTTTAGTGGAGCTTGTGGTCACTTTACACGTTGAAATAAAGATAAAATTATGTTATTTTTTCAAAAGCTAATGAATCTATCTTGGCGATAGTCATGACAGATTTATCTTGTTCATTCATTTGAAAGTAAAGTTTCAGCAATGTGATAGCTTATTGTAAACTCAGGAGACTTGCGCGCTGATGCAACTGATCGTTTATTTTTTTCTGCGAGCTATTTAACCACAAAACTAGATGCAACCACACATGATGAAAAAAAAATAATACAGATCACGAGTATCGACTGTCTTACGAGTCTCTGCATCTCTGAAAATCTCTTCTTTAGCTCATTTCTCGTCATGATATGTTTACTCGCTCTCGATTTTAGTTAAATCGAGACAGTACCTCCATGATCATCACTGCTTTTTTGCATTATACTTTGCTTCTTGCTTCATTTGGAAATATGTGTTTGCTTGACAAAATCGATAAATCACTACGAATATTTGTATTCTTATTTGAACTTTGATTTTAAATAAAGGAATTCTCCAAGCGGGAGTAGCTTCTACCTTTTACTCGAGAGACGATTGATGAGGCGATTTTTCAGATTGACATACGTGCCAATAGGATAAGAGAATTCAGTTACACTCGTGCAGCACGTATATTCAATAAATATTACATTACGCACCCACCACATGCGTATTTATCGTTTGCAATTTGTAAGTTTCAATTTCATCCGGTTCGCGTGGCCAATAAGTTCTAAAAATGAAGTGAAAAATGGGAGCTCGTTTAGATTTTGGAACGTGTTTGTTCAATCACGCGCGTGACCCAGAGATCGGATTCGAACGTCGAATAAATTGATTTTTCTTTTCTCCGCTGCACGACTCTTGACTACTGAGAATAACGCAAAATAAAAGTCAATCTCTAAATATTAGAAGATGGGACTGAAAGAGACTTACGTTAAGCGCGTATAAATGAGCGACATGAAAATGCATTTATTGATCGTTACTGAGAAAAAGGTAAGGAAACGGCGATTTAATAATATGACGTCGATTGAACCTGCCGCGTTCTGGTCTGAAAGTAGAATTTTTTCTCAAGACCAGAGGCTGCTTCAACTTTGATAAATACAAATCAGCGGCTGCAATAGCTTTTCCCGCGAAACGAGTCATGTAAGATGAGTGTATTATACAAGTGTACACGAACTGCCTCGGCATTCCCTCGCGTGCAGTAAATCTTGGCTCAGAAAGTCAGAGGCACACGCGTGCCAGGACTAGAAGTTCAATTAAATAAAATAAAACGCTACTTGTAACCTCTAGCCGATGTATATATAGACGCGTGTATAGGTACAAGTTTTACAAGTCAAGCGCTACCGATACAGTAAAGTTTAGCAGCCTCCGTGCAGTATACGTTTACGTACCTGTATATGTGCGAGAGTTCAGCACGGAAGTTGGAACGAGCGCATAGAGACGTAACAAATCGAAGCCGAGTGCGTGTGCAGCGGGACGATGCTGCACAGCGAGAGCAGATATACGGAAAATTAATGTGGGTCATGTTGCCCGAGAGGTTCGAGCGAATAAGACCGCGCGAAAAATTCCAATAATATACCCCAACGTGATTCGGTGCTTCTATATGTACTACACAAGGTATATGTTTGCAATCCCTTGCGGACACGCGTCTACGCGCGAGCGCAGCGTGTATACCAACGCGAAATTCAATTTCTCGTTTATAAATGCTGACGCAGAACATATTCGAGCGCTGTAAAAGTGACTCGGCCAAACGTGTACACGTGGCGTTAAATTGCAATCAAGCCGGAGGGCTCGTGCCGATGAGAGCAGAAACGTTATTATCAATATAATCATTATTATATTTTTCTTTTCTATTATTTGATTGGACGAATAACCGTTAATGTAACCAGATCGACGTCTTAATTTCCCTCGTGCCATGCATTGCATTAACGAGCTCGTTGATTACAACACACGCGCGAATTCAAGGATTCGATTACCAAATGCGCGAGTATATATAAATAATAACACGTACATCGTCGACTGCACGCCGAGGCTCGAGCAGATATATTTAGGCTTGGCGCGCAAGGTAAACATTTGTCAAAGTTTCTCGTGCAACGAAGTTTGGAAAAAAAGAAGCGAAGAAACAAAAGAGCGCCCTGTGCTGTGCTTTGAAGCCTGGCGCAAATTTTTCAACGCGCGCATCGCACACGGCGAAATAATTTGCTTTGGTCAATTAAACCCGGGTGTGCTTCATCATCATCATTGTGCATTTCCTTTCTCCGAACAAGAGCTGCCACGTCCAACAGCAGCACCGCCGCCACGCAGTCAAATGAATCAACGAGGCGCAATCGTTAAGCCGGAGCACAGTGAGGCCTTTTTTTCAAGTATCATTTTCCGTTCGAACAATCGCAACGCGTGAACAGTAGCGCGTGCAGAGTTGCGGAGCACAGCTGAGTAGGAGAAAAAAATTCAGCAAGAAAACATCATCATCCGCATACCTTTTTAATTCTTGCAGCGAGACGTATGTGCGAGTGTGTGTGTGTGTGTGTGTGTGTGTGTGCATTTATAATGTGTATACCCACGCACTCAAAATGCGCAAAAGGGGCCTCAGGCCGGGATACCTCTTACTCGTACAGTCCGTGAGAAAGCGTTAAGATTGTAGTACATAACAGTAGCGCGCGTACGAGCCGAGTTACCTTTTTCTTAGAGAGCGAAAGAGAGAGAGAGAGAAGCAGACGCGGAAAGGAGCTGCTAAGAAAAAGAAGAACTGATGCCCAGGTGCACCGTTCTGCGCGCAAAGCAAAGCAAACCGAGGCAGCATACGTGTTTGTGCGCAGTGCACATCAAAGAGCTCTGCAGAATATACACATACACACACCTACATATCATCGCCGTCTGCGTATGGGAATTCATTTCCGGCATATTCTCACGTTGTTAATTCCTTCCGTTTGTTATATTATATGCAAGTGATTCTTTACGATGCGAAAGAATCGAAGAATAAGTCGGCGATTCTTCGGCTCGTGTGGCCCAGATGAGAAGTCAGCTCGGCTCTGGCGCATCGCATGCGCGAGAATCAGCAGAAAATGATGATACGTTGCCAAGGATCGGGGAAAGGGCTATTACGACAAAGTCACGATGGAAAGTTCTTGCCTCGGACTAGTTTCGAATATATGTTTATAGACGTAGATTCGCTGGGCAATTTTCGCCAGATACTGTGGCCTCGTGACGAGTACACTTTCAACGCGTCCGATTCGAAAGTATATTATTTCGAGACAATGGCTGAGTTTTTTTACGATTAGCTTATTATTAATAGCAGCTCTCGATGATGCCCAATCATTTCTGCGCGGATACTTAATGTGCATTGACGACTTGGCCATGTGCGCCTATTCACCGGCCAACTGACAACTTTTGAATTATAATACGAGACAGACAAAATAATCCGTACACCTCATGAATAAGACTTTTTAAAATGCTGTGAGTGCGCGAGCAAAAGTGTATGTGGTGCATACATGGCAGTTGCAATATCTTACAAAAAAGGGAAACTTTTCCTATTGGTCACGTAACAAGAGACGTTCCTATTGTCGAGGACGCGACGTGACATGCGAGTCAGATTCAATGCAGTGTCATGCCTTAACCCTTAAAATTAATAAAATATAAAATAACATTTCTCGATAAATTATAGTATTAGAGATAAATTTAGGTATAATTTCCTCATTGGTAACCTAGTTTTCACCTTGAATATACATATATAAACTCAAATACAAAAATATGAACTGATTCATGCATATATTCATTCATGCTGATTGGTGCAAAATAAACGAATATTTCACAAACGGCATAGAATAATATAAGAAAAATATATAATGCGTTTCATTTCATGAATATCCGTTAATTTTCAAGTATTTTAATAAGGGACAAAACGTAAAAACATACTAGATGATGCACAACGTGATCTAGTCGTATTTAAAATTCAAAAAATGACAATGGCAAATGAAAGAGCTCATTGCTTACGCACACAGTATGTAATAATAAGTAGTATGAGCATCGATCAAAGGCGATCCTTCAATTTAGCTTTATCCAATCAAGCGATTGAACACATACGCAGGGAGGCTATCGACGGTGGCAGAGTCATAACAAGCTCCGTTCGATTAACCGCACGCACGCGAGCTCGAGAGATCGAGCGAAATTTAGTTTCTGCATCGCACTGCACGCATCGCGCCAGGATTAACGAGCTAAGAGAGATGATGCCGGTGATGCATCAATGCCACGTAGACGTGCACGACCCATAACGGTTACTCACGCACACATGCGCCCATATGTCTCCCACTGTTTTCATATTCGACATATAGGTCTTTGAACGCTGGCAAAGTTGAACTATTTTTAGGTTCTAATCTCGGCTCCCAGCTCTATTATCATATTTAGTTTCAAAGCTACATTGTTTCTTCGTAGCTGCGACCTAAAGTCGGTTTCGGTGAAAGAAAATTCTTTGTTTTTTTTTCGAAACCAAGTATCAAAAATGCGGGCGAGCGCGCGTGTGTGTATCTAACGCGGCGCCAGCTCGAAGTTAGTTCAAGATTTCGCCACAACGTACTCGATAGTCCGTTTCTTTCGTCACGGATAAAATATCAGAAAGCGGTTCGAAAACGAAAACACTCGGCCAGTAAGCCGTAATTTTCTTCAAAGACTACACAAACTAAGTCGATACGAAACGAGAAGAAACTGTGGGCAAGCTCACTTTTTTCTACTCGATGTATCCTCCTAGCCTGCGTATACTCGTGAGCGTGATTTATGCAACAGCCCTTTCCTTTTTATTCCCAGTCGTACGTATAGTAATTAAGCAATCATTTTGAATTATACATATCCGAACTCAGGCAGCAGCACGACCAAACAAGGCATTTTTTCACACGTGTCTTTATAGCATGAGAAGCAGCTGACTGCACGCACAGAAATAGCACGATTCGTACGAGGCTGCATCCCTCTGTTATTTTCTGGAAACTCGAGTTTGAATTATTCGTTTTGCGATAATAGATGGATGTTAACAGCGGTAACCGAGCTCGAAAGTCCCTTGGCTGGTGAAAAAAGCAAGTAAGCCTGCACAATAAGATAAATGAGATGCAAGACAAAGGAGGATAAACGTAAGGTCGTAAGCCTTCACGCGCATTGAAACGCGTTTACAAGCTACCTACTAAACGAGCGCGCGCATGATATAGAAAGTGCATGTGCGCGTGTATTGGCCGCGCATTTCTTAATTGCAGCCTCGGTCTCGAGCCTAGCAATCGAATTCGTGCGCGAATAGGCGAGCGCGGCTTGCGCGAGTGCTCGTTACTTTGTAACGCAAACAGCGTGTGCAGTGCGTTTTTTGCAGTTTTCACAGTCGATAGCCTATCCAACATTTTCAATCGAGAAAGTGGCACGTTTCACGCCAAATCTATCTTACTTTTGCAATCGCGTAAATGAGATAAAAGCCTTATCCATCGCTTCTTGAGCAATTTCAATGGGAATACGTGAATATCGAATTAAACGCCTTCGTCTAATTTCCCTGAACATAAGCGTTGCAGCGTGTGCGATTGAGTTATCCAGCGGTCTACGCATGTTTACACCTTTACTATATTCAACGTATACGTAAATAAACACTTACTGTGCCGTTTCATTAATTTTCTACAAACAGCGCTAACCTTCACTTTATGGAAACAAATAACTTGGGAATGAAAAGTAACAAATTTACACATCGCTCGAGCACCGCCGAATGATTTTTAAGATACAGTTGTAGAGTATTGTTTACCTGAAATGATTATCGTTCGTAAAAAAAAGAATGCGATAAAAAATCAATCTGCGTAAATTATTATCAAGAGCAAGGAAAAAAGTGAGTTCTGCTTGAGCAATTCATTCGTCCAGTACGAACGTCGACGAAATAGCATTCGTAGACCGTTCATGATCTATAACTTTTTAGACCGCATAAATGAACAAATCCTTTGCACCGAGTCATACCAACGTGCCTGTAAGCTCGTATGCTTGCCTGCAGTAATTAGAAAATGCGACGCTGAATACGCACACGCGTAATATAATATGAGCATACGCTTGACTTTAACCTTTCACTCGTTTGCGTGTAACTGCAGCGAGTCGAGCTGCAATGCGTGACCGCCTTTGCGGTAAAAAATATTTTGCCTCGACGCGTGGCGTATTCTCAAAAAAAAGAACGCGCGCCAACGCCATGATTAAAAGGCTGATTTCGTAAAAAATGTCAGACGAGACCTTGAATTTCTGAAAAATTGCGTCACAAAGGGGCTTGTAATTTTTCATTTTAACGCCACTGGCTAATTAGTGACAAAATTGCTTGCTGATTTTCATAATATTTCAAAGATTATTTAAATATTCCGGACTCGGGTATGTCAAACTTCTCGAAATTCAGTAATGTATACCTGGAAGAAGCAGCAGGAGCCGTACCACCACCTCTCGTGAAAAAGTGAGGTAAAAGGATCTACCCTTTTGCAGGGCCCAGAGCAAGTACACGGCATGTAATGACCCTCTATTTAATACGAGATGCAGATATCGAGTCTCAATATATCCGCATGAAGCGTCCTCCTCTGGGCCACGAACAAAGGCATCATTAAACGCGCGATTCTTGTTACTTACCGGGTCTGGACATCTTTTGCTCATTCATTTCATCCTTTTTTAGAGAGAGAAAGAGAGAGAGAGAGAGAGAGAGAGAGAGAGAGAGAGAGAGAGACGCTCGTGAGACGTGAGCAGGAATAAAAGAGAGTCGCAAGAGCTCGACGACAGGTGTGTTTACGGTCGTACATTTTTGGCTACTATTTTATGGACGCGCGATCTCGTTTTACCGAAAATTCCATTTGCGCATCCCACACGAGCGGGACGAGCCGTTTGTCTACTTAGGCCACCTTCCGCGTCGAGTGAAAAAGATAATATATTATAAGATATTCATCGATTAATTTGCGTAACTATACAAATTGCTAATCAATAAGTCGCCGGCATTTTACATTCACTCTTTATGATTCATTCGCATCTGATGCTATTTTTTGCAGACGCGCGTCAAGGTAGATCTATATTTCACAAGGAACAATGATATGTACGTGATGGTATAAAAATACAACTGTTTTATTTTTATTTACTCGCACAGATACCTTGCCTGCGCGACCTTTCGACCTCTGTTACTTTTTTTTTCCTTTTCTCGGGTCAACGGAGTTCCAGACTCCCTCGAGATGATTTGTACCGATGACTAGTAGTAGCTTCCGCATCAATACAACGTAATTTTTCCCTATAATTTTATTATTATTTTACGTGTACGCCATTGGCAATCTATCTTTGACTACATTTGCGGTAAAAGTAATAAATGATTTACCCGGTAGTCATTATGCATCTAAAATATCGTGCGAGTGCGTCAATGCTATAAAGCTTGCTACGCACTGAAAAAAAAACTACCCGTACGATAGTTCACAAACGACTGCTACATTTACGCCAAAAATTGCACTCTTGAAAAGTATCGATGCTCGTCGTAGAAGTATAGTGAGTAATTTTTAGCCAAAGTAAAAAATCAATATTACTATTTGGTACGCCACTACGCATCGACAGAGTGCCTACCGTTCTTACTTCTTTCCGTATAGGGAAGCAACAGCTACTATCTTACTGTTTGATGCATGAATTATAGCGTAGGTAGAGTGGCTGCTGCAGTTTGTACTGAAATTCAATTTCGCGTTTATTGGAGTAGAGGCTGCGGAGCGACACTCTCAGCTCGCGCACCGTTTCAGGACGAAGACTCCTGCATCTGCTGTGTGTACGAGCTGCGAATACGCTGCGCGCGCGACTGTACGTGAAGAAAACTTGCTGCACGACGTTCAATTCGTCGGCAAGTGCGCGCCAGAGCACGTGAAACGCCGCAGCTCGATCCGCGTCGTAATTGAGAATTCCCCTATAAATATTAAAGCGAGACTCACAGGGCTCATTCGTTTTTTTACATTCTATTTCAATGATGATAATGATATAGTAATTCCAATCCTTTTGTTCTCTGCTTCTCTATCATCTTCTCGCGGCCAAATGTATTAACTGTCCAAGGTAAAAGTATATGAGAAGCCTTAATATATCACTCTCGGAGTTGCAAACTCGAGTTCCGGCTGATTTCTTTTTGCTCTTACTCGGATTATTACTCTATCTAAATTTTAGATTGTAATACGTACGAGTTCTGATCGAATCGTTTGGTGAATATTTGCATAAAGGCTGTATTCTGGATCTTTTAATTCTCATGACGTGAAATAAAAAGAGTTAACTCGCGAGATGTTACAGCTCAGCTTAAGCGTTGTTAAAAAATGGCACAATTGTATTATGCTGAGAACGAGTGGTCGTATATGCGCAAAGGATAAAAATGAGTGTCAAGCATCGGATTGACTTATCTGGTCGTTGTCATCATCGTTCTGACCAGGAAACGTCTCATCTTCCTTTCACACGCAGGCGCAGACTCGTCTTCTTGTTCATCCCCGCAACGACGACTCGAGAGCTCGCTCGATTCGCGCATGCTGCAGTAAATATGCCGGCGGAAGTGCTTTTCGCTCGATGCTTTCTGTAAGGTCGTGTCCTTTTATCGCCCAGCAACATCGCTCGCATTAATTAATACCGGACTAAAACACATTACCTAACTTATTGCCTCGCTGGGTGCCAGCTTGTTTCGTCTAAAAAAAAGTACCTCGGGTATCGACAGTGGCTTTCGTACATAGACATATTGGACAATAAAGTATACAGTGTTAAAAGTCGTTTTATTCGCTAAAGTGTCCATGCCTCGAGCTCGTGAAATGATAAAAAACGTTGCTTTTTCTCACGTACGTCTTGGCTGGAAAGGCCCGAGCGAGTTTTTCTCTGAGTTTGATAATTCACGGTGGCTTGTTCAGACATTTTTTTTCTCCTTACCGTAATGCAGCAATCCCGTTTGAAAATGTGTAAATATCGTAAAAAAAGTACTCTCGAGCAACAATACGACGGTGACTCGAGCGGCAGCGGCAAGTTGTACGCGATATTATGACGGTTCGCTGACGTGTAGGTATTATTACGTAGATACATAGACGTACCGAAACCAAGTTGCAGAATAGCAAAGTAACTGGATAATTTTCCATGTAGCAGGCTTTTATACTCCGTTAAACGCACTGTACGGGCTGCGCTGCTTGTTGGTCTGTTAGCGTCGAGACTCGACTGTCAAAAGTTATGTTTATCGCGTACGTACGGAACGGAGCTCGAGCTTTGCGGTTACTCGCTACGGCCAGTTATGACATTCGTAATATGCAGCCAGTGTCCGTTGGCGTGCTCGCTCGAAGAAAAAACACGCGAAGCGCAGTCATTAGTCGCGATCGATCGCCCAGAGCGTTAATTGCAGTCCAAGAGACGAGATCGATCGGGCATATCATCGCGTACGGCTAAAACAATAGGCTCCAACGTACAGTCGAATGCAAGTGTCATCGCAAGGCATTCCGTGCACATGTAACGTACTCACTCGTGTACGTGTAAACCGAGGCCAAACAGAGTATACGTACTCGCTAGCGCATAGGTCTGTTTGTAACGCGCTCGCAGTCTCCGAGAATAACAAAGCCCGATAAGATGCGGGACTGCTGATTGAAATATCATTTATTAAACTGGTAGCCGGAGTCGGAGCGCGAGCCGATCATTACAAGCACATCCTCTCAGCGCGCATAATATTTCACGATGCGCGCTTGCGCAATGCCTCTAAATAAATCTAATAACATGCAGCGTGTGCGTATTATATTAGCTATACTGCGGTCACTTAACACAAATTTCCGCTACATTAAGCGTGCCTTTTTACTTTCGCCTGGCGAACGATGCTTGATATGAAATATAACGCGTATAAGCAGCTCTGCTGCACCGCATATAATGTGCATGTGTAACTCCTGATCGTGCACGGCGAGTATTTTACCTGCATAATCGAGCCTAGCTCGTACGCTGCACGACTTATGTAAAAAAGTTGACGCATATATACCGGTGTTATCATCAATCGGTTCGATTACGAGATACGCGATTGTGCAATTTTTCTCGTACTCGATAGATTTATAGTCAGTCGCGCAGACTCGCTCTCGCTATCGAATGAATACGAATTTACCTGAATGGGCACCAGCGTCCGTGTCGGTCTCGCCGTTTCGCTTCTTTTCCATCTCGATCTCGTCGTGGCCGGAATCGACCTCCTCCTCTTTCGCGCCGAGCACGATCACGCTACAATTGTCTATGGAAGCGTGTCTACCGCTACGCACGAGCGATGCACTGGTGCTGCGAGCTAATTTCGTGCTGTGCGTTCTTCTGATTAAATTAGCGAAGCTCGGCGTTGTCACCAGATGCTGGCGCTGTTGTTGCTGCTGCTGCTGCTGTTTTTGTTTCTGCCTCTGGTTATCGACCATCACAGATTTTGCGTGCTCGCGCGTTCTCACTTTGTTGTTGAGTAGTTTAGCCTGAGACGAGGTGGCTGTTGCGCCGTTGTTGCGTCTCTCGATCATCACGAGCGGAGCCTGATCCTCGTACTTGCTCCTCCTCTTACCAGACGCGCTCTCGCTCTCTTTATTTTTCTCCGCTTCGCTCTTGCTCTGTCGAGCGTTAGACTCTTTACGACTGATCGCGTTGCTGTCTTTTTTGCCCGTGAATCGATTCTGAAATCGCTCGATCGTCTTAAACGATCTGGTACGTTCAACTTTTTTCTTCTGCTCGACGACTTCGGGTGCCTTAAGATTGTTGTTGTTGACGACGAGTACACTCGTGCTCGCTGCTGCCGATTCAGTTGCTGCCTTGCTCGTCTTCGGTGTCATCTCGAACATGCGTGTCAGCGACTGTACTTTACTCACGTTCGAGGCATCGTTTTGATTTTTCGAGCAGCCTGCGTCGTTGTGGAGCTTCGCCAACAGCGTCACGTTCGGGGCCGTCTTGGACTGCGACAACGGAAAGCCACCGGCCAGATATTTGTCCGAGTCGCAGGATATGGATTTGTGGAATTTCGACATCATACTGCCACGGGGCGAATCAGTGTCGAGGGAAACGTAAAAGGTCGAACGACGTTTCGGTGGTTCCGGTTCAGCCGTCACCACGAGTGCCGCCGTCTGCTCTGCACCTAGCATTTTTCACCATTCGCGCATGCACTCCAAGGGTGGATGCTCCTGCTGCGCTTTTTTCACGTCATACGCCTACCAGTTAGATGGTTTTTTTTCATTCTCCCTTTTTTATTAATTGAGTCGATGATTACAGAGAGGAAAGGTGCATGTACGCGAAAAAAGGCGAACAAATTTGACGCAGACTATAATGATAACTACATAGCATATGCGTATGACAAGTCCACTTTTTTCATCGACTCTTAGGAGTTATTTTTTTCTTTATTTTGGCTGCTTCAATCTTAGCTGCTGCTGCTGCTGCTGTCTATAATGAAGCACAAGAGGGTGATCATACGTCTTGCTCGCACTGGACATTAAAACGGGGCACGGATAAAATGATTATCTTCATTTTACATTACAGTGTATTTAAAAAACACTCCACACATATTTCACGTTATTTATCACTTTTTTGATTCGCTATTACACAAGCACGCACGCTTCGTTCATTCACGTCACAATTAAAAATCGCCAAGATCATTGCACTTTCCCGATAATATTGGCATATTCAATAATCTACCTGCATTAAAACGGGCACTTTTTGTTGGGCACTCAAGAGTATAGCAACCGAATGCAACCGAATTATCACTCGACGATCCCTTGGGCGAATAAAAATCACGCTGCAATTCAAACGTCAAAATTACTGACAGTTAGAAAGCATATTTCTGTGTACATACACAAACACATAAACACAAGCGTGCGCACAGATGGTACGCTTAGAGTCGACTGCTCGATACACGCCGACGACTTTTTCTTGCGGTGCGATTCTGCGCTGCCTTGTTCCAACGACCCCAGCGCACTCTATCGACTACTCTGGCGCTTTCAAGCTGCTTGCTGCTTTGCTAACTTGCATCGACTTATGTTACTATAAGATTCCTTTACGGCAAAACGGCACATACGAATTGTCAAGAAAAGATTGCATGTCGTTATACAAATAAGACTCGTGAGGGTTTTTTTCAGCCGCTTTAATTCACGTTATGAATAGCTAAGAAGCATTTTTATAAGCTAATAATCAACCAGGAAAATAACTGAAAATTTACGAAAAAATTCAATTGATGATAACTTCGAGTAATTTTCATTCATCTTCAAGTTCTTGCGGTGCATCTGTATGTTGGACGTTTTTACGAAGTTAGGTAATGCTAATTAGTAATTTTAACTTATTATTTAAACATACGCCTGATAAATCAGTAGTGTTTGGTGCTTCTAATCTAATTCAAAGACACCGACAACATAGTTTGATTTTTGTAAGAATGCAGCTGAAATAACAAAAAATTGATAAAATTTTACGGGTAAAAATCATCTGAAAATCCGGTTATACACAATGACGTTTACGCATTAAGACTAACATCACACGTGCTTCCAATTTCACTCATGCACTAGGAGAATTGATACTCTTGAAGCTCGTCGTAAAGCGTGGTGAGCTCTACTTCCTTTTTATGCATTGCGCCTTTTTTATGCGTGAGAATGTATTTATAAGATTTGAAGCTGTGAAAAAAATATTAAGTTTCACAAATCTGTCGCATCTCTAATATGAATGCAAAAATGTTACCAACTAACGAAATTACTTCGCTGCAGTTGTAAAAAAAGAACTATGTTGTTCGATTACTTTATAAAGACATTTTTAACAAGCTATTTACAAGCATCAATTAAATTACATTTTGATATCCAATTATTATATTACGACACAAAACATATGCGCATTGAAATTATGCTATCTGTTAAAATAGTTTTCTCACCACACTTTGGGAAAGATTCTCAAAACATGCGTTGCCTTAAGATTTTCTCTTTTCCTTGGGTTCAACATTTAATGCGATATCTACGATATGTCGTGACAAGAAAAAGTTAAATGCTCCGAATTACTTTTCGAGCTGAGCGCAAAAAAAGTGAAAAGAAGCTTTAGGGAAAGTTTTATAAAAGATTTGTTGACTAACCAAGAAATATTTTCTTGTGCATTAAAAAGTATGTTTCATAATTTATGCATAATCATATCTATAACTCTCGCCTAGCGGCGAAACTTTCGTTATAGGGATCGATTCAGTGGTAAAACAAATTTCCACTTATATTTTCACACTAAGTCGAAAAAAAGAAAAATGAAACGAAGATTTAAAAGGTACCTTTTAGAATACATTATCAAAACTATTACTTTGGTGCGTTACTTGAATATAAATTTTGAACAAAATTTTTATTAGGAAAAAAAATTCGTATTATTCTCAACTTTTGATATAATTAATTGAGGTAGTAATTATTTAAGTAGTGAACCAGTGATAAAATTTAAATTTCTGATTCCGAGAAAAGTCAAGAAGCAAAGTACTAATTCCTTGAAACAGTAAAAAACCTAAACATTGCGGAATTTTTTTTCCACAATATCAGAAAATTTTGCACTCTCACTCTCACGCACGATCATAGTATGTACACTCACGATGCGAAACAACAAAAGCGGATGACGATGAGTCTTACTATTCTATCGCTGATGGAATAGTTAACCGTATCTTATATTTGTTATTTTCAACCCATCGTTGGTGCTTTAACTATCAGATTATAACGGTACTTATGAGAACAAAATTAATGATTGAATTTATCATAAAAACTAGTTTTACTTCTGTACAAACGAATCTGTTTAGCTATCTTCACACAATATGACATTTTCTCGTAATTATTTTATTTTTGATAAAGACTAGATGAACCCTTGAGTGTTTTCAAAGTTGTTGTTCCTATATCATTATAAAATAAATAATTAATGGGTTAACAAGTTGAGAGATACAATCGCACTGGTGATGTCCTATTTCTTTAAAAAGTTGAGATGAATAATCAAAGAATTAATAATGTTAAATTAATGAAGGGTAAAATTCAAGGAAGTAATTTTCAGTCATGTGTGTTAGAAATTATGAAAATCTGTTGTCCCCAGATTTGATCTTGAAAAGCATGCTCAACTTATTCGTAATAAACACGTTGAAAGAATCGTGGATGATAGTTATTGCAAGCGTTACAAGAATCTAAAAATCTTCATGGGTGCACAGCGGATTATAAATATTTCTCTAGATTGATGTACGTGCAGTGCTTCTAATACCGGAAAATAGAGAACTCGTTGATTTGTAAGTTAGTGATCGATCATCATCCACGCGCTCAAGTCATGTTATTAAGCTGCTCGTTCATTACATAAAACCTGCATACAACGATCGATTTGTTAATACAACGTAAAAAGCTAAAAAACCCTAGATAACAACGTTCACATTTTGTGGTTCGATGATTAGTTTGTAGCTAGTCTTTAAATATCATAATAGTTAACTACAACAAAGAGTGATTCATTACCGTTGTAACGTTACCGTAATAAAGGTTTATGATTTTAATAGGGATTGTAATGTACTTTACCACTCGACTGGATGCTTAAAGATAACACATGCACGCTATGACTAACCTGAAACAGAAAAAAAATATTTTTGATCAGATTTGCTCATTTAAGAGTTTTAAGTTCTCTAGAAACTAAAATTTTTTTATAGTTTGGATCCTTCAAATCAGCATTATTATTTCAATCAAGTTGCATATATAAAATTAACCCTGACCTATGCTGTTCTTAAGGTAAAGCAAACGATGAAAAGACATTACATAAACATCATTTCAGAACGTGTCTCAAGACAAACGCAAGTCTAATGACCGTAGCGTACACGCTATAATATGTCATCTAACGCTTTGCACATACATATGAACGATGTGGGAAGTACCTAGCCCGCGAATATCTTTCCGTTGAGCATATTCCATTTGGGAAGAGCATTAAGAAGATAGAGACGATCAGTCAGCGTAAAGCTGAAGGGTGTCTTCGAGCAAGATGACGGGACACAGTATATCTTCGTTATCTCATTTAACGCTGATTTTTTTTTCGTTATGCCCTCAGCTTTCACTCAGAGAGAAAGGAATTTTTGAAAAAATGTCCACGAATATAAATGGTTGAAAACAGACCGTCTATTGATGTTCCAGTAGAATTGTTTCGTTTAAGAAATTTTCAACTGTATTGGAAGTAAATTTTGCAAAAAAGATTGTTTCCAGAAAAAAATCGACTTTACTACCTAGTTTAGAAGATATCGAAGTGAGGCTCAAATAACATTTTTAAAATACTTTTTTTTGAGATTTCCACTTAATTTTTTGTTTATTCGTTATTTTCGTTACTTTGTAAATAAAAAATATATTAGTATTAAAAGGACGAATTCTGTTATGTATAGTACGAGTCATGAATTTGCTTTTCAAAGAAATAAACATAATTTAAATTTGTAATAAAAGCGAATTCATTTTTGCGATATTTCTTAGCGAACAAAAGTTGACACACTTACACATTTTTTAACTTGCTTTTTACATTACATTTTCTATCAATTTTTTCGCAATTTTTAGGAAAAGTTTTAGAAGAAATTAAATTTAATGTTAAATAAAACTTTAATTAAATATTTTATAGAGCTCAAATTCGGGTGCAGAAAAAAGACGAGCGCGGTGCGTTTGTCATCATGTATTTGAAGTTTAGGTTGAAACCGGGGCTTTGCCAACTGACTTCGCACTTGACACATATCTAAATTGTCTGTAAGTGAAGAGGACGTACATTCGTCGTAATTTTTTATTCCTTACTGTCCCAACAAGGACCCAAATTTTCCGTATTATTGATCACCGATGTTGTTATTGGATTAAACCGTCGTGAGCTGGCTCATCGAATTAACCCGGTTCGTAAAATAGAAAAAATTTATAAAAAAAGGCTAAAACTCAATTTATAACCTAAATCAATGTTTGTAATTTACCGGTGCATGTTGTTTCAAAGCTATTCTAAAGTTTTAACAGCTTTGTTTTTTTAGCCATCCGAACGGATAACTTGAATAAATTCACAATATCACAGCTACTTAAATTGAAACTCGCATCTGTACTCAAAACAATCGTACTGTCTCTCGAAACAATTTGCATGCTGGGTAAGGGACACGCGCAGATACTGCGTTGGATATTGACGCCAGTGCGCGGATTTAAACTGACCACGCGCAGCTTTTCCCTTTTATCGTGTACTATTATGCGGAGGGTGACGAGAAGGGGTCATCTCTCGGTATTTTAAGTCGCACGCGTGCACGTTTCGAGAGCTCTCATGTCGCACGCCACATATAATAGGGCTGCTAACGCTCCAATCATTTCGTTGTTAAAACTGTACACGTTAAAATTTAGCTAGTGCGGGTTATACATTGCACGACACTTTTTCATTGTAATGAGATCGAAAAGCCGCTGCGTTACTGCAGTCAACAACAGTTATGCGTTGCGATTTTTTCTTAAAATAATACCACCATGTTATATTTGTAACAATTTTAAATGTGACCAAATATTATAACAATAATTATAATTATACAAGACTTTCTTAAATATTGGGGTTAAAGCGATGAAATATTTTTATGACTTTTCAGGAGGCGCACGCGCAGTCCTAGCATAAAAAAGAGATCAAAAAACTTGTGTTTACATTTGTATCACTCTGAAGAGCTATGCCTTGCCCACAGAAACAGGAAAAAGAAAAAGAGGTAATAACCTACTTTTCACTGAGTAGTTTTGCTCTCTCTCTGCATAAATATTCATAAACTTTTTCTCACGCCGTTTTTGCATCTCGTGATTAGTTAGTTCCACGGCAAACTTTACTTTTTGCCACCTCAAAAAAAAAAAAAAGACTTGTAGTGTTTAGCCAAGCATTAAGCCAATAACCTATGATTCTTGAGTAAAATTAAAGTTATTCCGGATAGTAAACTAAAAGAAGCTGTGATCAAGTTTGATTCGTTTAATTCACACGAAGTTTGCACGCACTTGCTTTTTGTCATAGAGCAATTATTTTCTATTCAAACCTTACAATATTCAAGCTGAAACAACAACGTCATTGGCTTATTTATATAAGAATGAGATTTTCAAAATGTTAATAACAATATACGTATATGAGAATTAGAACGCAGAAATAAAAATTGAAGCCCGTATTAAATAATTATCTATAGAAACTTTTATGGACACTTAATTAGTCATTAATTAATAGGAATACGCAGAATACCTTGTTTATGAATGACGGCCTCATTTTTGGTTAGCAGTGAATAAAGAAGCTAAACGTGCCCCCGGCTAAAGAGAAAATTACACTTTGCGATCAAAATAGAATTTCGTTTATATAGTGATAGAAAATTTTTTATGAACTTGATAGAAAGATACTTTCAATCCTTTAGCAATCTATCGTACAATTATTTGATTTCAAAGCGGTCGCATGATTTAAAAAAACTATTTGTAATCAAAAACAAATCTATTCCATAGAAATACATTTTTTCGCAAGGGATAAACCGATTAGAGATAAAGCGCAGCGGTCGGATAAAAAGGGCAAAGCCGGTCAATTTTGTCGATCGAGCCGGTGCATTGTAAATCCAAACTCAATATCTCAGCTGAATCGATCGAACGAAAGACCCTTTCGGTGCTTATAGACGATATTCTCCGCATCACGTTAACTCGGAGAAGCGCGGAGGACTTGAGCTGTTATCTTCGCCGTCGCTGTCGCCATCTGCTGGTTTTATAAAAACGAGTGAACAAAGGGCCGAGGACAATGGCACCAAAGATGTACATCCTCGTTGAAACCGACGAGTCACAGGCTGATAGTCTTTCGAGGTAATTTCGCTCTTTTCTAATAGCTAAACGGGCTCTTGTTCGCGCGAAATAAATCGTGTAAAACGAGCAACGAAACGAATATTATAGCCATGATTCAATCGAAAAAACTTCAAGTATTTGTTTTCTTATTTCGTTTCTAGAGCAATGAGTCAATTAGTGAACGATCTTGAAAGTAAAAAGAGCGCCCCGAAAAACCACGCCAATGACGATTTAGCATTTCAGCCAGGGGTTTCATCAGTTTTTCACCATGCTGATCCTCCACCGCCTGGAATGAAAAATCCTGACGATCTTCGCATCGAATGTCCTGGAGAAAAAACTCCACCAGTGAGAACTCATAATCGTGTGCGATCGTCACCTGTAGAAAAGCCGCTTTATTTCGATTTGGGTTCACTGAAACCGCGTCAATATCACTCTGCATCTCTCACGAATAATCCACCAACGACAAAATCGACCATAACTGCCGAGACTATAATCGATGCGAAAGGCTGCGCTGCAACTAAAGTCTCCGTTTCTACCGATCAATGTCCCAAAGAATATCCTGGCCAGCAATCAAATCAGTGTTATAACGATTCCTTGCCAAATAATGATATCGTCCTTAGCTGTGGAAGACGAAATGGTTTAGACCCAACTTTTAGAGAATGCCGTGGCATGAAAAAGTTTCAGTACCTTCCATTGAAACCCACGATAGGCCCTGCTCTCAGTAATAGCTCAAAATGTGCCAACAAAATGTTTGCATTGTCAGATTCGAGTTCGACTTTAGCTTCGAAACCGGCATGTTTCAGATCACGTCAGGATTCGCCGGTTATATCAGGCCTCCGAGAAAATTGCTTGAAAAACATTCCTAGACAACGATTGATAAAATACAATTCATGCATCAACCGAAATAACGGTTTACAAGACCGATGCGATCCAGTGACCAAACATGCCATTTCAAAGTGTTGCAAATTGAAAAATTGAATTAATACTTTTTATAATCAGTGACAAACAAAGTTTACTAAAAAGTTTTATTAAAAAATTTCGCATAAAGTAAAATTTACAATGACATAAACAATTGTAATAGAAAAATTTTCAAGTGATTCTAGATATTAATAGTTGTAAAGACAACTTACGTATAATAAACCATTATAAATAATACTACGAAATTGAGAATTTTTTATTTCCCATTTACAAAGACAATAAAGTAAAAGTTTTATGATATTGCATCAAAGTAAAATGTGTATTCATGGGTTTTTAGCGTAAACCAAATCCCTTCGCACCAAAAAAATGCGAGGACTCGGGAGAAACGAAGGCAGCAGCAGAATCAAAAAAATCAAAAATACCTGCATCAGCGTCGGCAGGGTGCGATCGGAAGAAAAAAACGGAGAAGCCAGTTCGAGCTCACCCCAAGCGAATGTGCGTAAGAAAGTCTCAGGCTGAAATCGAAGCCGAAGCTCTGAAAAGGGTCAATTCTCGTGAACTTCGAGGAGGCCAATTGCTCGCCGACTGCGATTGCTATCATCGGAACGGATTGCAGCACGATTGCCCTCGCGAACGTTGCGCCTCCTCCGCAAGCAGTTGAGTCGATTACTGATTGAAAAAAAATTCGACCTCGGTCACCGCGAGCGTATAAGCGTAATGAGCGCCTCAATTACGAGGTCATGAGGCAATTTTTACAACGGCGCCTCATTTAGCTTCTACCACATCTCAATTACATTAAATAAGCACTTATACACAAGCGTCGAGTACACCGCGTACATGTCAATCGGGTTTTCTCATACAAAGAAAGTCACTTCATCGAGTCATGCGCCGTAAGTGTAATATTATCACGTTACAGGAGATAAGTGTTTAACGGTTCCTTGGCCCGAGTGCGACATGGGTCGCTATTACCTGGACAAGTGGGCGCGTTATGACAAGCGTCGGATGCGCAAACCCGAGCCTCCCTACTGCGTGCCCTTCGAGATGGACCTGACGCGACGCTACCTCGAGGATGAAAAATGCGAGGGAAAAAATTGAGCGAGCGAAAACCAACTCTCTTTTAACCGACAAAGAGGAGAAGGTGCTTCGTGCGACGATAAGATAATAATATAACAGCCCTTGCTTAGACTTTGTCTTTCATGGTTCTCGTAGCCTGAACAAGCTTATTTTTGACAATAGCATGTACGATTTGTAATATTCTCTTCCGTCAAATAGTTTTTCACTAAGAGCCCCAAAATCTACTACTTTTTATTTAAATCTCGAAACTTAAATACAAAATAAAACCTTGTAACTGGAAGCAGACGCAAATAGCCCACCATAATTCACACTGCTGGGTGTGTTCTTAACTTTGTACTTTTCCCATTTTGGTGATGCGCGACTGGAAAAGAAAAAACTCGCGTGAAAGGAAAGGAGGAGGTTTTTTCTTCTCTTTTTTCGCATTCTCTTTTTTGGCTAGACGACACAACTTAGCAAGTCATCTATACCAATATGCACGCACAGGGTTTTGGCTCAGTTCCAAAAAACAAAGGTAAAAAGACTGTAAGTATTTTCTTTTACTGAGAACTGTTATTATATGTATAGAGTCGCCAGAGTACTTGAGCGACTCTTTAAAAACTTCAACTTTAATATTTCTTATCTAACTAATCACTAATTATTAACAATTTTGTTATAGTACATGAATGTCATTGAATAGACACTTCTTTCATTTACGTCAATAGTTATAAGAATTTTTAAAATCAAAAATAAGTAACAGAATAATATACATAATCGCGATCGTTAAATGAAGTGACCATTCATTATTTATGGTGTGGTATACGGTTCAAAGTTGCGGTCAAAGAAACGTATCTCTTCACGCTCTAATTATTTGGAGATAAATTCACATTGTTTTACTTTTTGTGTAATCTCTTGTATCTTCTGTTACGAATACATCACTATATAGTCGCACAAACTACCACAGTCGCGTAGATAGACTTGCACACGCAAAACAAACGGACAGCGGAAGTAACGGTACAAAGTCGGCGATCATCGTGTGACTTCCTGTATTTACAGCAGACTGCATCTACAAACTGCACCCATACATATAGGCTCTATGCAAAGCTTGTTGCATTATACAGGAGTATTTTTTTTTTGGGGAACTTGAATAAGTGTAAACCACTCAGTACAAAACTTGACGTAATAGACAACTCAAGTTCACCGTGAGTCGAAGCCTTCAAAGTCATTTTTAAAATTAAGTTACAAGCTGACAATTCTGGCCACACTAGATGCACTCATTACATAAATAAATAATAAAGCAAACCTTACCTTTTTAAAAAAAGCAAACCAATATTCATCAGAAGATACGAGCAATAATCACGCTTGGCGCCACAAGATCAAATTACTATACATCTTCAGCGTTCCCTTCTTGGGCTTGCGAGTCAGGGTGATCGGAGTGGAAACAAGCTGGATACGAGAAGAGGATACCTGCCCGTTGTAAATTCTACTCTGTTCAAGAGGTCATAGACTCGAGCTTGGGGCTAGCCACACGATGTCTAGTTTTATTAAATACCTTCTGTAGGAAAGGAAACTTTTTCGCTCGCGTGCTTGTCTCATTTTGTGCACCGTAGTATAGTGATCGTAATTATCATCGTTGCGTGCGCTTTTGTTTCGTTTTATTTTCATTTATCGAGACTTAATCACGCTCAACTAGGCCTAAGATCGTGAAAAATATACTCTTCATTTGCAGTTATAGTATATGTTTATTATGTTTTTCTCGATAACTCAGGCATGAAGTGTAGAAACAAATGAAGTTAACGAAAGCAACTTGAGAACCGACTGTTTTGTACCTTCAGCCACTGAAGAGATGATATTTACGATAGGGATCGGAATGATGTAAGACTAAGCTTTCACGCCTAGACCAAATAAATACGTATAGACTTTTTATCAGATCGGTAAGACTTGTCTGAAAGTCAATAAATCATGACACTCGAACATCGTGACTGCTGGCACCTGGTAGTTTGTTTGGAATCTCTTTTACGTGTGATATACTAATAAGCTATCAAATTGATTAAAAATTTTAATTTCTCCACTAACTTAGTCTCTGTATAAATAATATGATCCAAAATTATCGCATGTAAAATATTATCAAAAGAAGGGCTTTTCCATTTTATTAGATAAGGCAAAATATTCCACTTCATTAGATCGTAAGCGAAATGTGAATCATGGATCCTTTTTCGTCTTACATTGACCGAAAGTTCGTATTGGTGTCTTTTGAAGTAGCCAAGAATACATTTAAGGGGTGTTTCTTTGAGAATACTAGTAGGTTCTCTGCAGTAAAAAAAGGCGGAGAAGGAAAGGTGAAGAACAAGTCCAGAACGTGCAAGCGCGAGACTGTATAGCAAAAGAAGATCGTTTAATATGAGAGAAGTGAAGAAAAACAAAAGCTGGAGGAGAGAGTTTCGGGAATAGTAGCGTAAGTGTATGCGGAGAGACAGTCCCAAAAAGGGTCGAGAATGCGAAAAAGAGAGAGGAAATACAAAGTTGTATCCTCGAGTTGCACACATTCGTTTGCGCGTTCGTTGGGGGAAATGGCAGCGAAATTGAAGGTGTATGCAAATTCTGCACGAAACCAGTTCGTTGTAAATAATGATAATATTATGCGACTCTTACTCGTGCTTTGAAACTTTTCTTCGCTGCCATACGATAAGATATGATTCGGAAATATATGGTCGAAATTTATGTGCAAAGCTGCAGTTTTGCGTGAGATGTGCTAGACAACTACATTTGCCCTGATGCACGTAAACTACGATAGAAAATAATTATTAGCATAATTGCACACTTTTAACTAATAACACTATCGTAAAGAGCGTAGAAATCCGATGCGCATGGGCTTGTGCGATGGGCCAGCAATAAAACAGCTAAGCAGCTCTCCCTTGGCAAGGGAATCCGATTAACAGCGCGTTTCCTGCCACGCTGCAGCTTCGCAGTATAAGTCATAATGCCAATACAAATTACGCATACGAGTTGCCTGCCTCTATCGATTGTCAACTTTATGGCTATTATGACTTATGCTAGTGCTTAACGCAAGCAACGCAGTGCGACGTCTGCCTCGCGCGGATTTTTAGCATAATCGAAGCGACTCATTTCTCGTATCTCGCGTTACCATATGTGCTCCGAGCTCGAGTCTAGCCGGCAAACAAAAGAAAACTCCTGATGCGCTGCAGTCATTCTTACTACTGCAATGGAGAAGCGAGAAAAAGATAAATGGAGTGGGGACTTGAAACGACTCTACGGCATTACATACACGAGCTGAATGTATGGCATGTGCATTCACGAAGCTTCATACCTACACACTCGCCAATATATTATGTATACGTATGAATATTACATCATGCGCGAATCGCGAGAGCAAAAACTCTCCGAGGCGACGCACACAAAATCTAAGTTGTGCTCGCGAGTTGTCGTAGTAAGAGGCTAGGAAGTAGAGAAGAAGACGTAAAGAAGTTAGTAGAGGCTGCGTAAGCGCAATGAGTTCCGGACTCGCTAGTATCCGTGAAAGATGTGTCTGCGATTCGTAGGCCGAGGCCACAGAGGGAATAAAATTTATACGATTGTTTACAGTCTACATTTTATGATTTTAATAAATGCTACGCATAAACTCGACGTTGCTGTATAGTTCATTTTCTGTAAGGAAAAGCAATGAGTGAGCCATGTAATATTTTTCATCTTATTCGCGTGAGGCCCTTTACTGAAGTAAAAGAGAATCGTACGATTTTTCAAAAAAAAAGAAAAAAATACGCGAGCGAGCTAGAGATTTATCGCTGAATAACTGATGCATTCTAAGTCAAGTTGTCGGGCTAACGTGTGAATCAAGAGCGTTGAAATTGAATGAAATTACAACCGCTAATGTCTTTCATGTCCGTCCAAACGAAAAGCTTACATTTGTTCTTTTGAGAATAGAGCTACACAAAGCAAAACCGCAAACACAAAGTACGTAAATACCTTATTTGCACGGATACTTCACAAACAGCGCGAAAGTTATCGCTAGCGATGCCCATCAACTTCGGGTAATTTAGTTTTCTCTGCACATTTGCGGTCGCGATCTATCTGAACCGCGTTGTTTCTCATCTACTCTTAGTAAATCAACTTTTTTAGAAACAGAAATTCTGTTATGTATACACAGTCTAAATAAATTCGAAGGGGCAACGTTCCTCTCTTCTATTTTCTTTTCATAAACTCTCAATTAACGATAAATGCTTGTCTTTACGGTGAACTAAAAGTGTTGACCTTTATGCATTTACAATTTACTCGTCGTTATACGGGATAAAAGTTTCAGAATTAATGGGCCTAAACACGAAAAAAATTTACAACGATGGTGAGTAATTGAAGCTTTATCTGTACTTATGCTTTGGTGTATACTGAGTTGCATCACGTCTTTATGAATTATTTAGGAATTATGCGTATACTATTTGTGTAATCAAAAGTGTTTTGATTTTTAGATTGACATATTTAAAAACTTATTCATCAAAGTATTAAAAATAACTGAATGTTCGAACTGTGAGCATTTTTTTTTAATCAAAAGATATAAAAGTTAATACTTCCACGATGCACCATTTTTTGTTTGTATCACGGTTAAGTCGATACAACTTTTATAAATGTTTACCTGCTCATTTTGTGCAATCGTCCGCGCACTAGTCTATCAGTATATCGTGCCAACGGATACCGTGAGAAAATCAGCGGCTTTATAAAATCCAACATGGCTATGTATATGCGTGTGTACCTCCAACGACAGATATGTACTACATTTTACGAGTGATAAAAGTACATGCTCGAGTACATTAGAAGCATAAAGAAAGAAAGAGTCGATGCAAGCTTCGAGTCCGCAATCTGCCGAACCGAAAAAGGACGCAGAGTACCTTAATCTATCATCATTATATCACTGGACAGCTTCGTTCTTTAATCTACTAAGAGCCGCGTTCTGCAATCCAAACAAGATATAGTACCGTACTGCACTCGGCGGTTGGTGCGGCGAGCTCGGTTCACGGTCAAAGATCGCCGTTTGATCTATAAACCTTTCACCTTGCCACTGGCATGTTGTTGTACGTACATGTAAGACCTGGCCGTGTGCCACCTTGCTAATAAGGTGAATTCTCTCCTTATTATAAAGGCCTGTTTTATCGCTCGTCTCGCTGTATAAGATAACAGCTATTCACGCTTCATTACCATGCTGTGGCTTGGAAGGTTGAATCGTTGATTGTCATCAAAAAACTTTCAGACGAAGTATGTGTTCGAGCAGTTTTGAGTACTCAAAAAAATATATGTTGAAGAATTTTCTTTGCAGCCTCTATTGAAACACTTAAATTCGCATGGAGCATTGAATCGATATTAAAACGATTTTCTCCTCTAGAAGACATTTTTTTGAAATCAATTGATAAGTCTTTAATCTTATTAGAAATTATAAAACAACAAATTTTTATTTAGATTTATTGTACTTCACAAAATTTTATCTTTATTTGGAATCAAGAGAGGTTTTCTTATATAGTATCAATTTTCGCCGATGGAAGCGCCACTTCATGGCATATCTACACATTTACTTGCGAATGGTAAAAACTTTTATACTTCATTCATATATGTAAGTCGGTAACATAGATATCTTTTCTTATTTCCGTTGATAAGATCGAACTAATTTATACCCAATGAGGAAAGTTTTTTTGTTAATTTTAAGAAAATTAACAGTAGAACAATAAAAGAATACTTAATCTTTAAGTAAATTACAAAAAGTGATTTTCATTAAAATAACTGTTGATCTTTGTTGATGTTGTAAGTATATGTAAACGACTGCACTAATTATTAGTCCAAATTATTAACATGACATTTCTACTCCATGACGGTATTCTAAGGTGTGTCAAAGTATTTTGAAAACGTCTTATTAATTAAACATAACGTTCAATCATTCTAAACACGTGTAAAAAGTGAATATCCTTGCAAAATTATAGCATCTAATTAATTCAGTTAGCAATGCACGATGTGGGCAACTGAGTGTTAAAATGCATGTTCTCGCAATGCTATAGATGTTGAAAACACGCAATATCTTAAACTCGTTTAGAAAAGATTCTTCAAACAAATCCTGCAGATAAGTACAAACAATATAAGGCAATCGATAAAGATAATTGAAGCGAAATGGGTAATTTTACGTAGAATTTTATCCTGTCAAAATATATGTTCTAAAAATCTAGTAATTTTTAATTTAATGTAAACAGTTATAACTTGAAGAAAATTCAATGATTCAATTAGTTCTATTTTATTATTATTATTATTATTATTATTATTATTATTATTATTATTATTATTATTATTATTATTATTATTATTATTATTATTATTATGGTTTTTTTGACAAATTATTTATATTTTCGTAAAGGTTATATTGAAATTAGATAAGATTAAATTACAATACATAGAAATTGGTAAAAATCGGAAATTCGAAGTGAAGTAAACAAGCCGCATGTTCCTTTTTCATGAAAGCATACGCATATAATATCACCACAGCCCGTATTGCGTTTAAATAGGTTTTGGCTCTAATGTAAATAAATTTTAAATGAAAGAATAACTGAGAAATTCAAATTCTACAGTTACTAGATAAAGGCGTTACCGTACTGTTAAGTACGATCTAATATTTTATAAATTCATTAATTTCGAAGTTAATTTCAAGTTTTGATATTTAAATGATTTTTACTCTACGAACGTGAAAGATAATCTGAATTGAATCAAGAAATTCGCTTATTTTGTTACGTAAGTTAATTGTTATATTAGATGTAACTCAAATATTTATACGTAAGAAGTGAGTGAAAATAATTTTTTTTATAAGTAACCATAAGTACCTAAATTCTTTTGTAAATCAAGCTCAATGTAGCATCTATTCGCTAGATGAACACTTATTACATTTGCAAAGCGGTATTCTTGTGTCAAAACATTGGTGAAATAAATCAAGTGGTCACATCGAATGAACTATTTACGATGAACACACGCCCTCGTTGGTTGCATATGACTGCATTGCGGAGGCAGTGCAAGCTATGTAGTACACCTGAATATGTGTAAATTTATCACGAAGAGCATGTATTATTTATTGTTAGTTGACTTAACTTTGAATATAAGTTGAAAAACATTTTACGGAGCATATTTGATACGTTAAAGGTACCACCATTCATAAGTATTTCGATTTTCTTGGTCCACATACTATGAAAAAATACCTCAAACTCAATTAAAGTGACCTACTAATCATTCTTATGATTAAGGAATTTAGTGAAAATTTCTTTAAAATGATAGAAAAACAGTATCTTTCGAGCAATATAGTAGAATAGTAACTTTCATAGTACTAGAAATTTATTGATATCTTACCTCTAATGACTTGATGCAACTTTTCATAACGTGAATTTTTTGAAAACAATTTTGATTTACACTCACCTACAACAAAAGAAAAATTTAGAGATTAAATACAGAAAAATAAAAGCATGATGAAAAATTATAATATTTATAATTATTTTTTATTTTTGGTGATTGTTAAATTTAGCTTGACTATGCGTCTCAAATAGCATTAAATCAAACGTAGTGTATCATAAATCATAACCATGACTAAAATTTACACCTTGAAATTTAATCTTTATTGTAAAATACAATATTATACATTTCAATCGAATATTTAATTTTTAGCTTACATACGTCAATATCTCCTGATGTACTACTATAAAACTATAAAAATTAATTTTACAATCAGATGATTTCATTCACAAAATGTTCATCTCTGTAATCTAAAACTATTCCAATTATTATTAATCAGGAACTTCAGTATTAATATTTCGTTTCTTTTTTCGTAGATTTTTTATATCTTTATTAAATCCTTGAGATGAATGAAAGCTCATTCGAGAGTATTCCATACTCAATCCAAAAGAAAAAACAAATATTAAACCTGTAAGACATGCTGTAGAAAAGAATAAGTATCTCATGACGGTCTTTTGCCACGCGCCGATAAATAATTGACAGTGAATGGAAACGTCACTGGGCGGTTCTCCAGACTTCATAAGAGACATGTGATTATATTGCGAATATTTTTTTATCCAAGACAAAATAGGTATATCGTATCGTAAATATACTTGATCTATCCTTTTCACTCCCTCTTTTGCATGTTTTTAAAAATGATTTTCTTATTTCAAGTTTTATTTTTGAGTGCAAGGTTTTAAAAAATTGGATTTTTTGAGTAAAAAGGGCCAAATACTTTTTATTCATTATCAGTTATAATTATAAAATAAATCGTAGAGTTTATTGAAATCATTTGGAAAGTATTTTGTTTATGATATACGATATATTTTTTTTTATTAATTCATTTTTTTTAATGTAACACAATTAAAGTAATAATGATTTTAGAAATTTGGTTGCAGGAAAGTCAATTTATTCTTTCATTCATAAGTAATGATCATAAGTTTCTCCAGTTCCTGTTGCTTTGTACGCTAACCAGAGTAATTAATCTCTTCCTTGAAAATGAAATGAAAGGATAGATAACAGATAATTTTTGGAAGCATGAAAAAAGTTTATAAAAAGAAGGACCACTTAGTCGGCGAAATAATGTAATTAAATCAAGGTTAGCGGATATTTCGCACATTATCATGAAAACTAGAATTGAAAACTAGAAATGAAAAGTAGAATGAAAACTAGACTAGAATCTAGAAAAATAGAATTGGAAAGATTAATCATTCATTGCATCCTCATTTAAATATTTATTATGATTCATTTATATGGCAACATCTAAAAAGTTTCGAAATTTTTTCATAATTTTATTGATATATTTAGATAGAAAAGTAGAATTTAAAATATAAAAAATTAAAATATGAATAAATTATACAAGTAAAAAAGGTAAAGTATTTAGTTACTCATGGAATATAGTAACTTTTTAAACATTACGTGTATGCTTCATACGCTTTAGTATAGGCATAGGCCAAAAATACAAAAATCATAAACATATTATTTTAGTTTTCATAAGTGAAAAGGAAAAATATAGATAACTTTGTTGTAGTTAAAAGAAAATAAAACAAAGTTTGAGGTTGTTTGAGAAGTTCTTGAAATATTTGTATATATCATTGAATTGCTATAAAAGTATAAACTTCTAATAATAAATAGTAGTAAATTAATTTAGATAGATTAAGAATTTAATAAATCAGTTGCAGCATAACATTTATGATTAAAAATAAAAGCATAAGTTCATTTAAAGAACTAGAAAAATAAAATATCGCTATTAGTGATATATATAAAAGTGTAGAAATTATAAAAACGTACGTTTACAGTGACTGCTTGACCTTCGTTTTACACAAATAAACTTCATTTTATTTCACGCATGTGCACATATAGCTTGATGACAATTCACTGAACACAAAAAATTAGAACCACTGAACAATTAAGCACAAAAAATTATGAGTACCAACACAAACGAAATGAGTATTGCATGCTCGTTGAAGCGAGACAAGGAACTGATCGTTCCGAGTGTGTTTGTTGCATATTATACATGTATATGTCGTACACCATCTCTGTGGAGCATGTATATGTCGCGGAGTTGCCGGAGAGTGAGCGAAACGCGAGGGCGAAAGAGAGGAGGAACGGATGTGGATGCATGGAGAACTCAAGACTCAAGCTTGTGTATGTATGTATATGTGCGCTCGCGTTGTTAGTCGACTGATAACGGGTTTAAAGCCAAGGAAAAAGATTGGGATATTGTTTTCAATTTTTTTGCTAGAGCAAAAATGCGTAAGGATATTTTTAAGCGCCAAATATGCACGAGTGAGGCAGGGTTTTGCGGATATTGAGGTGTTTACTTTTTCAAACCAATGATCTTCCATTACTTTGTGAATAAAATGAGGTATTAATTTTATAGTGCTAGATTTAAATCGCAAAGTATAAATCTATTTATTATGCATATAGCAAGTCTAGTGACCCACTAAGCATGGTTCGATCGAGTAAGAAATTTATAGTATACCTGATTCTGTGTCATCTTGATCAGCCCCTCGTAAACAGGAATGAAAGCTTCGAGATAGCCGTCGGCCACCTGGCGATGCCGCCTCTGTTACGATTGGTTGTTGCTGTTGCATTTTTCGTTTTTCACTTGTCTCGCTGCGACACTATTCCACTGATCTTCTTACTCAATTTTTATACACTCTTAAAGGATCGCGTGTGACTTTCTTGCGTGCTTGCACTATCAATTTTCATTTTTCTCTCTTTTTCAAGACGCCTTTCTCGACTGTCTTTGAATTTACTGAAAATGATAATGTATACGAGACTTTCTAAATAAACATATGAATAATGACTTTTATGAGATAATTGACAAAGAAAATATCTTTCCAAACGTTGAAGTGTGATCCACTTTGCTTTTTCCTTGCAACTTTTTACCTCTGCAGTGAATTTATAATTAAAGTGCTCTTTGATTAATATAAATTCGACGAACAAACTTTGTCAAATTACTGGTTTTACTTGTAAATTATTTTCTTTGTATTTATAAATTGTGAAAACGACTTATCATATTTTCATAATACAAGCTCAACGATTGTTCGAAAATTAGTCAATCAAGAATCAATAGTCAGTTGTCACACATCCATTTTATAATGAATAACTTTGTGTTAGTCTAAAATACACTCAAGTCCAGTCGCAGTGGTATAAATCAAGGCTTGACTGTAAATACACGTTACGAAAGTGTCTCTGCACATTTATCGAAATTAAATGAGGCTATAAAACCTTGTTAATAGCAGTCAATTGATTATTATAAACAAGCTTTGCTACTGTATTTGTTCGTTATTTGAACCGAAATAATATGATCGAGTTCAGTACAATCAAAGTATTGTAGAAATGACTTAATTAATAATTTCATGTTTAAAAGAACCCCATTCTGTAATACTAATAATTTTCAATTCCCCATTTAAAACCAACAGGTGGGTCAAGTTATGATATTAACGATTGAAAAAGGCTATATATCCAGACAGACTTTATCAATAACACCGTTTTCTCGAATGACAAGTTATGTGGATAAACGACACTTGACATTTAATTAATTTACCTACCGCATTATCACGATATGCTTCATAAAATATAGTCTACATTCTCAGTTAGCGAGTTTCTATATCAAAACCAACTCTGATTTCTTCTACTTTAAAACGTTGTTACTTTTTATACATTTTTTAACGCTAAAGTTTGAGAAATCTAGATAAGTAATACTGGATGTGTGTTGACTTTACACGCACTTAAACATTAACGTATAAAAATTATACAGCTCGAGTTACATTCCAAATGATCGAATAATCAATAACATACATATATGCGTAGGTTTAATCTGTTCGGAAAAATGTATTATACAACATGTATGCGCAGGCGTTACCAACTACTCGTTCAAACTCGTTGTAAAGTAAAGTGGGCTCCCCCAAATAAAATTTATCTAATATATAATTTAATAGCAGAAGAAAACAATGTCCATAAACGATGCTAGTGTTGCATTAAAAAACTATACTCGCTTTTGTGCATGTAGTGCATACCGATCCAATTTAAAAACAAAAAATTAAAATAAAAAAGTTTGCGCTGATAGTTCATTTTTTAGAAAACAACGAGCCAACCTTGAAATCTTTATCCAAAACTTATACCATTCTCGTCTATTAATTCTCACTGTATTATGCTAATGTTGGAAAAAGCAGAAATTTTCTATTATTAAAACAATCTTCGAAATCTCTATGAACAGAAAACATCGATTACGAGGCGAGCATTACAATTAGAGCGTACAAAACGTAGGTGTGTGTAACGGTACGATATGTACTAGCGATAAACGAATCACTCGAGTTTGACTTTCCAAGTTCATTAAATTTTGCTAATCAGGATGTTCGCATACTAAACTTTAAGTGATGATTTTATTTTTTCATAGAAAATCGCCTAATTGCATCTACAACTACTTAAAAAAATGGACGATGCACGTACACAAGATTCAACTAATTTTATTCATCATATTTTCATCAACTTCTGCATTTTCGAAAGCTCAAACAAAAAAGTGCAAAATATAGAAAACTTTTTACAGCTTATTTATATGCATATCATTTGAAATGAAAGGCACGTCCATAGATCATCATCACGATTTTATCATCGAGCAACTAGGCCACAACACCAAGGATTTAGAAGGAAAAACAACAACTAGATATTGAATCTCCTTTTCGCACCTCGCCAATTTCCTCTATGTTCAGACTGCAGTGTATGTGTGTTGATACAGTTACGTGGGATGAGTACATTACGATCGTCGACATAAGTTTGAACGGAATATTGTTGTTGAGTTTTTATTATTATCATTATATTTTTTACACGCATGCGCAGGAAGTTGTAATAATAGCCTTGGTGCTTGCGATGTAGAACAGAGTTAATTACTTTAATCGAGCTACTTTACGCTGACGTTTAAAACGCGCAAGTATACACATTTACCAATGCGTCGTGCATCAATACTAATAACTACTGCCTTAGTCAAATGAGATGAGTTTAAGAAGCTGTGCGAATCTCCGCACAGAATTAAACGTGAACGTCTTCATTGAATGAAGACTGCTGAGACTTATTGATTTGATGGTGTAATATTTTTTGCAGGGTTCGCAAAGAACCAGCAGGTGATCTAGTAACATTATGTAGATTGACCAAGAGCAGTCATTATTAATCACGCACGAGTATAACTTGCTTTGAATAAAAAGTTGTAAAACATTTCAATTTGAAAGATAGCGAAAGCAAGGATGCATGTATTTAGCATTTATCCCGATGAGCAAGTGTGTCGCCTGCTAATCGATACTTTCTTCGTGACATTTTTGCCGAGTACTTCGTTAATTTAGTAAGATGACAATAAACATGAATTTAATTTTTGATAAAATAAACCTGGTCCTTTTTTGTAAATAAAGAAACTTATGTTCGGTCATATTTGCATGATTGTACGCTCACGCGTATACTTAATGGTAAGATTTGTCGCAAAAGTGCAGTGTCGTAGAAAGTGAGCGTCGCATACTAATGACGTAATATATTCATGGGGTATTATATTATTACATCAGAAACATTTAGAAGGGTACAATGGAAGTTTCAACGCTGGAGCTTTGGAATGCAAAGAAGTGTCTTTTGCGAAAAAGTCACGATCGCACAGATGAGAGAAAAGGTTGCTTGGCCAATGCAATATACGGCGTTCATGCGTCCCACAGGAGAACGGCCGTATACTATTTTCGCGACAAACGAAGAAGACGACGAGATAACATTCAAGTTGAAAATAGCCGCATGGGGACGTTCGTCTTGCGAACTGCACGAGGGAACGGACGCGTACACGACGAGCTTAGCTGATTTTCAACGAGAAAATTGACGAAGAAAGGCCGATGAAAAGCGCGCACACGTACAGACAGATCGAGCAATAGAAACGGGATGTGCATTGTTAATAATGCATAATGTTGCAGAACGGATATTACATACCCCAATGAGAATTATCAGATTGAGTAATATAATTCGAGTTGCGACCAAGTTGCTGACATGTCTATCGCATTGACTCGAGAGATTTTCGCTCAGAAATGCGCGCGAAATCTTCCGTGCAATGTGAAATAATACAGCTCGCACATACAAAAGTAAATTTCGTCGAACAAAAACATTAATTATTCGAGCTTCTCACACGAGCACCGAGTAAAGAACGTATCTCTGTTTCCTTGTGCCTGTATCTCTGCATCTCCCATGCTATTATTATATTTTATATAGACAAAAGCGCGAGCAGGTGAAAGCGTTGGAAAATGGCGAAATGAAGCGCGCCAAGCGTACCCTAGGCGTATAAAAAATATCGTAATTTTCCCGCGGTATACACGCGCTTGTTTCTTTCATTTTCTCTGTTCTCTTTCTTTTCTCTCGAATATCGCGAGCATGGCCGGTGGTATGGCCAACAGGGGCGAAACTCGCTATTTTTTTTTGCCTGCGCACAAGTTTCGTGTACGATAGCAGCAACGAGGGAGAGAAAACTACATTATAATTCAAAAGGTTTCGAGTAGTTGCGTTGATTTACGCGTACCAAGATGTGAAAATTGCCATGTATAGTTAGTTGCATATTTGTAAAAAGCCACATCATGTGCGAGAAAGAGAGAGAGAGAGAGAGAAATAGATGCAAAGAAGGAGAAGGGGCAAAGCGGTTTTGAAAATTTATATTTTTTTTTGTGTCACCCCAACCTAAAGTAACATTTTACTCCCGCTGAGCGAAATGAAAATGTTACTTTAGGCCGGGGGATTCACAAAAAATTGTATTTGCACCTATGTAGCGAAAAAAGAAAGTCTCAGAGCACGTGATTATCAGCCTCGGCTTCGCCTCGGATGATAAATTGCACGTGCTCTGAGACTTTCCAGTTTTTCACTCCCTAAGTGCAAAATATACTATTTCACAAACGTTTCCGGGAAAAATGATATGTGAGAGCGAATTAAAAGTCTCGCTATACTCGTCAGGTAAAGATACAATTTTTCTGATGACAAAACATTATAAATTAATTTATATATTAGTTAACTGGGAAAAGGAAAAAACAAGCATTAAAAATGCGTGTTTACGATGGATTTTAGATGATTTGACCACTAATAATAACTCATCTTTTTTGAGTAGAAAAAAAAAGGTTTGGCAAATGATCCTTACGTTTATTATAAATAAACGTAACAAAATTATACAGACTCTAATGAATTTTAGAAAAGCGCAGCAAACAGCACGAATTAAAAATTCCAATAAATTCTTGACTTTCTCTAATCAATACTTTGCGAAATTTATTGCAGTGAAGGAATTTTTAAATCTGAATACCTGCATCAACCGAACAGTAAACTCCGCCAGGGCAATAAACTTGAAATCCTGCGCGTCGTATAGATCCAGCTGAGATGCCGCATGAGTATCTACACACGTGCTGCGCGATGCGCGAAGACAAATGTAGACTTAGAAAATCCAACCATGTGTCAGATTTACGAGTAGCGCGTGTGCTTTTCCATCTCGTGCATAAGATAACTTTCAGTAGCCGAACTTTGGACTGTGTGTAGAAGACGAATTTACGACACATTGCAGCAAATTCTCGCTACCACCACTAGCCGCGCAGGCCAAATATGCATAACAAAATACGCTTTTTCCCTTGGCGTAAGTGAATCATGAGCTCAGAGCCCCCAAAATGTATGCATGTGCGAGTAGTTTCACATTTAGGAAATATTTAGCGTGTCTGGAATTTATATACGGCGCTTCACCCATGCTTCAGAGCGAAAATGGATTTATGAAGTGACACAGGCTATCCCGGGTCAGACAAACATGCTGGTACATTACCATTTTTTTCAGTTTCATGTGTGCATCTCACGAGTGCTTATAAAATAATAAAATTTAAAATGCTACGACTACTGTTCACTCAACGTCTCTTTGGAGTAAATATTTACTCCAAGCTTTGACGAGTAGAAGTTAACGCCTTGAAGTGCCACAAAATGATATTCAATCATCTTTTTAGTATAGAGATGTTTGCAAAAATTTATCTCGTATATTGCATATACAAGCATATAAGTAAAAGCCATTGTGATATCTCTTCCTGGTAAAGCGAGAATGCCAGCGATTGATTTATCGGGTAGACTTACAAATAATCTTTGCTTTTCTAGAAGAGGAAAAAAATCATTCAGATGCAGAGCCGAGTGTTGCAATTGTGTGAGTGTTATGCGTGAAATAGTTAAAAATAGGACGATTACAGGGCGAATCTGCATTGATTAATCGCGCGGAAAGAGGAAGGAAAGTTTATGTACATTATGTTTTCTTATCTCATGCGTACGGAAGTCCCGGTATACATAATATAATGTACTAGAGCACATCCACTCGTGAGCACTTACGATGTTTATTTATTTTATGCGATTTATATGAAGTTATATTTCAAGACGCGAATAAAATAATCTAAGATGGATGCGGGAACACAGATTATACGCGTATAACGAAGATGTTACGTTCTTCAATCATAAAGCACACTTGGAATGTCATTTGGAAAATAGTAATCTTAAAAAGTTCGGCAAACTCAGACTCTTAATGCTGCTCTTAATAACCTGGGCATGCTTGTGCTATTTTTGACTCTTATAGTTATTACTTATTGGTACGAACAAAGCAAGTTTTCGAAAAAAAAAACTTTATTGGTATCAATTTATGGAGAGAAAAAAACAAAAACTGTACGAGATCGAAGAAGCTCAAACAATAACAAACGACGTGGGGTAAAGAGGCCTCGCACCGAATTGTACGTCGAGTATGCGGTAGCTCGTCATTTAAATTTACGAAAAATAAAAGAACAGTGCGCACTGAGCTAAGATAAAGTATTTCACAGAATACGAGTCTAGCATAGATCGTTCAAAACTACCCTAGCCACAATAGGCCGACAGTCAGGCGCTAACGTGATATTTACAAAATTTAGATTTTTCCCATGACCGCAAGTAGTCGGAAGATTTGCTCTTATTCATAATTGCCATGTCTATAGTAGTATAATACGTCTCATCTGTCTCTTTCTAACTTTGAGCTTCGCGTGCCGTATACGTCCGCATGGAATTCTTTAGAATTGAGAAATCATGCATCTCTACTCGATTATTGTCTAAAACTGCTTTTGCTTTTCACGAAGACGCGCACACATTCGCACGCACGCTCTCGCGTACAGTACAATATGATATATACGCGTGATGTATATATGCAAGTATAAGAAAAATGCTACGACCTTATTCCCTCTTCTTTTGTGCTGCGAGGCTTATAGAACGCGCACAGCTAGCGTATAGGGCATTCATTGCAACTTGGATGATCAAAAGACATCGTTCGTTCAGAATATAGGTCTTGACGCGACGTGTACGTTCCACCGCACGTGCCCGTCGCTTCATCGACTCTTTTTTTCGTGAATCAACTCTCGAGACGTTCGTCCATATGCTCAAATATACGTACACTGCAGATACTCAAACATACGTTCAAGGAGTCGAGCTGTCTCGTATATATTGGCTAGGCGTTGACTTGGAAATATTCGCGCGAATGTAAAGCAGCAGCTTGCGCGCGTCACTTTATAACTCGAGCGCGAGTACGAGTCGCCCGCGCCTCGGCGACGAACATACGAAATCGAAGGCGCCCGCGTTATTGATCAAAGACGCCAGTGCGTGTAAACACGATGCATCGAAAAGCAAACAGAAATAAAAGCTCGCGAGGAAAATAAACGTCGTTGCATCCAAGCATAATAGAGCG
This sequence comes from Trichogramma pretiosum, assembly GCF_000599845.2. Taxonomy (NCBI): domain Eukaryota; kingdom Metazoa; phylum Arthropoda; class Insecta; order Hymenoptera; family Trichogrammatidae; genus Trichogramma; species Trichogramma pretiosum. The sequence goes on from NW_019640801.1 coordinate 419,434, forward strand.
AGATTTATAAAGCAACGAGTGCTAAAGCGACGCCCACGAGCGCCCAACTGTCAGCCAACGCGTATGCAAGCACATGTATGTATAATATGATTTAAAACCCGAGAGCTGTTTCGCATGCATAATAAAACGTCACAATTTTTTTGATCATCCGAAAGCACCCACATCCAGGACAACCCCCGCACGCGGTCGCATTCATATAGAATATGTATGCATCTTATATACACGTAGTAATGTAAGAAAAGATCTTGTAAGATATTGTTTCCTTACGATGTGCAGCTATAGAACCGCGCGATCTTTGAATATGCAATTTCCAGCATAAAAATCGATCTGCAATGTAAACGTTGAATTATGCATGCGTCCGTGCTATGACTAACGTCGTAGGATTTCACTAATTCTTACAACCAAATATTCCCCAGCAAGTGCAATTTCTATCAAGTGATTACAATGAAAAATAATCGAGTCAAACAATAATAAAAAAGAACCAACTAGGGACATTCGGTCGGAATTATGCGACTTTGAGAATTGCCAAAGTACACGGTGAGTTTCATATCGATATATAAACGTATTAAGATGTGTGTGCGACTCGTTATCGCGGCTGCGCCACACTGATAGAAAGTTTCGAAACTTTGCCTTTGCCGCACATCGATCGATTATATACCATCATGCCAGAATGCTCCTTACAGCCGCTTCGTCTTCATAATCGTGAATTTAATTATAGAACAATAATAGTTTTAACGTTCCTTCGATCCGCGAGAGCAATGGCCTTTAAGACGCGCGAGGTAATCTTTTCGTTTAAAATGAGACATAATTTTTCCACTTTTCTCGTGTATTGCAAACTTTATAATTTAATTTTAGTGAGCTTTTTGAAGAAGTTAGTTTACAGTTTTTTGAAAGAAAAGTTCGTCGTGCTACTCGAAAGTGAAGATAAAAACGAAGGATAATTTTCGAATTTTTTCAATATTTTGGAAAAAAATTACAAAAAGCATTAAATCAGGTATAGAAGAAATGTCATATGAGTCATAAATCCATTCAAAACAATATTTTTTTTTAATATTGCTAAAACTAAGAAACATTCCATGGATTTTGAAATATTTTTTCATTATCTTTCATTTATAAAGCTTGAAAAATGATGAAAGAAGTTCACACAGTGGTAGAAGCAGAAAAAGTCAACAATCTAGCTCATCATCGTCATCATTATTACAAAACAACGAACAATGTGGGCTTTTTTTTATATAATATAAGTGAAGGCTCCCGCAGCATCTGTGACTTGCACATGAAATGCACGCACAATTCCAAGTTCTTCTTGTGTATGACAAGAGCAGAAGAGAAAGAGCTCATTTTCAGGAAGGATATGCCTCTTTGTCATCAACACCGGATGTGCGTTGTCACGCGAGTTCGTGTACCTGGCCGATACGGTATTAAACTTGTAGTTATATTCTTCTTCCTGCTCTTTTTTCTCACTAGCACACGTTACGTATCTATTCTTTTTTCGTACCTTTAGTATTTCTGCTGTTGCCATATTTTTGGACAGTACGTCGTGTGCTCGCGTTCCTCTTTACGCACTGCACCAGTTCTTACATATTGTTATGCTGAGAGTTCAGCTAATTATCTCAATGCACATATTTCACTTTTAATTTGAAAGAAAAAAAGTACGAGAAACACTTGAAGCTTGGGTCTGAGAGTTTTGAGCACATCTCTTAAGTTGCACCGGTAGAAACGACCTTGCTTATCAATCATACAATCGGATTTAATTCCTTGCTCACTTGCGTGAGGTCGAGTGGTTCTCGCAGCTTTGGCCTGACCATTCAAAGACAAAATTGTAGGGCAGCTCGAGTTGAATGAAAATTCGACTTTTCGTGGCTTTCGCATTCGAAACTTTGAAAAGATCGATATTTAACACCCAGAATAGGTCAACATCGTGATACAAATAACACGTATTATATCGCCATGTTTACTTTCTCGTCAAAACTTAAAAATATACTTGCATTTGTGGCCTAGTTTCTCATAATAATACACGTTCGATTTTTTCCATCGTCAATGACACGATTGTACAGTTTTTTTATTACTCAGCCTGAATAGTCTAAAGTAAATAAAAAAAGCTCCTTTTCTAAAATTCATCATCATTAGGTTAAATTCTTTGCGTTATTTGCACTGAAGAAATCTAACGGATAATCAAAAGAAGATCGAATTGAAAAACGACAATTTCAATCCATATGATCCCTGGATTTAATTGCTACATGTAGGTCAATACCGTGTCGCACTCACTGCGATGATTAGCGGATTCGGCGAAGCATCGATATAGCAACGATAAGAAGTAATAGCGAACATTTACATGTATTTTTATATAACCCGTAACCGAGGTGAATTTATAAAACACACCGATTCAGCTCGAGCTGCAGGTAGATATGTAATAACGAGTGGCTCTTACACGCTTCGGCAATCGTACGAGACGTTGGCCGCCGAGCGGCTATTCGTTTGTTCTTTGAATTAACGCGCTAGAGACACGATATGAACAATACGTACGAGAGGATAAACGACGCAGCCAAGCAAAAGAAAGAGAAAGAAAAAAATGAAGAATAAAAACCCATCAAACGGAGTACATCCTTGGCTATAGAGACTTTTTTATACTGCACAAGTTGGAGAGTACAAAATCCTCAATGCATGAGTTTGTTGGCGCGTGTATTATATGCGGCCAAAGAAGGATAAAGTTTTTTCTTGGTGGTTTCTCGTGCGTGCCTAGTCGTGGAAAATGAACTTTGAGAAATACTCTTGCACGCAAACGAAACTTTTTTTTACAATCGCTTGAAAAATTAAGTATCTTTGGAAAATTTCTCTCCTTAAAAATAACATTTAAGATAAATGGATAATAATCTTTGGCGGACAAGCTCTTTCGTACTTTCACCTGACACAATTCGCGCCGCGCAAGTGTTTATAACAAAAAAAAGTCATGAAAAAAATTCCGAGCTGATCGTGACAAATAACAAAACGAGCTCAGGTTGTTCAAAATTTTACACAATCCAATCTATTCGTCGTAGAAAGTTTTTCGCGTTGAAAGACTCTATGTATAAGTGGATAAATGCATACGTCCATATGATACGTGCGCGCAATTACCAATGAATATTCAATGAGCTTATTAAATGTAACTACGAACAATGTAGAGTCTGCGATATATGTGTGTTCGCGAGTAATCGCGATACAACGAGGTAACGAACATCAAATAATAATCATCCCTCGCGAGTGTAATCTATGCACTCGAGAACATTTTTGCGCATAATTTTGTTCGTCCTTCATAAAAAAGTTTTGTTTAGCCAGCTCGACTACCGGTACATAATCTGTCTCTCGGCGGAATAATGCCATTTTTAAGTATTTTAATACGAATTATTAAGCAATAAAATATAATAACGTTTATGTCAAGGTAAATATTTTCACAATGCGACACAAGAGAACGAGCAAACAGAACGTGATACAGTAAAGACTACGTTTTTTGCCTTTTTTTCATCTACTGTTATTTACGCTTCGCATACAACAGTGGCGAGCAACGGCATGACTTGACATGCGTATCGTACGCTGGTGTAAGAAGTGAGAAAAAAAACAAACAGGTACGTTAGAAAAATTATACGTATACACGCACGAAGCCTGGTATGTTTAATCTCGAAAAATAGTTTGTGAACAGTTGTATTTTGACTTATCGAAGCAGCATCGTTAAGTCACCGGATTGTTGTCGCGTTCAACGCGTCTTTATACTATCAGTGGCTTTCGCTGCTGTAATTTAACTAAATGGCGAAAACAATGTCTGTGTCAATTGCATCTTGATGAATAGATCAAATGCTAATAATAATAAAAAAAAATACGTTACTTTCTTTTCGATGAGTCACGGAAACAAAAAGCCGCATGCAGCGCAGCTACTCGCAATTCATGTGAAAGAGAAAAAAGCGCCGAGTCATACGGCTGTCCGCGCATAGCTGCACTAGCGCATAGATATATACTGCCGCAAGTTATTGCAAATTCAGAAAAATCCAGGCCACAGTCGACAACAGATGTGTCTTGGCGAGAGTATGTGTGTGTGCACATATAGAGAAGCGGCTTACAGGTCGAGGGCTTTATTCCGGAAACGCAGACAGCAGACGCTCACGCGAGGATGCCACAACCAGCACAACCAACAATCATACAAAATCTGTTCCATCATTCAAGTTTCCGCCACATAGCACTCGCAAGCACACGGACTCGGGAGGGCATCGGAAGTTACGCAAGTAGCTCTACGTGACTGACTGATTTGATTCACTTCTTTGCTTCCGAAGAAAAAATATATGTGCGAATCAAGGCGCGCGTGTGGACATAATTAAGAATAACAGTAGGCCGCGTGCGTCGATGATCTTGCCAAGTAAAGCTCCCAACCGAAAGCGATAGCAATATTACATGGCTCTTACAGAAAAATCTTCAAAGATGTGACAATTGCACGATAGAGGCGGGATGACCATTTGAAAAATTGCTTGCTCATTCGGGCAATGGCATAACTCGATGATCACATACTCGTGAGCGAGTATAATGTCTAATGCTTGTTTGGCCAAGTAATCATTCATATAATATACGTAAAATAATCATTGATCGAATCAAGCGAGCATTGCAGATTGTATTCGCAGATTCTATTGCGTAAACCATACGGTAACTTAAATCATTTTTATGGCTAAGCTTGTTAAATAAAGCTCGTTCGCGAGATAATGATTTTTATGACTTATTTATATGCACGAATGCACATGCCATAGATCGACGCGCATCCGCCTGCAATTACAATTGACCTACATAATTATTTTTATTCGCAATTCGATTATGAAAATTTGACTGAAGCAATGTCGATAAGTTTAATGGTCTTCATGATTTTTACAACCGATTTCGCTGTGTTACTTACATCACAATGATAATTTAAACAACGAACCTAAACAATAATCTGAGAAATAAACTTCATTCATTTTCAATTGTTGCATTCCATTTCTAATTCGCAAATCTTACATGAGAATAGAAATTTTTGATCTCGACACATTCATTTCAAAGTTTGTTCGTAAGTCCGAGCACAGTTGACGCGTGAAGCACGATTAAAAAGCAGAATATTAGGTCACACTTCCGTACGTTATTAATTTATTGTCGATACAATGAGTGATGAGTTTGTCTTTCTCTCAAGTGATGCCGCAGCTTTGAATTTTCTCTAACAAGAAATTTTTTGCAAGCGAAATCACGATGCTCATAAAGAAGTCTTATTTCATTAAAAACTCTTTCGAACAATTGGAACTCGAATTAATTGAAAATCGGAATTGGAAAGGTCTTTAAGAGTTGACTATTTAATTTATTTTTCGCCTGGAAGTCAACAAATACGTATCGTAGTGCTCGCGAGTTTGTCGACCTTCCCTTATTATAATCCACATTTATGAAAGCCAAAGCAATGCCGAGTGCTGCTATATCCGCACATAATACATATGCGTATATCTGTTTTTCACGTGTGAAAAAAGCTAGACAAGAGTCTCTGTATACATCTCACCGCGAAGAGCTCAGGTAAACTTCCTTCGCTTCTGTCATCTCGCGATATCGCTGGCGTGCGCCACACGAGAGAAAGACAAAACCTCCACTGCTGCAGGCGCGTATAATTAAGCAAAGGTACACACTCGACGTGTACGTTTGTAACAATAAAAATATACGTGTACGTACCTTTAGAATCGTCATCTTGAAAGAGGGAAAATCTTCACGTCGCTCGCAACACAAGAGCCGTGTAGTGTGAAGCTCGTGTTAGCGTGCGTTTGTGTGTACTGCGTATACAGTCACTCATTCAGCCAAAGTAACGCATACACGTAGCGAATATGCAGAAGCGCTGTTTCTGCTGCTGTTACTGTGTCTGACGCGTTTAATTTTAGTAGTGCACATTTTTTGCACGATGTATTCTTTCTCTCTCTCTTTCTCCAGTTACGCCTGCATACGCGCAACTCTCTGCTGCATTCGTAGTTGATACCTATTAATATATCTCTGGTGAGTTTTCTTCGAGTCGATCTACAAAAATTTCGTTTGTTTACACTTTTAATGATCAATGATTCAGACATTAAGCTCATTAGATAGCGGTATTACGTTGCATCGAGTTGTATCGGCTGGTGACTGGTAATTTTTGTCTCATAACAGCTATAACTGTTTTTAGATATTTTCAATATTTTTAAATTTGTGTTCGACTGTTTTAAATGGTTCAAATGAACCTTGTTAACCCTCGATGCGCGTGTATCTATACTTCTAGAGCATACAAGCTATAGCATAGCATATTTTTTAATGCAACTAATTAATAAAGGTTTGATATTAACTTGCGAGAATGAATGTCAGGTAGCAATCGAAAAGAAAGAAACTTTCTTCGTGGGTTTATTTCCAAATATAAAAAAAATCAAAACAAAATAGATGCAGCTTTTAGGCCATTAGTTTGGAAATGTAATTTAGCTCAGCAGCCGATTGTTCTATGTGGCTCGAATGGCATCATTGTTAGAAAAAAAAATATTTTCCCAAGCAGCGGCGCATCATGCAGAATTCGATCGGGTTGGCGGCGCTTACGCGCCTCTCACCATTCTGGCTCTCTGCGGCGCGAGTTTGGGAGAACAGTGCGTTAAGTGCACCCGCGAGTGAAATTCCCGCGTGTCTTGCATTTGTGAGTATGTATGCGTGAGTGTATCTAACCTATATATTGCGCCTCGCGTATAGTTGGCGCAACGAACTACATTGCGCATAAATACAGGCGGCTGCTGCTTCTTGTACGCACACCCGACGTAGGCTTCTTCTCCGCGTAAGAATACCGAGTCGAAGCGAGCTGTTGCGTGCGTAAGACGATAAACTGGGTCGATTCCAAATATTTTAACTAGTGAGTATCTTTTTCCGTATACGAGGCAGAGAGAGAGAGAGAGAGCATTCGGTTACGTTTCTGTCGAAACTTTGAAATTCTTCGCTCTCGGAGTAAGGAAGAAAAGTCAAGAGGCCGACGCCAGCTACATTATTACAGCTAATAAACGAGACGTAAGAGGATATACTGAAGAAATATGCCTGCGTAGCTTCGAGGGTTACACAGAGGAAGAGGGCCCAAAAGTTTCTAGATACCTGAGCTATCACCCTCGTCTCGCGGCTCACCTGCCGCAGTCGCATGTGTGCGCGCACCGATCGAACCAACGAAGGCAACGAGGTGAGCGCAAGCAGGCGAGCGAGACCCGATAGGTGGCTATACGTTGCGTGAACTATCTACTCCTTGCTGCAGTCTGCTCTTCTTCACCCTCGCTCCTATATTATACACGTTACACACGCGTCGCTTTGTACGCTACATATATGGTGCACAAACAGGTGTTATCAGCCGTACGTACAGCATTACTGCAGTATTCATGCTATGTAATAGCGTCAGTTAGCAACTTTTTCTGCGTCTTTTCATTGAAATGATTTAATTTTTTGTTGTCGATTAGCCTGCTACCTTTGTGTGTGTGTATGAACTCATAAATCGCTTGTCCGATCCCATCTTTTTCCCGGTCTTTTGATATAACGAGACGTATTTGTTGTTTCTCATGGACGTTTCCTCGACTCGATACTCGACTTTATATATCTAACATTAATAAGCAGGGGGATTGATCCCCGCACTCGTATTTATTGTCCCTATACAACAACTACAAAAGAACATATGGAAGATACAATTCGGAGATCAATATCATTACGAGTTGAACATTTTTCTTTTGTAATTACGATGAAGCACACTACATAGTTCCGGCTGGAACGAAGGCCAAAACGATGAGAGTAATGAGAGAGCGAGAAAAAGAAAAAATCGCTCAGGCTCGCGCATCACACATGAGCGCGTCTCCACCCACGCGAGCCCATTGCATTCCTCGTGCTAGTGCACGAGCTGCAGTCGCTAGTCTCGAGGGAAATGAATTCAATGAGCATGCCGCACAGTGTCACGGAAAAAAGTCAGAGTACGCAGTTCCTCCATCGCAGTCGTCAATGTGCTTTTTTTTCATTTTTTTTATTTCGTTCTGGAAGAGAGCTGAACATAAAAACTCGAAAAGTGCCATTAACCGTCCTCGTCATCGCTGCTGCGAGACAACCTACGTGTTCTAGCTTGTAAGCCCAGTTTAGAAATACGAAAGAATGGAAAAAAGAGAGAAAATGTTGTTAAATGGCATGAAGCGCAACGTATATAAAGCTGGTAATGCCCATGTAATATATAGCGCCAGTGAATTATGAAAGGGCTGCGTGTAGACTATATCGATGAGGTATTTTGCGGGATTTATTGCCTCTATGCAACTGCCTGCCACTGCCTGACCAGTGCATTAACTTGCTAGACAGCAGCATCGTATTTAACGCATTGTGAACAAGCCTATTTTTGTAACGAGATTGGGAATAAACTTGCACAATTTACGACCGTTTAGAGGCGCATAGTAGCGCATTGACCGGCAGATCGCACGATTTTCCAACGAGACTTCGAATCCAATGGGCAATGCAGGACACTAGGAACTTTGACGCGGCGTCGGATAAAGTAGCGTCTGGAAAAGCTGTCAAAAGATGACTCTTGCTAATGCCTGACTAAACGGATGGCGTCAAATAGCTACTGCTAAGCTAGTACATTTTTATTTCGATCGAGCGTCTACATCGAATCATTCGTCCTTTTCTGTCAGTTTAAGCCTCGCATGTTTTGTTTTCATAAACCCAATGAGCCAAGTTTTTTTTTCTTTTTAAAATTCTTCGCGTGACACAAGAGCTGGTTGACTCATGCGAGTTATGCTCGAGTTCTCGTAAATTGTCACGTTCAAAAAAAGTACGAAGCAACTGATTGTAAAAATTTTTACAATTAGCCCTGTAAACATGCAGAATATATCGTAAAATATGCTGGAGTGTAACACGTATGTAAATTAAAGCAAGTCCGAAGGCTCATCAGCTCTCTGTGCCGCGAAACCCAAGTAAGCAGTAATTAACGAACTAAGTTCCTGACATGGCAGGCAGCATAATATAAAGTTATCAAGTAACCGAACGACGATTTCACGTGAAAAACCCCCTGAACACAACACGGACTTTTAGGGCTATGCCTATACATCATAATAGCGAATTGGAAAGTTGATGGCGAATAGTAAGCTTCTTCCGCGCATACGGTGCGTATTTATGGGTGAGTAGTGGCAGCGGCCTCGAAATCTAATCGCAGCGAAGCAAGTGGCCGGTGTTTCGGTGCGCGAGGCTTACTTGCACGCTACATATACGCCTACGAAAGATTATTGCTCGCCTCGCTCGCGATACCATCGCTCCTCGACCAAACGTTAAAATGTAAAAAAGCCAAGCGCGCCCCGTGTGTGTGTGTGTGTGTGTGTGTGTGTGTGTGTGTGTGTGTAACGTGTACGTGTGCCTGCGTGTGTATTGCGAGCCTCTGTTCGTACACTGTTATGTCGTGTTTCATAGTTACGCTCACGGCTCACCTCCTGACAACCGAGCAAATACGTAAAAATGCGGACTGTATAATTTTTTCAACGTTGAAAAGAACGAGAAAAAAAATTAAAATAATTTAAATGCACGTGCGGAGCATGGGATAAGTGTAATTCGGTATCGGTTGGCATTTTTCATACTTATTTGCGAATGCACTCGATACGTCAATGGAAAATTAGTACAGTAGAACGAGCAATTAATTTTTTTCCACCAAATGTTGCACGCAAATTTCGCCTTGTGAAATTGATTAATGTTCAAGACAGTTTTGCCGCAGTTTGAGTCACCATATTACGTATTATTATCGGGCTTGAAACTATTTTTACAATTAAAAAAGTCGTTGGAATTTTTTCAAATTCCAACGGCCAGCGAGAAGCGCGCATACCGTCAGTTCGATGCAACGTATTATCGTCATGAGCAATATAACAATAGTCGCACGACGCACGTGAGCCATTGTTTATATGAATGTACTCAGCTGATAAATTGCCGAGTCTCGTACCTTTTATTGTTATTTGCTTTTATCTTCGTCGCTGATAACTTTTTTCAAATACACGCGCAGAACAACGATAACAACTTGGCCGGGATGCACCTTCGTGCGTATTCATTTGTGTTTCGGCCCAATTGCACAGAAACAAATCCATGCACACTACACTGTACTACTTGGTAACACAACGATCTCCGGCACATACACTCACTGGATAAAATTCACTGTTGAACTCACCACTAATTGCGGAAAATTGAGGAAAGCAATGGGTCAAAGTTATTGCCGTGAGATTACAGCGCGCGAAAGTGAAGTAAGTCGTGAGGAGCAGCCGAAGCGCGGGAACGACGGCGCCTTACTGTCCCGGTAGTCGGCTGCGATGCCGCTCGCAGTCGCATGCAGCTAGTCGGTCGGTCGGTCGGTCGTCGTCGTCGTCGTCCACGGCTGTATGTACTGCCTTGTAGAGCTCTCCCACCGCGCGTGGCGCTGCGGCAGCCTGCGCCGCTCTCCCAGCTTATGTGGGCGAAATCCTATATTATATTTTCTCTCCCTTTCGGCGTATTTATTTATTTTTACTAAGAACAAAAGTAAGTCATTGCTCGCTCTTCCACATTTCAACAAAACTGCATTATTGACCAAACAATTCTACCTCTTTGTCATTCCTCCAAGGGTATAACACTTATAAGCTGTTTTACATATTTTAAAGCGTGGATCGATACTATTTCTAAAAATTTCACGATCGTGAGTACCTCTAAAGAAAGAAACTCGTCATATATGGAACTTCATTTTTAGAGGATGAGTGTATAAATACATCAGCGGCCCAAGTGAGTTACTCGTAAATTTGCTGCTAATTTTTTCTTAAATTATGCTCTTCAGTAAATAGAGTTCAAGAGGTGTCAATAAAAGTCAAATTGACATCTTCGCATCTGTTCGTAGATCTTATAATAGCATATAGCTATTTTTGAGGGGACCATTTTGTTATTGTACTTCGATCTTGCTTCGAAGAGTTTCTTCAATCGATTGCTTTTCCAAAACGTAAAAACATTTCTCGTGGCGAGCCTCGAGCACTAACAGACCAACTGTTCATTTATGGTTTTTCACAAGTCATCTAATTTTACCGAGAGCCATCGATATTTATGATTACTCGCCAAGAGAAATTCAATTGCTGCATTCATTTAATCTAGGAATTTTATGCAAACATTAACGTCGTCGTAGAAATAAAGTTTGCAACTCTCGCATGCACGAGAAATAATATATATCAAGAAGGCAAATCTTCACGGCGTAATTTTCAACTTCTAGGCATTAAATTCTAGAGTACTATAAAATATTATAAATTTATGTGTGCAGTGCTGCTATATTTATATTAAGAATCATCATCATAATATAATAGCTGTTATATATGGATAATTCAGTCATACTGTAAATGTGTATATTATACATGAAGGTTGAAAAATTACAATACATAACTTATTGATGTTTCTCTCGGCTACATGTGCGCACGAAGGCATTTAACGTTCATTCCTAACTAATTGCAAAGATTCTATGAAGGCCTAAATTTCTCATTTAGCTTTCAAAAGCTGCTGCGGTGTATATAAATATGCCGGAAGGAATTAAAGTGGCGTCTGGGTCAATTATCAATTTTTTTCACTCTTCTCCTCCCTGGTTCTTCCTTTCTTTCTTTCTTTGCGGGTTGTAAAATACTGTGCAAAGTCTGCTACCGACAATGTAAGATTCATCGCTGTGGTTGCTGCATTAAAGTAATCAAGCTAATTTAAACATGTTCATTTTTTTGGGTCCATCACTCAAACCTGTCAATCTAAAATAACGTTGATAACGTCGTTGTAATTTTTATTTTGAATTATAACAGTAAACCTTACTGGCAATGTTGATTTTTGAGTTTCCAATTCTTTGAATTTTTCTAGATTTTGTGTCAAACGAGAAATATTTTCTATTCGATGTCAAGATAAATTACAGTTTTAACCAAGTTTTTTACATTTTTCACATAAAAATGAATCTCACTAGACTCACTCGTTCATTTTCCACGTGAGTTTTAAACGTGAATCTACAAGTATTGTTTTATCAAACAAAAGATGAAATGGTCGTTCAGCATGAAATTTCTCCTGCTTTGTGAGCAATTTTCAGAATGTTGCTCAATAAACAAACTTCATAAGTTGCATAAAACTCTTCTGAGAACTTGTCTGAAAACGACGATTGCATCGAAGCGTACGTGCAGTGAAAAAAGAATCGAAACTATCTCACCTGCATAATGTAAATGCGCGCCACAATATCTAACGGAAAATCTATTTAGTAGCACCGCGGCGTTCAATCGCTGACAGTCTGCGTTTCGTGCAATCGGAACGCAGTATAATCAGCATTACGTGTGCTAAGGATAGACACCGAACTAGAAAAGAATTATTCGCTTGCGTAACTTTAAAAAATGAAAATTAAACAAGAGTAGAAATTATGAAATTACTTATAATTAAACATTTTTTGCACTTTCATCGTGTTTTTAACATAGCGATTATCGGAGACAATCATACGGGTCAATAACTTAGACTGTATGGTAAACATTTTTCCTGTTTGTCATTGGGAAATTCTACCCGCATTTATATCGAAAACTATATTATGAAAAATTCCGATTTTTCTTATATTGCTTGCATGAAATAAACTAGTTGAATCAAAAACGAATGTAAAATATATTACTCTTACAGAAACTTAAATAAAAAAAATTTATGTCACTCTGAAACTCTTTACACCCGGTTTTACCGGTGGCTTTTTATATCAATGTAAAAGTATTTTTCATATCATCAAAATAAACTCATGTACTTAAAGGGACAAGATAGTGTTTGAAGCTGATATTTAAAAATCGAAATAGTTGAAATTGTATCTTTTTTGGTAATAAAATATTTTCACACTACACCTAATTAACCAAAAAATCCAAGCTCTGAAATCTCTTCACGCGACGCGCTGCTGACGTGAGTTTTTCATCAATCTTGATCTGTGGGGACTCAAATTTCACTTAAGTGAAGCAGAATTTTGAAAAATTATTTACAACTGAAAGCCATATTTGATCTCTTGGAAAAGGAGCAAAAATTTTTTCCAAATTCCGCTTTGCTTGGGTGGGAAAGGGTACTTTTTATTTAAAGACTTTGAGATCCCATAAATTAATATTGATGAAAAACTCGCGTCAGAATACCGTGGCCAGTCAATCCAATCACAATATTTAGTATTATAAAAAAAGTAATGTAATTGGGATTAGAGCTTAAGTAGAAGGTTTTTTGGTCAATCAAGGTGTAGTATATACATATTTTACCATAAAAAAATCTAAAGATTATCAGATCGTTACAAACTAGCCACACATTCTGTGTGCTGAAATGAAATTTTTCGAGCAATTTTTTTCAAGAGATTTTTATTTTATATTCAACCGTCATGAATTTCGCAAGAGATCATAAATTCACTTTTTATTTTGTTCTAAATATCCTATAAAATTAACATAAAATAAATCATTGAAAAAATATTGCATGAGCTCGCAGATACAGTGCTGAAAAAAACTTCTGTCGCCCTTCGATCCACTTTCAATATATAAACGTTAATTACACAAAATTAAAAGTTGAACGAAAAATACTATTTAAATAACGAATTCTCTCATAGTTGTGTCGGTGTAGTTGAAGAGAAAAAGAAAAGTAGGCGTGGGCTTTAATAAACGACCCAAACAGTTGCCATCACTAGTGCACAATCGAACATTTTATGTAGATAAATTTAAGCGCTGGAAAGTTTCATTCAAACCGCAAATATCGCTAAAACTTTTGAAGCCATAAACCTCACAAAATTTCGAAATTTAAAAAATTTATTCGATTATATGAATGCACAAACCCCTTTTAATTACATGTTTATAATTCGTTTTAAATAAAAATAAAACTATATCGATTTTCAAAGTATTGCATTAGTAAAAATAGGAGCCACAATTCTCGTCTAGGAAAGTAAAAACAAAACAATAATTATCGCATCGAGTTCCAAAGTAGCAACTGCTTTACAACTACATTTTTACACCGCCATTGCACACACTTTTGACCTCTATTCTCTAATTCCAGTGAGAGTGGGGATAGAAACTGGTCGTAAAAACGTCTGAGACCAAACATCATTCGTAATTATTTGTTGGCATGCCTTTCGGATAAACCTTAAAGTACTCATCATGTGCACCAAATATTACTGAAATATACATTGTTGTTATGCAATTCACTAATTGATATTGTGTTAAAAGATGACGTTTGTTAAGCTAATACATTTTAATATAGAATAATATATAATGTATTTAAATATAAATTACAGTTAATAAAATTTATAATATACGTTTTCAAGAATAAACGACTCCTAAAATTTTTTTACCTTGTTCGCCATATTCTGATAGCTCTGGAAGCATGCCCCGAGGTAAAGAGAGAGATTTCAACTCACCTGCAATAAAGAAATGACATTTTAAAATTTGTTAAAGTACTACACATATGTAGAAAATTGAGTTCGATCAAAATATTAAATAATTCATCAACTATTATGTAAAAGTACCGACCCATTTTTTAATTTTTAATTTGACTTTTGAGTACGTCTTTTTTATTATAGCCTGTCTATTCTAAATGCTAATAAGTTTTTTAAACTCAGATTCCGCCTATATTTAAGATTCATCGAAACTTGAAAAAACTCTAGTAAGATTCTTTTCAAAAAAATTTTGATTTACTACCTTACTTTAGAATGAAATTTAATTATTTTATCTTGAATACATGTAAACCTGTGCTGCAGCTCAACACAAGCTGCAGTAGAAACCCAATATTGATTAATTTTATTGGTCATTGGACTCTTTTTTATATGTTGTGTCTATAGTAAATCCCAAAATGGAAACCAGTAGCCGATATATTGATTTTATTTTTCATATAACTATTGATCTTATATTTTTTATGAAACGAAGTATTTGAAGCTAGCTAGGTCAATAAACTCTATTTTATTTTAAAATTGGCACGTCAGTAGGTACGAATTACCCTTATGAAAGATTTGACTGTTAGAATCCGACAATAATAAACTTTTCAATGTGGGTTTCTTCCAGAGATCCATATTCCAGCGATCATTCATGTCAAACCTTTTTTTTATACCTTGGACAACCTAAAAAATCAGGTAATACTCATCCACTAATTTTTCAACATTCATAGATATGACTATGCTATCATGTCATTTTGGAACGTAATAGTGCAAACTTAACGCAATACATTATTGTAAATGATATGTAGTCAACGTGCTATACTCAAGTTTCTGGTTGTTCACATAATTTGTTCAAATTATCTTCAATAAATGGAGAAAACAATGTCGAAATTACTTGATATATACTCCTTTTCTACTAATAATATCTTCACAACTAGTAATTAATTTTAAAATGAATTTTGCACTAGTTTTAACAATAAAGTGACAAAAATGTTTAAAATGGCGACAGTTGTAATTTTAACTTAAGTGTTTACTTCAAGGAAAATAATTTTTAAAAGTATTTATCACGAAATACTGTCAAAAGAACACAATTGCTGAGTCGAACTTTGCCTTACAAATTGAAAGATAAAAATTTAAGAAAAAATTTACTTTATTATGAGTTATTCTGGAAAAAAGTATAAGTGATAAAGTAATATTGAAAAATTGTAAGTAATTTTTTCCCTGCCGTAGTTTCCATGAAATCAAAATGATCCATGTCCCCAAAAAAATTTTGACTATCATTAAGTTACAGGTGTTATTCAAATTTTAAAATTTTCTTCAAATTAAAGCTGTCAAATAATAATAGTTCAATTTCACTAAACCATGAACCATAGATGTGTAAAAATAATGGAAGCAAACATATACTTTCAATCTTTAGTAACTGCAACCAGTTATACATAGCGCCACTGCTGGTAACATTTCATGTTCTATACGTATGTGCTAGGTGAGGGATAGATTCTGTTATGAATTAATTGATGCATTCGATTATATTAATAAGTATGAAAACTGGACTTTTCGCTGGTCGATATATTTTTAAAATTAGATTTTTCCGTTATTGATAAACTCCAGATATTATTTGAAATAAAAATGTTAAAAAAATAATCGGAAAAATTCTTTGTGAAGAAACTTACTTTGCTGAACTGCAAGTTGATTTAAATCAACTTTATCCAAGCTAGAAATTTCATTGGCAAAAGTGTGCCGCTGTTTTGATCCTGATTTTTGTTTTAATACGTTACGGGTGGCCCTCCTTAATAACGGCGCTAAATTAAATCAAAAATAATTTTCCTTTTTCATTTGAAATTTTTCTGCTTGTATTGAACGTTGATCAAAATGGGTGAATAATGAAGATGATTTAAGCAGTATGATAACTTTGGAATGAAAGCATAAACACACCTATCAACGATTTTCTATTGTATCGATGAAGCCGTTATAAATGAATAATGAAAATTTTGATTGATTGTGAAGAAACTTGTGCACGACAATTTCAAAAGGAGCTTTTGATACAGAGTATTAATTTTTTGTACATGAGGGACTCAACTAATTCTATACTTTTTTGTGTATATAATATCGAGTAATCTTTTCAATCTAAGTAGTCTCCAAGCAATTCAAAAAGAAAGATAATCCGAATTATTTTGTATCGTAGTCCTAACTAAAAAACAATTCTTTCTTAAAAATGGTAGTATGACGTGTGATGATCCGTGCGCAAAGGCAAAAAAAGGTTTTATTTAGATACATATCCTATCGATTAGAGTAGTAGCAACAAGTGTACTTGCATAATTTATTCTTGAAATTTAGATTGCCAACTTTACTGCTTTTTTCGTTTAATACACTTTTTTACTTTAAATGATGGTCGTATCTTATCCACACCTGCTACCAAATTTACCCTGAGTTCTACTCTAATGAAAACAAAAAATAAAATGACGCAAAGTTATAAAAAAATAAATATAAAATTATTTGTATAGATTTTGTGAAATGAACGTATACTGTTTTCGTTATACCGTTACCCTGCCTATAAGAACAATATTTTGGTGTTTTCCATAATTGTATGTGTTACATAGACCTGAAATAAGATGATCTGAAAAGCCTCAATTATCATTGTTGTAACAGATATCTATAAAAAATAAATACGAAAAGCTAAGTTGACTTGAAATATGAGAACGATGTGTTGTTTTCAAATTCAATTCAGCCATATTTACTTTTTAGTTTTGCAGCTCTTTTTTAAACTGCTTTCACTATAAAATGTCAAACATCAAGGTATATATTTTTTTCTGTCGGTCCGGTCCTGTTACTTTTGATTGTTTAAGAGTAATAAGTAAAAATATATTGCGGAAGTTTCACGAAAATATTCGGTTATAATTTTGCAATGCCATTTTTTAACTGACTTTAGTATCTCCTTAACGACTACGTAAAAAGTGATAAATATAAAAATTGCGCTATGCATTTGTTACAAATCATCCGTTGAGTTTGAAGTTAATGACTTTTGATAACGCATAGCTGCACAGAAAATGTTTGTCTAGGATGTTCAAAGTACGCCTGTGTTTAGTGATGCAAAAAAGAGATCGGCACTCAAAAGTTCTCATTGCTTTTTTCAAACTTGTGGAAGTAGAAACAACGAAAGAAGATGATTCTAACAAGAATCATAATTACAATTATTTTGACATCTAGTTATATTCAACTTTGTACTTCAGACAAACCAGGTACTGTTGTTCAATAAGTATAAGTGACGTTTAGAAAAATAGATAAAATCACCAAAAAATCAGTTTTTGAAAGATTTTGCAAAAATCTAGAATTACAAAAAGATTTCTCTGTAATTTTAATTTATGTTTTTAACACATTATGTGATGACTTTCATTGGACCTTATAATTTTCTTATTAATTCAATGAAAGGTGTTGTATGAAAATAAATAATTGGATTTGTTTTATAATGCGTGTAATTGTTTCAATATAAAAAGTCAATGATTGATCTTTTTCATTCTACCGATTAAGAGCATAACCTCAATGCATTATTATCACCTAATTTATGCTAACTTCAAAAAGACCTTAATTAATTAAATTTATTAAAAATATACCGATTTAAAAAAATTTTTTCGTTGACTTATTATTGTAATCGAAAACTGTCAAAATAGCTAAACGTCTATAATATACTGTAAATAAGAGATTAGAATCTAATATTGATAAAACTGATGAGACAATCCCTCCGCATAATTTTCATTCATTTTACTAACATTTTCTTAAAAAAACTATCAAAATATTGCAAAATCTTTCAGACTCTAATATTTTACTTTTTACTAAAGTAATTTTATTTGGTAGCACGTGGATCTGGCTCGATTTGCAATACAGGAAAGAGGCAATCCCCAATAGACCTTAGACCACATACTTTTTTTCACGACCCATCTAGTTTGCAATTGATTAACTATGATTTTATACCTGAACGATTTGAAGTGCACAATGATGGACACACTGGTAATTTTTTCCAAACAGAAACTTTATAAATTTTTTAAAATAGTTAAAAGATATTGGAGCTTAACTATGCAATCACATTAGTTCATTTAAAGAATTTTATCTGGGCTAATAATTCTCCATTCATGACGGGAAAATCTCTTAAAAATGAAAGATATATATTTAAAGCAGCTCATTTACATTGGAGTTCTGATGATCATTCAGGATCAGAGCACAGCTTAGTTGGAAAGAGGTGTGTATAGGTGTTGGATAAATAAAATAATAATAGTAGTAAATAAATTTTATCGTTCGAAGGTTTGCAGCTGAACTACATTTGGTGCACTACAACGGCAAATATAACTCATCAGAAGAAGCTTCACGACACTCTGATGGTCTCGCAGTGATGGGTGTCATATATGCGACTAGAGTATGTATTTGCGAGAAATTGAATTTTAAATTGTAGTTAGAAAATGATAAAATCTTTAAATCAATTTTGAATATATTGAAATTATAGAATTACCAAATTCCTAATGCAGGGATGAAATTATTTGCATCACTAGCACAAACAGTCAAGCAACCTAAAGAGTCTAATGACGAAGTTGAACCATTTCCATTATCGTCATTTATATCTGAACTAGATGAATTGTACACTTATAGTGGATCTCTGACTACACCTCCGTGCATCGAAAACGTCCGATGGATAGTTTTATCTAAAACAATGCCAATATCGCCTAAAATTGTGAGTTTTTATCTTAATACTTCGCAAATTAAAAAAAAAAACTACGTTTTTCTTGTCGTTTTTAGATTCACATGTTTCGGAACGTAAGACTCAGTGATGGACATAAAAATAATGTGAGACCTTTGCAAGCACTGAATAATCGCGTTATTCAGCTGTACAAAATTTGATTTAGATTATTTTTAGTATGTCAGTAAATTATATTAAATTATTCACAGATCCTAAATATTATCATTATAACATTAACTGGTCTAAATAAAAAATGCAAACTACATAAAAATGTAAATGCTAAAACTATTATATTGATAAATTAATATACACTTTAATTATAGTTTATAATAAAAAATGCAGCAACACTAATCAACTAGTAAAACGAACACTTTCATCTGCTAGTATAAAATGTTCTGCATGCGATAATGAGTGGTAGGGGTGAAAATTCATTGACGTACGAGTGGCTGTATAAGTAAAACACATATCACACAGATAAAATTAAATTTCCGGACGCATACTTTCATCTCACATTTTATTTGCGATAACTCCGAAAGGAAGCAAAAGTCTTACTGGTAGAAATAGTTCTGGATTTCCTTGGGGTGCTCAAAGTTCGGATATCGAATCTCATTTCTTATCCACCCACGCATCATAAATATACTTGATAAAATCTCACAATTGATATCAAAAGTTCTACGACAAAATTACATCAATGAAGAATGTCACGAAACACTGAAGTTTGACATTCACTGAATTATTATCAGTTACTGGGTCTAAATTCGAGTTGAGTCATAAGACGACGTAAATAATGATAATAAAAAGAAATAACGCACAAACTTGATGTGGAACTTTGAGGTTTTATGATTGAGTGAGAAAATATGTGATCTTTTGTTATATTTTTCTAACAGCATAAACGAAATATATTTCAAGTTTAATACAAAATTGTATGTTGTGTGTTTATAATTGTAAATGAAGTTGTGGAAAACTCATTATCGCCGAGAAGAAGCATAAGAGTCTGCTCTCGCATTTTTGACGTCTTTTTATATAGCGATTAGTCATACGTAATTATACATACGATAATAATATGTGCAAGACAATCCACAGAGCCCCTTATGAATCAGCTGCTGTGGCTGCCGAGGAATACAGTCTGACGCTGGAAATACACAATAGGAAAGTGTATTTGAGACTTGACACAAACATCCTCTGCGGCATTTGAATAACTGAGTTCGCGTCTGATAAGACTCGTATTCATTGAAAATGATATTATTGTATTTTCGAAAAAGTATCGTTTCAAGTATTTGTCAGGAAACAAAGGTTAGGCTCATTTACAAGGATTTTCAAGAAAGAAAATTCTCGCGGAAATCATTTCTAAACTCCCGTGTTTGTTGCCAATGCAATGAGATGATAAGCACGTGTAATTGATGATGTGACTGAATGAAGCCATGCGTACATATCAATGTAGCAATCGTATAGCTTAGCCAATCAACCTTCGGCTATATAATGAATGAAATGAGTATAATGAATATGAAATATGTCAAAGGCAGATTTAAGCCAAGGAAATGAACTCACAAGAGCCCGGTGAACTGGGCGGACTTTCGCTGTCGAGTTCCGATTTGCTTTTCTTTCTCGGTCGTCGCAGAATCCAATACCAAGATTTTTTGTGACTCATTCTGGACACGCTGTATTAATGAGCTTGCTTGGTCAATTTGGTGGTACTAATTGTCGGCGAAGGTAAATTTAGAGCGACGCGCACGTCACATAGACTCGATATAAGCTCTATGATTAGGAACTTTGCACCTCGGATGCAGTTTACAACTTGCTCACTGCACGTATCATTCATTTGTGCACTAACACATAGCAACACAATATCACTTTGTTTCACGTTAACACTTTAATTGATACGGACCATAGATCACTTCATAAAAATAAAACCAAAGTGTACGGAATCGAGGATTTTAATTCGCAATAGATAAGGCTGAGAATATTATTACGTTAATATGACTTGTTTGTTTGAATTTTGATTAAACTTTTGTATGATTCATTTATTAAAGAATTTCATACGCAATAAAAATTTTAGTTGCGAGTAAATTTAATTGTTGAATCTTCAATAAATAAATAGAATTTAATGCTTGGCATGAAACTATTGCGTGTAAGTGAGCACATGAAGTCATATCAATGACAGTGTTTATCGTTGGTATGCAACTATCGTTGATATGCAAACTCTGATCAATCACTTAGAGAGCAGACATTTACGTTAGACATTTTCCATAGACACTTGGTAAAATTCGGAAGGTAAAATTGTAATAAAAATGAGCTCGCAGGAGCACGAGGCTCGGCCGCGTTCGTTCACGCACGTCACTTTGTTTCACTGCACGCACAGCAAATCCGTAAACATCACTGGCGCAAATATCTTGGCGCGTGCTGCATCAACAGCGCGCAGCACGCATATCAAGAGCTTGACTTCTTAAAGCAGACTGAGAGAGGCTCGGGCGCGCGTGTTTGTGTGTGCATGTGAGAGAGCCAAGCGTGTATAATGTGCCGGCCTACTGCCGCGCGATTAAATTGTGACGGCAGTTCTTGGGCGAGCGTGTGAGTACGTGTGTACACAGCTACAGACACATACGCGCAGAGAGACAATATAACTCGTGCGATCGGCCAAGAGGCACGAGCCGCTGCTCTGGCCAGCCGCCTATGCCTGTCCGACGAGGCAGTTCCATTCGAAACTCTTTCTCTCTCGCGCATGGCCGAGGGACTCGGCTCGTACGAACGGCAGTCAAAACGTAGCAACAAACACGCGTACGTATAGAGCAGACATCAAAATATTACTCCGGCGAAGGAACAATAGTCGTACTCGGCCGCGAGATCGTGCGATGCTCGATTGCCAGGCCACAATTCGCGAGTTCACACGCCTGTTGATGATGCGCGCCGTCGAGTCGTCGTGACGCTTAAAACGTGCAATGTATGAGCATGCGGAGTTTGGCTCGATTGGATGATTGCTTGATTATTATGGCCAAACGAGTCAGCCACGAGCGTCGAGCGTCGACGTTACGGTACATGCAAGTGCGAGCTTTTTTCAGGTCGGCTGTGCGAAAAAAGTGCTTGCTTTCGAGGAACGAGCGGATCATCGTTATACCATCGCTTGCATCGCTCAAAGTCGCTCCAATGAGTAATTCGAAGCTATAATTTAGCGATAATCAGCTCCAGGTAAATCGCTCGTGCAATCGTAATCTAGGCGATCCGCGGCGTTTCTGCCGATCAATTTGTTGTTTTCCGCATTGCTTACGTAAAGCTGCCTCGCTACCGACTGCGCTAATCACTTTGCGCGTCTTTTTTCATTGGCGCATTCCTGCGCTAAAAAAGCTGCCGCCGTGTATACCTGCACTTTTCCTTTTTTTGTGCCTACATCGAGCTGCGTCGTGGTTGAAAATCGTCGCAACTTGCGCGTAGAGAATAAGCGCGTCCCCGAAGTAAATAGCCCAAGGTACGCGACAAGTATTATGTAACTTGCATTGCGCTAACTTCTTCTCATTTTACGTGAAAATATAGCGACGAGGCGGTAGGTGCTCGTTGGCAAAGGCGCCTTTCTTCGCTGGAGTACTCGAGACGTATACGCACGCACGTACGTGTATGCACTGTTTGCGCCACTTAATCACGAAATACTGCACCCCGTGTACCACGTACGCGGCTTTATGCATACTGTGCACGCGTAAGCGCACTCCTCGCGTGTTTGGTAAACTTCGGTTTTGCGCGCGTCCATCCCTCTTCCACTCGCGAGCATCGCGACTCGCGCTCTGACATCTGAATCGGATGCGCCGATTGAAGGAGTAGCAGTTTTTTATATTTACATTCGGCCGGGGAGCATGTCATGCGATACCCATTGAAAAGACAATTCGTATGATTTAGAATGCAAGTCTGGACGCATCGGCTGAATGACATCCACTGTATTATATTCATGTGTAGTATATTGTGCATAATATGATGTACACTTCGGTAAGTTGAGCATGAAATTATATACACCATGGATGTATATGCTAACGCTTGCAGCGTATATTCATGTATATAATATGCCCAATTGACATGTACTATCACATGTCATTTTTATCCTCGACGCGTTGGCATGTATGAATAAACATAGATATTTGACATGAAAATTTTTCCAAAAAATTTGCTCTTGTCTATAATGAAAAATCCGGTAAGATTGAGTGACATTTCTCTCTTTATTTATACTTGTATCGAATTTTAAAACTCTCGATCGGTATGAACAAACTGTTGCATAAATTCATATGTATATAAAATACAACGGCTGCTAATCTTATCGGCAACGATTGGCGGTGATCGTCAAAGCTACAGAAAAAAGAAGCACAAGAATAGCGCCCGAGCGAGGCACTCCCAAGTTCGGCTCGAGGAAATGGCATCTACTCATATCGGTCTGGTGCGCGACGATGATCGGCTCTTCCGGTTCATGCATGTACTCGGCGAACGAGGCATCCGGTGTTTCTACGCGAAACAATGGCCCTTCTCGCACATATAATGATAATTATAATAATAACGACGATGACGACTGCTCGTGATAGAGCAATGGGCACCTAATATGTGATGACACCCACGTTGCTGCTTGCATGTGCTCAGAATCGAACGAAAACGAGATCCAGAGCCTGTGGCCTTCATCGATATCGTAAAGCTTTTTACAATTTAATAACTTATTTTTAAATAGAAAATAAATAGATGTCCACGCCCGAGCGTTGAGTAAAATTATTTTACGATTGAAAATGTCAAAATTAAATATAATTATTTTATCTATTTAATTAAAATTAAAAAAAAACAAAATTAATAAAACAATGAAATTATCCTGAAATAAAATTACAATTTGTATTGTAACTTAATTTCAAGATTTTTTTTGTAAAAATAAGAATGAGCTTCAAGTGTGACTAATGTAAATTTAGCATACAAAGCTTTCAAGTTGACGCCTTACAATTATGCGCACGTGCGTCACACAGTGCATACGGGCATCGCAGGCGATTTTTCAATTGAGCACGTAAAGTACCGTCCGAAGAGACGAATGCATAGCAATTTGCTGATTACACAAATACGCTTCAAAGTTCTTCTCGCAGGTTCAAAACTACAATCAAATGAAAATTTTCTATGAATTAAATTCATTTGAAAAATTCTCCGGTGCCTTATTATTTGTATATCATAAGAATGCATTGACTTCGAGGTGCTATAATAAAAGAGTATAACTCAACTTCTTTACATTTCAGAAAGATGAAGGAAATGCGGGTAGGAAGGATATTTATCATATGCTCTAATAAAACTCCTTCATTTTGTTTGTTTATAAGCCAAAAATATTAGTCCTTTGAAAATTATTATATAATCGTGAAAAATTATCCTTCTTGCGATGATCTCAATTCCACTAAAAGCTCGTGAAAGAGGGTTAAAAAAGGACTATTATGAAAGTTGTATCGATTTCGATTTGTCACGTTAGCTTCATTTTCCATTCCTACATATATCGTCAACAAGGTAAGACGTACTGCATGCGCGCAATATCAGCATATGGAAGAAAATATGACGTAGGATTCGCTCCATTATTCTGTCCATGCAACAATGCGTACATAGATATATTCACGTCTACGAAGATACATTACGATGCTCTAACTTGCAGGTGCAATGCGTTCGGTCCCAAGAAGTTACGCATTGTATACTCTTTATTTTATCGACTGCTTATTCGAACTACATTTTCTATCCTGGCACGTGTCCTATCTCACTTCTGATCATAAAATTACGTCACTTGATACTTACTTTTACTCCAAAATTTTTTCCGAGTATTAGAGAAGCATTTTTTTCGAATTTGACACTATAATGTTCATGTATAAGTAAATAAAACAGCTCTGATAACTTAAAGACTTACAATTCTCTTATGACTTCAAGTAACCTCTTTATTAGCGTCTCATATGGCTAAATATTGAACTAAAATCAGAAATTTAAGCTCCATAACCATGAGAGGTCGGTACTATAGACAACGAATGTTACCTTGAACGCTATCTTCGGAGCTGTATATTTATATTTTATTACCGACGGATACCATAGAAGATAATAAAATTTACTTCGGTCGATAAACAAGAAATCTAAGCTTAAGATTTCCGTAATATTAGAACATGTTTTTATTAATTTTTTTTAAATGAATGAAATAAAGTAATAAATATAGATCAGTACCTATGTGTCAGTGATTGGAGAATTTTTTGTACAAACATCAAAGTAATTAGTAATGTTCTCTGACATTTTTTTACACAATAAGTTAAGTTCTCACCATAGAATGCAAATTTCAAAACCAAATTTTCGCAATTCATTTACAGACTACGACTTACTATTCGGTGAATAAAGATAATGAGATCTCATTAGCACAATATGCCGTACACACCGTCATGGCATCTACACCGCAATTGTTTTAAACGTTCTCAAAGCAAAGCGCAAAATAATCACGTCGTTACGGGCACTTCATTATATTTAGACGTTGTTCAGCCTCAAATTGTCCGCGAAGTCTTTTAAATACGCGCTCTCTGCGTTTATACTACTTTTCCCTTATCATCGTGAGTTTTTTTCGAAATATAACCAATGATTCATTTACAAGAAAATTATATCTAGATTTTTAATCGAAATCGTAATCAACCGCACAAGGCCTTTAGTCTGGAAATCGTATGTATACTGTCAACCCTCTTTATTCAATATTCCAGTATATCATCCCTTTTTAACCGGACGTCCTTTATCCCTCCATAAAAAAAAAGTAACGAAAAATCCAATCAACCAATCGTTGACCCTTTGCTTCCGATACGTGGCGGTGTAAAAGAATGCCAAATCAGGTATAAATAAAAAAAAAACAAGAAAGAGCGAAACTCACCTATTGGAGATGCGGTGTTGGCCTCGCGCAGGCTCACTGTTTCGGGCTCGATTCCACCCTCATCCTCTTCAATGAGTGGCGGCGGGGGCGCAAGGGTACGCGTACTCTCGTAACCCCAGTGTTGACGAAATACCCGAGCTCCGCCGTCCAGTCTAACTCGAGGTAGCTCGACAAACATAGCATCGCCCATCTAGAGACAAATTCAAGCGGTTTTTATTATTCAGCAATTACTTTCATAAAATATTGATTTCAACTTTTTATATGGTTATTACATTGCTACTTTATTTCATTTAGTTATACTAATTAACAAGAATAAAATGTCTATTTTCATATAACCTGAGAAAACACAAATATAATTTGCAGATTAAATAACATCAACTTCATTTATATCGTTCACAAAATATGAGGATCACTTATGTTATACGAAAAATTATATATTAAAATTTAGTCACATACTCATAGCTATATACAATGTATAAAATACAACAATACGACACATGATTCAAACAAATTTGTACTCACAATGACCAAAAGTAATAATATTCGATTAATAAAATGATTTTAACGAATGAAAGCTTTACATTTTAATCAATGAATTTCATTACAATTGTCAACGGCATCAAAAATGGAAAATTGGATTTATTCATAAAAGTAAACTTTAAGCTGAATCTTGATATATATGAAATTTTATCGAAGTGCTAGAAAATGATGTGACTAATAACTCTATAAATTCTTATAAAACTGCAAGTTAGCATAGAAATGTCCCATTTTGATGCCTTATTTTGAAGCTTTTTTATGACGATATCTGGTTTGTTGTGTTTGTCACTAATTGAAATAAAAGCCCTATTCATATCACATGAAATCTTAGGGTAGCGAGTAAATGCAGTATGAGAATAATTCGCAGAAATTAGTTCGATTCATTATTTTTTTTAAAGTCTCTCGGTAAATAAGCGTAGTTACTTGTGAGTAAAAAACTGATTTGAAATCCGTTGAAAAGTACTAAACTATGGTGGAATTCGATCAAACATTGTATGCGCTCGATGTGCCCTTTACGAGGCTGGCGATGTGTAGGTATCATAGCTTGGCAGGCATCATATCGCAAAGGTCATCAACCTTGAGTATATGGAATGGTGTTTTCTCTCTCTTTTTATGTATATATATGCAGGCGCAGTTGGCGCGAGCGCCTCCACCTGTGCCAATTAGTCAGAGAGAGAGAGAGAGAGAGAGAGAGAGAGAGAAAAGAGTAGGTAGTGAACTCGCGATTCATCGCGCTCGTGCAAGCGGCTAGACATGCATTATGCCACGAGAACAGTCTATAGCTGCACACGTACGTAGTAAGTATGCTGTATTCACACATGCACTGGCGGTAAACGCACGTTCAGTGGATGGGGCTTTTATGATATTATAGCTTTGCGAGGTGTTGGTCGATAGCTCTCTGGATTTCAAAAAAGCTCGGGCTGCCACAGCCAAACGCAATGATTTTGTAATATGCACGAATTCACCATTCGAATCGCTCGATTCCAGATGAATGAGCATAATGCCGACGGTGCCATATTGCTGCGTATCGATACGCAGTCTAGCCAGTAGAGAGCTTTGACTCGTGTTTTTCCTTTTATTTAAACTATTCCGACATTTCCGCCCATGAATTGACAAAAGTTTTTTCGTCTTATCCTCGATCATCCGCGATGTTTTTTCCGCGAACATGCTACGAAGCTTTTATTCGCGGTGGTTCCCACAACAGCGAGAATGATAACTTCTTTAGAGCGCGCGAGCACGATATACAGCCAGCAATACGGTTTCAGGCTTTGCAAATAGCCGCAGCAGAGCCGTTTCGCGCACGTGCGCTGAAAAGCCCCACAACGCAATAACGCCTCCACGCTGTATATTCCAACGATATTGTCGTCGTCGTCGTCGTCTGGTGCCCAATTACCCGCGAGCGAATAAGCAACCTCTGGCATAATACCTACGGGCACACGTTGCTAACGCCAATTAGCATCTCTCCCGGGATACGCGCGTGCTACATTATCCTGACGGGCCGCGTTGCAAATGTCGCCTCGCGTTTATTTTTATTATTTTCCTCGCGAGCCCGTGTGCAGTAGGGGGCTTTTTTGCCAAAGAATACCGGCGTATCGAAGGAAAATCAAACGACGCAACACCATCGTCCCAGCGCGTGAACTCAATAATTTGTTTTACGAATGCTAATGACGAGCGCGCACGCATGTGCCAACTAATGAGGTGACACGAAAAATTTCTACTTCGTGGGCGTTGCAAAGAAATTAAATTTCACTTTTTCATGCAAATGACGCCACCAGTTAGATTCATATGGCTTTTCATTGCATAATGTACTTAGCAAACAATAGTCTAAATGCGATTGCAGCAATAATGTCTTTTTAAAATGTAAAATTCATGAATCCTTTTTTCATCGGTGGCTTAAAATTTCAACTCAGCTTGCAGAATAAAATTATTGTTGCTAACTGTAAATTATCTGATACGGAAAATAGTAATTATAAAAGCAAGTAGTTGAATTAGTTACAAATGTGCAATCGTCAAAATCACAACAATGAAACACTATAGTAAAAGTTTCATCGGTGCAATATATACGCAACATATTTTCTCAACAATATTATGCTACATAATAAGCCAACCGCCTTGTAAGCACAAGTTCCTCAGTCAATTTCATCACTTTAATCATAATAAAGAGAATTTCGCCGAGGATCATGGAAATCTCGATTGTCTCTGACTTAAACGTGTTGGCATACACGTTCACGCGTAATAATATAAAGACGCTCGACGTCTTCGTCTACGATGGCATTACCTCTAGCATTTGAACATCGTTTTCCGAGTCAAATGAAATTGGATACGAATTGAACCTTCACCAAGAGTATAGCTCATTTCGACTCATTTTTTCTTTTTTTTTACACTGCATTGCTCAGATTTTCTAAATTGATCTTAAATGTAAATTTCTCTTGCTTTTTTTCCAATACTATTGTGATTCAAGTTTTTTGCTATTTATTATTTATCATATCCGATTATAAGTGAATGAAAAAAATTTATCAACGTTTTTTAATCTAATTTTAGTTTTAATTTCAGCATTTGTATGTGATAAAAAATTCAAAAACAATGTTTGGTCATTGGAAAACACTGCTGAAAAATAAATGCCATTTTTCCACTTATTCATGCCCTAATTTTTAAAGTTACCAATTCGATATTTCTTCGAATCCAGAACATTCACTGAACGAATAATTATGTGAATTAGAAAAGCAAATACACGTACATGCACTACACCAATTTAGTCAAATGTCAAAACACGTAATAGGCCTACAACAATAAGACCAACCTTATTTGGAGAGTTGAACATACAGGCCGTACCCGCAAATAACTGCATCACCCATCATTCATGAACATAAACAAAGGTACGTATTAAAATTCTCATTCAAATATAGGGTAATTTAAGATTTGTAATTATAAAATTATTTCTGGCGCGTTTACACAAACTTGAACAGAGGATTATTTTCAGCAAATCTCCAAACTTTATCTTCATGGTATTAATAAATTATTTATCATGATTTCATCTTACGTTCGGAACACAGGATATTGCGCAAAAAGGTTAGTACGATCGATGCAAAACCGGTTGCCAGCGCAATTCTAATCAAGGAACTGCCCTGCCAGATGAATCTTCGCAGCTCATTATTCAAAAAAATTACTCTTTACTTGCATTTAATTTAGACGCATCGAGCAACTTAAAATCCCAGCCGACGAAACAATAATCGGAGCTAATTAAGGAAAAATTCAAAAGTGCCGTGCTAAGCACGCTATATTCGATCAATTAATATTTCCGTCACCTTTGTCGACATTTCTTGCAAGACACGTGAACCGATCATTTCTCAACGTGGCGTGAAAATTGAGCGAAAGGCGTTTCATTGCTATAGCGGAGCAATCATAGCGCGAATGAGTGGAACGCAGTCAATGTCGAGTGGTTTGTATTGCTATGAAAAAATTTACTGCCTGCGATTGAGAAGTACCTCCCTTTCTTATAATGAGATGTTATAACTCATTATGATCTCGATATTAACTTCAATTATTTCAGTCGGTAAATCATCGGAAATAAAGAACTTTCACGGGTCAGTGATTAAAA
This sequence comes from Trichogramma pretiosum, assembly GCF_000599845.2. Taxonomy (NCBI): domain Eukaryota; kingdom Metazoa; phylum Arthropoda; class Insecta; order Hymenoptera; family Trichogrammatidae; genus Trichogramma; species Trichogramma pretiosum. The sequence continues at coordinate 449,567 of NW_019640801.1, forward strand.
GAAGAGCAATCATTATCATGTACGAAGAAAATATCAATTCTTAACAATCCATAAATCAGAGCAAGAATAATTCACGATATTAATAAAAAAAAATCAATGTCGAATAATGAGATTTTTTTTCACAAACTAAAAAAACCGTTGGTCGCTGCAATAAATGAACGCTAATTATCATATTACTCACACGAAACTCGCGACTCATAGACAAAGAATTTCTTCGTACTGATATTTTCCCATGCTACTGCTGCCACCGCTGCTGTATAATATAAATATTTTTCCTTTTTTCTAACTGATAGTAAGTGCACTTGTATTATGGGATATACATAAGACTCGAAAGACCCACTGACAGCTCGCTCATGAGAAAATCACTTGGCTGCGCGAACTGTCATAGGATGTATATAATATGGTACGCGCGTGGAAGCGATATTTCCGGCGAATGGGTGTTGTGCCCGTTGAATAGATGCTTTTTGCGCCGCTTGGAAATAACGAACACATTTTTCATCTTGATTATAAATGAGGTCACTGCTGCTTATCGGGTTTGATCACAAAAGCGGTTAAGGGAATTACTAGGCACTTTTTTGAATTTTTTCAATTAAAAAATGCATAAGCTAATTTTTCTAGTATTCTTATTTTTGAAATACAGATATTATTTTAACTTTTTAATGTTTCAGTTTCGTAACATTTATGAATTTTAGACTTTATCTAAAATAAACGAGCGCTTTTGATTATTCATTCAAGTCAAATTTCGAACTACCCCATAAGATAAAAAATCTTTTATACGTACTTTCTCAAGCTCTAGTCGTAACTAATTGAAAAACTTGTTCTTTCGAAAGAAGATCGAAGACTTGAAAGTGCGTGCATATATATTTGTCGTCGAAACTTGGAAGCTCGAAACGTTGCGTACTCATTGGGGACAGAGGGCGACGGCGAGAGCAGCATTTAGCGATGAGAAAGTTTGTAATTGCTCTATTGGTCGAGAAGAGAAAAGCCCAAGTTTGCTATGCTACCTATAATGACTTTGATGGAACCTGATGCATCAGCACGACACATCTGTTGTGTGCAGCCTTACATTCTCTGTTGCTTTAGGCATACGACAAATAAAGCTTACTCTTCAAAATCATATGAGCAAGTGAACCCCGTGTCATTCGGCTTGTTTGTAAGTTGCAGATGTCTCAAAATAATTGGATGAAAATAATTTAGGAATTGTGAGCGTAATAATATGCAGAGCACTTCTGCCATTATATTCTTTCGACGAAGGAGATTGAAAAGCAAAATCTCTCATCTTGAATGCTGATGCGCGCATGAAAGCCACTTTAGAGATTCAACCGGGTTATTATACGTAAGCTCGCTTTTTCCTAGACAGATTCTGAACGTACACACACATACACACACAGTTATGCGCGCATGTAGCGATTTTCCGAGCGCACAAAAGTGAGAGATAGAGAAGCAAAGCGCGACGAAGCGTTAACAGTGGAGCTAAAAGAGGATATGATTTGCACATACTGCCAGACACGTGGCCGAGTGCACGACAACCCATGACTGGCCTCGACGTTATCTTGTAAATTTATAACGAACAGACACTTTAAGCAGACTACTTCAACGTGTCCTCTGCCTGCAGTGTAAATGAGCTACATAGCTGCAATACAAGCTTTGTACATACTCATCTCCTACGCATGTGTACGTGCGCATATTCTGCCAACGAAAAAACTTTCCTGCGCCGTCGTTTTTCATTATTAAGCTGGTCATTCGTGGTGCAATTACCCTCTACTGGCGACCGCAGTCTGGCCCCGCACTTTTTCACTCCATTTTATCCTTTTTAAACCAACAAGTATATAATAAATTGGTCAAAACTTTTGTCTTACTTTACATTGTCATGACCACAAAACTTCAACGTCATGATAATTATAATAATATATCCGTTGAATACATTCCCACTTTTTTATGATTCAGTTACAGTTTGTTAGGTATGCTTAAAATTAAATATAATTAATTCATTTGATGGGAAATAGATACTTTGGAAAAATGTATTTGAAGAATCTCATTTGTCTTTGAGATGAACAAATTTTTAATAGGAAGAAACAATTTTACAGGATTCTAATCTAAAAATCATATTTCTTGCGTAATCAAATATTATTTGCACTGTATTCAATTACGTAATCAAATTTTGCAGCCTGCGTAAATATGCTATTCGAAAAAATCCGGCACATCCCTTCGTTTTGCAGGAAAAGCGTATCTGCACCTGTTGCATAAAATACTGTAAATGAACTTTAGTAATCTACTAAAAACCGAATTTTGAATTTATAATTCACTAAAATTTACAAGTAAAAATTAACATTCGATACCGAAGGGATCAAGAAAACAAGCAAAAAATGAAAATAAAAGCTTTTTTCAAAGATCTCTAGGCAAGGGACGACGATCAAAAAAGAGGAACGGAAATCTAATAGTATCGAATTTTAACATGTATAGCACCTTTCTTTTCGAACCTCTTAAAAATTCCTCGTCTATATTTATCTTTTTCCGCTTTGTGAGACGGAGCTTTAGCTGATAAAAATGCACCCTACTACCAAAGCCTTGTCTTTGACTGCTACTCTACGTAACTCTTATCTCGACTCTTAATGTGGAAGCAGCGTCTGTTCATTCATTGATAAAAAGTATAAAATGATATGAATTTACTGAAAAAACAGAATTTATAGAGAAGAATTTTTTATATGGAATATTTTAATGCAAATTTTTTAGTATATCTACCAATTCTATAGGTAAATAAGAAAAAAACCATTGAAAAAGTTCAGTTATTTCTGTCAATACTCGTGGAGTGAAGTATCAAAGCTTCGTACTTGAGCTTTAAACAGAACAAGTCAAACTTCATCTTCTAAAATAGTTTTTTCAAAAGAAATCTGTCTGCACAACAATAATGCCCACTTTCGACTCAAACAATACTCGAATCTACTCCCAAAATCATTTTTGTCGAACCTCTCCGCTCATCCTACCTTATCATTTTTTTGTTCGTCAACTTCACTGACAATATATTTTTGTATATATCTTTGTTCAAAAAATATATTTGACTTTTTTCGTTGCGTTTCTTTTCTTTTACGCGTACACTGGTATTTCATTATACAGTAGTATTAATAATACGCAGTGCACATACTTCATAAGTAGCATTCGTTTATATCACCCTCGTTCGGATCACAAGTATGTGCGGCTTCTCCTAATAAAAATTCCGGTCGAGGCACATCTACCTTTTTCATACACAAACATGGCCGCTTTTTGTCTCTTCCGCTCTCTCTCGATCAATCGTTAGTATCTACAAAGCTTCCATATCTATCGAAAAAATAAAACAGCTAAATTGTGCTGGAAAAAGAAAAAGAAAAAGAAGAGTTGGCAATCCTCTTTTTCCGCGTGGCAATTTAATTTCTCAGCCTACCGCGCGCTCTTAGGTGAACTCATGAAAGGTTGAGGTCTGGAATAAACTACAAAGCACGAGGCAGCGCGGAGGAATCTCTCGCTACAGAGGGCAAAACGAAGTTAGAATCTAGCCTTGCCTTTAGCTTATAACGCTCTGCCTCGGCTATGTTATAGCGGGAACGCCTCATTTCCGCGCTCCTGCGCTTCGTAGTCGAATTTGGCGAGTGCGAGTTCTGCTCGCGAGCTCTCCGTCTGAGAGTGAAAATGGACTCTACATTGCAAATACATATGTGTATAAAGCAAGCCAAGAGTCCTTGTGTTACGCTCACGTGCGCGTCTATGAAAGTTTTGTTTCTCATTAGAGCTTGCAGATTTGTTGGAACTCGGCTCGACTGCCTAGCTCGGTCGAAGCGCGAATTTACCTGATCTCAGTTTTGTTTCGAAATTGCACGAGCATGAATTTTATTTAACGAATTCTCTGTGATTCCGAAGAAGCGACTGGCTCGTGACTCTCGATTATGCCAAACGTAGGCTGAATATGTAAAATATATTTTTCTTTTACGTGCGTGTATAATGAAAAAGGCACTTGGCAATTCCGAGAGCTTAGCCGCGAATCAGCTTAGTGTCCCGTGCAAATTCGACTCCGACGATTCGAGAATGGCGAGTGAAAAAAAGTTGAAAATTCACGATTCTTGTGACGTAGGCCGAGCCCACAACATGCTCGCAAATGCCAGAGACCAGATCTTGGTCCAACTTTAAAGGGTTTGATTCAAGAATGGCTGTTGTGTACATTCAGACATCTGCATAAAAGACTTGCCGATTGTTTTATTTTTTCTCTCAACTTTTCCAACGTTTTTGAGATTCTTTTTGAAAAGTTTTCACAAAAAATGGCAAAAATAATTTAATCATGGGTGATATCAATTCCACAAGTTGTAAAATGAATCGTTGCTCTTATAATATTTAATTACTTGAATTCAATCTAATAAAAATTCTTTGTTAAACGATATTCAAAGTGGTATTATTGTCTGAAAACCGATGCACGTGTTCGGCTAAACTATAAACGCTAAAAATTAGGTAGAAAAATATCACGACAATTAATGAAAATCTGTTTTCACGACGAATGCGGCCGGAAAGAAATAAAGCACCTGCCACCTACATACTAAACTTTGTTTTTTATTTTCCAGCTGAATTCATACATACATATAGTAGCTCCATCCAAACATGAGCTTTATACATTGCACATTATAAATGCACATTCAGACGAAAGCATCCTGCACTTACGGGAGCAAAACGTTACGGTAACATTTTCAAGTTGCAAATGTAATTTATTAAATATTGAGATGAAGCGTAGATCTTTAATTGAATGTTGTAATTACGTTACTTTGTAGAAGTTTTCACTATTTTCAGCTAATTTCATATACTTTGAAGTATATTAAATTGTACGTGTTATAATTTAAAAATGTAAGCCAATTTATGAGTAGGTTTAGCTCATTTTTCAACTAATTAACTGTGAAATTGCGTTTTTATTTTCAAAAAAATGTTAACGTATCATACGAAAAAAAATGTTTTAAACTAAAAGGAAAATAAAATTCGCTCATGCATCCATGTGTTCGTGTACGTATAGTTTACACTGTATGGGAAAACTTTTTCGTTGGGATGGAAAAGGAGGTTGTGTGAAAGAAAATGGAATTGAATGTGATAGAGACAGAAAACATATTATACAAAAAGTGATAAGAATTTGAAGGCATATTTTTTTTATTTTTTCAACGGAGTTTTAGAGGGAAAAATTTGATATATAATTCATACTTGAATGTTTGCAATTTCACACGAAAAAAACTCGTGCAGTTTGCCAGAATTATACCTTGAAATAGTATCATTCATCATATTAATTACTATAAGTTTTTGCAGTGAAACTTTTGATAAAATGAGCATGTTACGTTGAAAAATAAATTTTAATAATTACATTACTTTCATTGTACATGCGTTACACAAAAACTATTTTATAAACTAAATTATCATTAGCATTTAAGGAGATCGCGGAACCTGCCCAAAATAGTATATGTTTTAACTCTGCTTGCAAGAAACTAGGGTTTTCTAACGCTTTAAGGTTAGACACCCCGTGTTTCGAGCATGCATGTGTTAAAAAATATAGTTTTCAATCCCGTTTTTTTGCCCCGCCTTCAAAAAACTGTACAACCTTTACGTAAAAATATTTAGTAGAATTTTTAAAAAAATTTGATTTTTGGATAAGCTTTGCCACCTCCTATAATATGATTTAGTTGGTTTTGATGTACTTCAGAATTTCTAGTTTAAAATAGAAGCTATGAATACTTAAACACACCTTTATCTATAAGCATGCCAAGTATATGAATCTAATGAATAAAATCTCAATTGTAATACATGAAAATCCATCAGGACTCTCATAAATCTTTGATCTTGTTGGCAAACCAACTGCAAAAATTCCACTAGCTGCTACATCCGTAGAGAAAAGAAAAATCGATGTATGGCACGCGCGTACGTTTTGCTGAAAATTCGAGCGTGCAGCGGACCATAAAACTAGCCATAAATCGCGCGACGTTGGCGTGCAAGAAAAAAAGTCAGGTTGCGTACATACGCGATAATCTCAATAAGTCGCTTTCCTGCGGAGGTGCGAGAAAAAAACACAGCCGCTGGTTGCAGCGTCTGTGCATGTACGTGTACGTATACCAGACTTACCGCCATATCTTCGCTTCTGTAGCATGTGAGGGTCTGCTCGTCCTGCAAGAGGACGCAGTAGCAAGGCTCCCAGCAGGCATCGTCCGTTGGGTCGCTAACATAGCTGTCCGATTCTGTGAAAACAAGGAAAAACATGACTTAGTACATGAGTGCAAGCATACAAACGAGAAAAATGTTTAATGTGTACTCCATTTTTAAATTAAACAAATTATAAATACATCCGCTGCGATAGGACGTTCTTCCTATTAATTACTCAGAAAAATTTTTAAATGAAAAATCGGGCGTTTTACAAACTTTTTTTTTATTTTTGTTCAAAATAATTTTTTGATAGATTTTAGGACGATTACTTACAAAGCATACAATTTTACGTCTGGAATGAAACTTCGGAAATATTTTTAGGTCACACAATTAAAAATATCTGCATGGGAGTCGTTTAGTATATTTCACGGTTTTGTTATCGATAATATGATAATTTTTAAATGCTTATAGCTTCAAAATATGGGTCTTAAAAAAATTGTAATTTTTCGAAAAAGATGCACTTTTAACAGTTTAGATACCATAAATATCTGTTCACAAAATTAAAATTTATGAATGCAAATTTATAATGAAATTCTCTTTGAATGTAGGTGTTATTTTCGATATAATAAAATTTTCAACAAACGAAGGATACCTGCAGCTTTTAGGGGTACAACGATACTTGCAAACTTTTATTGCCTTTACTACTTTATTATGGTTATAAATTGCGTTTACTAATCGGCCATTGCACTTTTAACATACAATATTATACAGAAATTATACCACTCTCGCTCGCTTCTAGTGATTTTGCGAGATCTTCTGATGAAGCCAAGATATCAAAAATGAATGAACAGATTATTCACGGTGACAGAAATTTTTAAAGAAGATTCGCTTTGAGAATGAGAATATTGAAAACGGGGTAATAGTAATTTTTATTCAAGTATCTGCTGCAAAAGCGGTATCGAATATTCAAACTTAGGACTCTTATTTTGACTAATGTACCATAATTTGAACTTTTTTTTGAAGGTGCAGAGTATATATAATCATTTTTGATCATCAAAACATTTTTATGTTTCACCAAGGTCATATCATTATAAAAAGAAATTTAGAGGTATTTTAAGAAAATCTAAAACAGTCTGAAAATAGCTTGCGTAAAATGTCCATGTAATAGTCGCTGGTTGTCACGTTTCTTGAACTAAGAAAAATAACGCTCTCTACTGCCTACACACTTTACAGTAAAATTCTAAAGGAGTGTATATAGGTATATATTTATAATACAACGACGTTCAAATACTATAAACAGTTGTAGCTCGACAAGCGGTAATTAGCTAATTATACGAGTTGAAATTACTATGCTTACCGTTGCTCGTGGATGCTCTTATTTTCAAATAAAATAAAAAAAGACAAAAAAAGCATAATTGAGTTGTATGAGCAAGTATGTCATTTTGGAAAATGTTACAGATATAAATATTGCACAAGGCAGATATGTTTTTTTGAATATCGAATACTCTCTTTTGAATATCAAACAACAAGAAATAAAAAAAAAATTTGACAAAATGCTGAAATTACATTTACCTACTTACGGCTTCAAGAACATAATAAGCACTATTCAAATGAAAGTTGATGATTGTCATGAAATTTTTTTTCACCATTTTAAATCTCACCGTCAAATTTTAATCAATTGAATTAGCATTTGATTTTTCATACAAATTTATTTCTTGAAGTAATAACCCCTAAATTAAAATAAAACGTCATTGAGTACTTATTCAATAAACGATATCAGATGATTGATCTTCATCTTCTTTGATAATCAATCACATTGTCGTTTCTAGATTGCATGCACACGTCTTTCTTTCATCGCCGCTTTGCAATTATCGTAAATACTAGGGCTCACGCGATTATTGTATAAAACACGTTTATTATTATACGTTTTTACTAGTCAAGCTAGCATATCTCACTATTTCCATACGTACTATAATATTTTTTAAATAATTTTTTAAACTGTTTCAAAAAATTACGGCAAGCCTCATCTAATTTTTCACGATTAGTGGAGAAATTAAAAATATTGTTTTATTTGTATGGTAACAATGAAATGATAATAATTTTCGTGATATTTGAAGAGGAGGAAAAGTTGACATGAAATTCTAGATTCTCGTCTGTCTGGACTGGTAGGGTATATTATTCGCGCGAACACAAAGTCGATACTAACTGCAGACGCGTAATGCAGCGTCAGCACGAAAATTTCTCTAGCAATACTTGCACAATACACAGCATCGAAACCATTAAACTCCGTGTTTATCATTTCGATTCGAGCATAAGCCAAATGAATATAACAGGGCCCAGCAAAAGTCTCAACTTTTGTCCGCGTAAGTATATAAGTAGGTACTTGCGAGCTTTAACAAATCTCTTAAAACTGAAAATTCAGCTCTGCACGAGTACACGAGGATCACTGCATTGTAATACTCGTGAGCAAACAATGGGTGCTAACGTGAAGCACATTATCAATGCAGAAAGTGATGCGGCCCAACTCGGAAAAGCACACATGGAAGGCGTGAGATGAAACGCCCCAGCGACGCGCGCTGTGATTATGCTCGCTGATTCTACCGAGATCTTGTAACCCATGCATTTAATCCTACATGTATAAGCTTATCCTCTACAGCTATTTGGTATCATAGTTGTATTTTTCAACAAGCAACAAACTCGAAAGTCTATACTTATTTAAAGTTTTGACCTTTTTGTCTTCGACACGTCCGCATACGAGCGCAAAGCATAATCGAACAATATATACGTAGAGGTAAGCGACTTCGATTCTTGAGTTTCCATTCGTGCTCCTATTCAAGAGCGAGTGCACTCGTACAATTTTCGCATAATATTGAATTGAAATGCGGAAACGTTTGTTGTGCAATCATACTTGTAGCGCCGAAAAGAATAGACTCAGTACCGATCGATTCGAATGATCATTGTTTGAGGCTTCTTTTGGATACTCGGGCGAATAGCGGAATCATACAGCCGTAACTCGCAGATGAAAGTAACGCGTTTACGCGCGCGTACACGTATTACACCGAGTCGAAGAAGCATAAAGTTGCTGAAATATGTGGATTCTTAACTATGCTCGTTTTATCCTCGTACTATTTCTTATAAGCTCGGGGAATATGCACTCATGACCATGCGCCATGGCTTATTAAATTTGCTGGCTCCGATGTGTATACATGTATCAAAACTGGGTCATTAATCCTCGCGTCGTTCCACGCGCGCATACATTTATTCATCGGCGGTATAGTACATATATACAGCTCCGCTCGAGTCTCGACCTCGATCGTCGCGCGTCTGTCTCGTTCGAGCCGTTAATGCATCATGCGGATGCCTGGCATAGACGTCTTGTAGGTATATGTATATACGCGTGAGCTGCTGCGTCCAGATCTTGTCAGGCTGCGGCAAAACCAACGATCCGCGACACTTAACGATCGTGTTTGGTGTCAACTATACACGTTCGCGTACGTACAAACAAACGGAAATATAGGCTACATCAGACCACAGCTTGGCGAAAGTTAGCCACGAGCCACATGGGTTAAGGTTAATAGGCTAGGTATAATGCCTATGAGCTCGGCAGAATGCACTGAAAACATCGCGGCGCACAAATATGCACAAGTTGGCGAGTGGCTGCAGATTTAACTTAGCATCGAGATCAGAGCGATATATCTGTAATGAGAAGTAAACTTGACGCTGCAGCAAACTAGAAATATAGAAAAGTTCGTCCAGAGATGGTAATTTTCTTGTATGAAAAAGAAGCAGAATCACTTGGGGAAAGGTATAAAAAACGAAGACAGGTAAAAAGTTTTCCATCTTCTCTTGGGAGCATGAGAAACGAGTGGGATCATAGCACCTTCGGTAAACTCACGACGACATACGTGAGTGGAAACAACGTGTAACTTTGTGATTGCATTGTCGCAGTTCTAAATGGAATGAAGAATATTCGTTAATAACAACATTTTTTGATTAAAGTAATTCTAAAATGTATCGAATTTTTATAACAAAATATAAATTTATATAAATTCTAGGGCAAAATATTCTACAAATAAATATAGAGACTCCTGGGTACATAATGTATAGTATGCAGGTAAGTGTATGAACTGATGGTCACGATTACGAAGTTCAACGCTCAACTTAATTCAAAAATGCTGCAGGCAAAAGTCTGTAGAGTATAAACTACTTTAGCCTCTTACTTCAATCTTTTATCTGCCCTTTTTTCCGCGACCTCTAATTAGCAATCAAGAAAGCTCTACATGACTTTCCGTCTTATTATATGAGTGAGCTATAACCAATTAGTCAAATTGAGTTTCTAGGGTCGAGCTGTTAAAGGTACTTTTGTATCACTTAGGAACTTCATTGCTTCGTTAATACGTTTTCATTATTTTTAAATATTATTTTTTCCGCGTGAAAATAGCTGGAGTGCTTTCTGGTACGAAAGATACATTTAAATATCATTGAATGGTTAGGTTTCTTTTCACTTCTTTTTACATAGCTTATAATGTCGAAAGCATAAAGAAATGGTATCCAAAAATGACTAATTTACGCAAGCACGATTTTATGTACAAAAAACCGATATTGTGAATGATTAAAAACATATTTTATTGCAAAAGTGAATGAATCTTTTAACATCTGAGCTCGGCATTCATTTTTTTGATAATTAAAATAAATTCGGTAACAAAGTTTTTGAAGAAGAAACCATGAATTGAACGATGTGATGTAATTACAGCAGGTCCGCCTGCCGCATAAAAGTTTATCATAGAATGCTTTACAAGTTTTTTAATTGCAAGAAGCATGATAAGTTGCTATTAAAATGTAGGTCATACGATTGAGAAAGAGAAATTGACAATCTTCGCGAGGAAGCGAGACAGAGATTGAATCTAAGCTGCTGCACGCCGTTTGCTGTTTTGCGGTTATAAGAGACACAAAAGCTGCGGTGTAATACGAGCGTCTTTAGTTTGATCGACGTAGATTAAACTTAAATGGAAAAGTGCATCCACAGATAAATCGAATTGCCGCTCTTCGCAGACGCCGGTGTTATTCGAGATTATGTTTCCTACTTATGCAGGCATTTTACCTAAATCTTGTAAATGAATTATGTGATTGAAATAATTTTAATTTTTACATAAATAAAGAGGTACTAAACCGAACAATTTTTTAGAATATGCCGAGTAAATTCGATTATTTGGTTTTATAGACATCGAAAACGTTTGAAATGTTATACTTTTCAACAAATAATGTGATGAAAATAATAACTTGAAATTAAATTTATTCACAGTAATACTAATATAATTAAAGTAATTAATCGGTTTTTCTTCTAAGCGTAAAATGTGTTGATGTGCCTTTTAATTTTTCCGTATAGCAAAGCTGTATATTTATACTTTGTTATAAATCACAAAGCCTAGTTTATCGAAAGCAAAAAAAAAAACTTTAAAGATAGTGAAACTTGTTACTTCAATAATAAAAAATTATGTACATGTTTGCATGCACACACAATACCGTTGTAACTAGATACACCACGATTGAGATAACTATCGGCTACCTGGTCGTACAGCTACAGCTATTTGATGTCAGTACATAAAAAAGGCCAAAAAAGTTTGTAACAAGGTGGATGCATCTCAAACTACAGGAGATATGTGTGCTAGTTTACATTATATACTTCGATGATTCGGTGATTCGGTGAATTTCAAGACTGCTGTATTTCTAATATATTTTTTGAAAAGTTTTAATGATACATAAGATATTCTTGTACGTATAATGCGCAAGACTTTTTCCTTCGGGTCTTTAGTTAGGTGCTATAACGTGGTCTCATGTAGTACGATATTCCAACAACACGAGTAAAAAATATTTCCGGCAAGTATTTTTGAAATTTGCGTCGAGGGTTTTTACTTAGTGAGCTTATAGCGAGCACTGATATAATAAAGGGAATAACATCAAGTACAGAGCATAGCTCATAACTTGGAGCCGAGCTCGCTAATTCTATCTCATTTTCATGCTGTTTCCGGAAACCAAATTAACCGAAGCTATTCTTACGGAGTAATTCCATACTTTCACCAATTACATTTACATCTGACTGATTGATCTACTTGCACCACGGGCAGATATTGTTCATTCTCTTCATAACGTTACGTGTGTCTGCGTTAAAACAACTGCACAAGCTCGAGCGTGCACGAAATTTATTAGCACATAATTACACTGGGCAATATTTTCGCGTCGAATCAAATGGAATCGATAAGCATGGGCTTGAGTTTACTCTCGCGAGTACGATTACGGCGGCTGGCTCTGTATTGCAGTGGCGCTGACTGCTAATTCAGTATGCTACTCGCACCTTAAGTGCCCTTCTTACGCACTCTGATTTCATTTGCGATTTTAATAACACGGCTTGGAGTTGCCAACCATTAGAAACAAGTGCGAGCACGCACAAGCATCGGCCTGGCGGAGATGGGTGCATGCTTGCGTGTATCCTATTTATAGAAATATGAGTCTCTTTTATTCAACTGCATCTTATAGCAGGTAGCTTGCGTCGAATAATTTACGATGCTGAATCAACATAACGTCCTTCCCCCGTCGATTGTATGCTAATCTTGCGAGATCCACCGAGTTCGGCTTAAAAAAATGGCCTTTCTTATCTTTTTCTTTTTCCTCTTTAAAGAAAACGAAGCCTGAATGAGAGTAAAGCATTTACGTGTAAATATTTATCAATAAAGAGTAATATAAACATGTGTATAGAAAGTCGGGGAATGATTAAAAGACAAACGACAGGATCGATCTTGAAAATTGCGAGCAGAGTAAAAGCTTATTATGCTGCATTAAGTTCTTGGATGGAGAGGAGCAAGTATTTTGTGTGGTCGGATTCATTGAATTCATTGACCAGGAGAGACAAAGACTGCAGCCTTTGCGGACGATACGAACGTCAATTGAACCGTAATACCTTCGTTATTCGTATTGCCTTGCAATTATTTTCGAATATTTGAGTAATGTATTTACAACATCTTAAAATAAAAATTTATTTATTACCATGCAGTTTTATTAATTCTCGGCTATGAATGTAAGAAAGACAAAAGGATAGAAAAAAAAATTTGATCTGGATCAACTTTTTACTGATAGCCCTTGTGCAATAAGAACGTGACTCCATGCGAGTATGAAGGATATAAGAAGTGTCGGCAATCCGCCCCACGTGACATATCGTTGTTTCTTGGCTGCATGAAGTTGCTTTTTTAACTATAATCGATAGTACGTGAGGCCTACATGGGATGCATTTTTGAAACTTGCTGCAGCAGGCACGCGAGGATATCAAGTGCAGTGCAATATTTGAGGATCCGATGTCGTGGATACTGCCAGTTTTAACATGTTTCATATTGCCAGCTACTCCTTTTATACTACAAATGACACTGTTATTGACGTTTTTCATGTTTGTCAAAATCTTTTAGGACAAAAATATTGCAATATCGTAGACATTGTAATATTCACGATAACGACATGCTTAATTTTTAATTGCACGTCATAAAGCAAAAGGTAAACAATTTAATTAAGTTCTCAACAGAAATTGACTCAATGATGACTGTTCGGGACCCTTTGCTTGGTGAAATATTTATGCTTGAATATATTAAATTTTCAGTATTAGCGATGAATTGTATTGGATCGATCAGCTTTGAAGTAGGTTAGTCTCATAATTAATAATGTCATTATTATTATTATTTTTTTTTTCAATAATAATGTAATTGAAAAAGTTAAAATGATTCTTTTACTCGGTTTATTAAAAATACGATAATACCTTCATTATTATTAAATAAACAAAGTTCGGAAGAATTGCTTTGGAGATATTATAATAATTATTCAATTTTATAAAAAGATAATAATGCATGGTATCCAAATCAAAAATCTCATATCAGCTGTGCACGCGAGGTCTTACCGCAATAATGAACGAGAAGATAGAGAAATCCGCTGTGAACGCGGGCATCGTTGCACCAAGACGAATTTGCGTCCGTATGGGGCTCGAACAGCGAAAGGTCAAGACCTTCCATGTCACTTTCCATGTAAGCATCAATGCTACTCAACAGCTCGAAACAACTGAGTTGCTGATGATGCCTCTGACGATTCGCAAGTGGCGAATTCATTTCTTAATTTTACTTGGGACCACTGTGTCAAAACTTGCACTCCAACGCACTGTTTGAAGCAATTATAAAAACACATTCGGCACAGTTTTCACATTTACAGATGATATTCACGTCGCAGCACTTTTATTTATCTAGTTTTTTTTTATTCGTAATTTCGGAGCACCTAAAGCCTGTTTAGAAAAGGAAACATATGAAATTAATGGTACTGCTGATTGCAAAATAAGACGAATTCGGCCCTTATCCGGTTTCGGTAATCTATTGGTTGATGACTTCATCAAGTAAACATTATGTTCTCTGATTACACGCAACCCTCATTTTCAAATAATTCAGTTGTCCCGCGGCTACAACGACGATCGCAATAATACCTTTAATAACACGGTAATTTCTTGCGCAAGATGAGTCTTGAAAAGTAACGTCGCACTGTAATAAAATTTAATACAATAAATCATCTGTGGTCACTATAAAGAAACGTCTGCCATTAGAGGACTGTTAAAGGTTATTAGGCTGTTAGCTGGAGATGCGCTTAACAATTAGATAGTAATGAGCGCCTTTTTTCTATATTGTATAAAAATTTCGAAAGTTACGTTGTGAAAATGGCAAGCTAGCACTAAAGTCTTGTTTTCAGTCGTTGCATCAAACAACGATTACTCTTAATCGAACGCTTCATTCACGCGTCGATATATTATGTAACAGGATAAATCAAAGTTCACAATGTACAACAGCTTGTAAAGCGACTTATTTAATGCACTTCGCCAATATGAACTCGATCTCTACGCTCTCGAACGACTAAAAATATGATAGCTCAGCGAGTTGTATATTTATACATCCGAAATAACAATGCGGCATTATGCGGCCCCATTTTTAGAATGAAAACGGCCTCGCCTTACTTTTATAAATGAAATGCCAAGATCAAGATCGAACTCCTTCCCTTTCGCTCAAAGTGCATTATTATTATACTCTTTATGAGTGTATACGTTTGATATTCCAAAGCCAGACGGCAGCCGCGGCCCGTGAACTGGTTTCGGCAAAAAGTTCCAGTGAGCAGTTTAAAACGTCTGAGTTGCGCGAACACAGTACTATGCTCTCGAGTGTGCAGTGCCTAGCGTATGGGGCACGAGATAATCGCGCATCGTGACTACAGCAGCGAGCCATTTTTTTTCCTCCTCCGTTTTGTTTTAGCAGCAGATTATAAAAGTATATATAGTAGTCCAGGACTCGAGTGAGATCCTCTAAGCAAATCACGACCCCGCATAACAGTGCTTTTTCGGACGAGGGACGATAGATAATAAGTGCAACGGTCCCAAAGCATCATTTTGGCTTCGGGGGACGAAACAAAGATTTTACTTTTTTTTATTTATTTTTTATGGACACGCCTTGTGGGGTGGCTCGAAATCGCTGCTTCGAACCCGAGCTCGATGATTATAGGGCACTTTGAAACGAATTTTAGAGGGTTTGACTAATTGAATCGAGCAGTTCAAGATTTAATAATGTCATCTTCTCCGGACTTCTTGTACAAAGAAATTAAAAAAAATATAGGCTTTTTATATTATTGTTGGTATTTAACGCAAAGAAAACCAAATTTTTGGCATCTAATGTTGCAACATTTAATAAATTTAAATGATCCTTTTTTCTTAAATTAAGAATGATTACACTTTAAATGTAATAACCCGTATTTATCATGGTTGGGAGGAACTATGATTACAAATTCTTTGATCACGGGTAGAGTTAAACTTATTCTTTTAAAATTATTCTTCTCACAATTCTCAAAGCACGTCGCGTACGCACGAAGATTACGAGTTTCAAGCAAATTTTTAACAGTTTCATATGAAAAGCCTAGATCGAGTTGAAATAATATACGTATATATACGATATAGCTGGTGCGAGCGATGATGCACACCTCCGCAAGTATTTAGATTTTTTGCAAAACCTTTTGTGTTCGTGAGAATTTTGTATTGTTTTCGCGCTTTACGAGTGCGAGATTTCAATCATAAAACTTTACAGAGAAACAAGGAATACAAGGTATTTCTTCGGCATTAAAATTGCTCTTCAAGATGATTATAAAATCCTCAGTATTATGCACACGTATGCATTTATCTATTTTCAAAGGATCACGTAGCTCAAGTTTCAATTTTATAATTTCAAAAGAAAATCGCGTTATGCAATAGGTTCTATGATCCGACTCGAAAGAAAGAATAATACATAATTTGTACAGTGCACAACTTAAAGTTTAAAAAAAGGATAATTACACTGGACTTACTGCTAAAAAGTCATATATAACTTATTTTAACGTGGTATACTATGTATATTGTAATACTTCACGGTGAAAGAGTTTACGTAATTCGAAAATTATACTAGATCGCGTATGTGTACCGTAGGAGCAGTAGGTACTCGTACATAAGAACGATGAACGAGCATAAGTAAGTGCTATATGCGAGCGCGCTAAAATTTTCAAAAAATTCGACAACAATAGCTGACGTGCTTGTATATCAATTTAACATACGTAGCGAGGCATTATTTCATGAATGTTATATATGTAGCGGCGGCCGTCTTTCTCTCGGGAGCCGCACGAAACGCAGCTCTCGTACGAGCGAGCTTGTAATATCCTCTTGGCCAGCTTGCGTAATTTCAAGAAAAAGGCCCGCGAGCTGACGCGCGCCGATGGAATCAGCTGTATCAGAGGACATCAGCGCGATCCTTGCAGTAGGTATAACGCGCCGGTTGCTGCGGAGCTCTTTGACTTTTTCCTCTCGTTCGTTCGCTCGTTCGCTCGCCTTGCTCTTCCTCCTCCTCTCTCTCTCTCTCTCTCTCTCGCAGCCTGTAGCGCATCATGAGAAAAGAGCATAAAGGAGGAGGACATCATGCCTTTACTTGCTTCCTGTGCAATTACAGTCTAGCTATACAGACACACTACTCTCAACAGTAGTGGACGTGCTTTGTGCTTTAGGTTATATTGCAAAGAGAGCAAAAATGTAGAAGAAACGCGTGAGAAGAGTATAAAGAGATTTTGATAGATTTCCAGAATTTTCAGCGAAGCATTTAAAAAATTTCGATCTTCCACTGCAAGCTGTGGCTCTTCCATCGAGCGCTGCGGATTCTCCAGCTCGTTTCGATAAATTGATTCTCTTAATACCACGCGTTGTGCGCTTTACTTTCGCAACTGCTATTCCGATTTAACGAACGGAAGTAACAGATTTTCCAACGCATCTCTCACCGCTCTGATCGATGCAAAATTAACATCTCGATTACAGTTATTGCGGCAATCAAGTCGCAATTTAATAGTTCTTTAAAGTACAAATACTATACAAATATAAATATTAAATATACTGTAAATTTGCCTAACAGCGCGCAATTGCCGATGTAGATCATCGCACGTCAAATCACTTGCTCATTCACGCTACAATGAGAAATTACACAAGTTTTCAAATTAAAAGAAATCAGTTATTATACGATCGATATCGAAAATACTCTGGGAACTGCATCGACCGAACAAAGGAACAAATGTGCGCGGAAGCGTCGAAAACTTTTTCGTGAAACCAAAGACTATTCGCGTACATGTACATACTTTCTCATATTTAAAAATTATTTTATGATTATTCGACGGAAAGAAAGAAATTATCGCTGAATTATAATACACACAAATACACGATGATGCTGCGTTTTGTTTACGTCATCGATGTACGTGATGGATAAGTCAATACTCTCAGACGAGGCTAATCGGACGGAGCGAGGATTCGTCTTTCTTTTTAAAGGATGCTATTTCACAAATGTATTTGCGATTGTGTCTCGGGTAAGTTTAATCTAACTATCTTGTTTCGTAGCTATTACTGCTTTCTACTGCCTCAAAATGTCGATTTAATTAGGAAAGACATTCGCGAAATTTTTACAACAGAATTCCGAGCGCTTTGTTTTGTATCCGACATCCGCCAACTGTAGATAAACCTGACCATTGTCTCTTACGGATTTTTCAAGTGAACCAATTTAAGAAAATTTTTCAAATTTAATTCGAAAAAGTTCCAGGCCAACATCGATCTTTAAATAAATGATTTGCGTATGCTGAGCATATCAAAACCAGTTCGATGTTTGATCAAGCCTGGGTGGATGGTTAGCTATATCTAAATTGTTGATGATGGACTTTATCGACGAGCTCAACCTCCAATCCAACCGTTTATCTTTAGCAATACGTCCATCTGTTGATTCATTGCTTAGATACGATAATACCGGAGTACTGTTTGGCAAGCTAACTCTTGGATATAATATAGTATGAACCTAGCGGACTGCCATTGCTTTTATTTTCCAATATAATAACAGCAAAAAACGTAACTCACAACTGGTCTGCCACTTATAAGCCCCTCCGCCCCCCTTTTTTTAATTTTCATCTTATATATGGAAAATGATTTTATAAAATATTCTTTTTCAAATTACTAAATTTTAATAAAATTTTCTTCAAGTCACTGCATGAACTAAAAAATTTTTTTTTAATCGGCTGGGTTCAAAAGCACAACGAAAATACCACATAGCTAGAGCATTTTATTCAGAGGGGGACGCTGAACTGCTATGTACTTAAATTGATTATCTCAAACAAGATCAGTTTACGCACTAATTGTAGGCAAATTCCTTCTTAAAACCTTATGTTAATTGAGCCTACAAATACGATCGGTAGATACTGATAAGTTTAAACGATGCTTAGAAATTTTGCGCTCATAAAGAAGCTACCGACTATTCATCATCACATCTTAGTGAGCATGCACAAATTTCATTTAATGATTTCCTCGTAATCCACGAACTGTTTAAATTTTGCTTACTCTGTTATGAGGCTTGACTTTCAGCTAAAAACACGCAACAATTAACACGACATTTTAACAATATAATAAGGATGAGTGATATCTTTCACATCCGAAACACGCTCCAAAATATAACAAGCTAGAAGATAAACTGGTGTAACAAAAGCTACTTTCTTCAATGCCAATCAAACGATCTTTTGGTGTCAATTTAACATTTAACTAGAATTTTAATACACATTTCATTATTCAAGTTCTCATTGAACTCAAGAAATTTTTTCTTCTTGAGAAAAAAATTCTACCAGAAAAATTCAAAATCATAATTGAACTTCTATAAAATGGACGAAGCTCCTCTCTGTTTTGGAAACGAGTGAAAATCATTAAGGCAGTGTTTTTGCGATTTTTTTGAAATTTGAAATTTTACTTCAAATATATTTTCTGAAAGAGAAAATTTCAAGCTTTCGATTGGTATGTTAAAAATAACCCCTTAACGAACTAACTAATGAGTAATTAAACAAAATCATTGATTTTCAATAGTACGAGCGGTTGTCTGCCTAATGCGAGAAAGAGACAGACAGATGCCTCGCTGTACTATTGTTATGATTGGTGTAGAGCCTCCTTAAGACAGCGCCATGTACGTTTCGTTTTTCTCACTTCCGACATTTTTATATGACGTGTAAAAAACACTATGTACTGCACGCGTATACGTAAACAACCGCTCTATACGCTGTATGCGTATAGATTATTCAACTTTTTACAAGTACTGAATTAATATCATTGATTTACACGCTTCTTAAGTGAAAGTATAATATGCATAAAATGTGAAATTTTGCTCAATATTATAATATTTGCGCATATGATTGATTGCTTCAAAAAAAATAACGCTGTAATTTTATTTTCTTATAAGACCGACGGTAGCAGCAGTGGTTTTAGCATATCATACGGTCCGCTTACTTACGAAACAATGAGTTGCTTGCACGGAAAATTCAAAGTATTTCTATGCGTATATGTTCGTATAAATATATATACGTGCAGGAACGAGTTTCACGCAAGGACACCGTATACGTGTTAACGGTATTATCTCCTAAGCGTAAGTACACTTGTTGTGCTGCCGGCATCGGATTCCTAATGTAGCGAGGTTATTTCTTACTCTGCACCAAGAAAAGGGAGGACGTAAAAAAGTTTTGTTTTCACATGAATATTGATCTTATTGTTACAGTAAAGACGATCTAATTTGTGAACATTCTATAGAGTTCTCTCTAATTTTTCATTTCAATTTCAGTTTGTCTGGATTGTAAAAAAATCATAGCTTTTTTATATCTATCATCCAATCGATGTGTCATAGAATTCGTACTTTGCAGATGCTCAGCGCTTCTTTTCAAGTTTGCGCACTCGCTTATTACAATCCACGATGCAAGTAGCTGCTAATGCTCTCTAAACGGCAATGAGGCAACGATGCTGCAACGGCTAATCAAGTGGATTACAGCTTTTAGGTCCGCTTTGTAACTTGTCCTTGCATATGTGCCGCATTATGGCGTATCATCGACTGCGTAAGTATAAACGTCTCCGTATACTAGGCTAAAAACTCCAACCAACGGACAGATATATATCTGCAGGACTGAAATTTCATTTGATGTACGAGGGGTCTTTTATTGAAACCTTCCCGTCACTGCGTTACATATTTTTTCAAATGATTAAAGTTGCGGAATGAGACATACTACAATTTCGTTTATTACGAATGTGACTTTTTATTCGCTGATATGACGTATATGATCGATTACTTTTCACCCTTTCCTGAAGATTTATCGAGTATTTTGACTTTTTCCTAGCAAGCTAACACAAGAAAAAAAAATAAAATGCTATCTTTAACAAATTAATCAGAAATCCTATTATCAAACTTAGAAAAAAAAGGCTATTAAAATTTTTATTATTTTGAATTTTTTATTCTGAAATAGGTCAAAAAAATGTATCTCCAAAGACTTTTAAATAATAATTTTAGCTCGATAATTGTCAATAAAATTAGATTTGTGTCACCAAATGATTTTTTGTAAAAATAAGTATTCATTTTAATAAAGAATTTATTTTTATGGCAATTATTAATACATTTTGAAGACCACTAAAGCAAAACAAATAAAAAAAAAAAATAACCTCGATTTATTCAAGCTTTTACAATTAAATTCTACGTTTTATAGTTCCCTACATAAAAAATCGCAACTTTTCCACGATTTTTCTATTCTTGTAGCTATGCAAAATATCCCGTTTAAATTATGTAAATGAACTTTTTAAACAAAACTCGAGACAGCACTTGTTTTTAGTTCGTGCTGTAATCCTTTGTTTTGACAAAAAAACTTGACCCGCTGTATCGAGTACTACAATGCAAGCACTTGAGTCTTAAAAAGCTCGAAAATAAAAAAATACATTTTTCTCTTTAAGCAAATTAAGTTCTAATGAAGGTATAGATGGACTATAATGCTTGGTTGGTTATAGGTCGTATGTCGATTCATTATAGGCCCAACGCATCTTCTTCCGGTCGATATTCAGAAAGTTGAGTTATAAAAGAAAGAATAATGCCTATCAGGTTGAAGCTTGAGTCGGCCAAATGCAACACCCTCGAACATGCTGGAAGGATCACATTATTGGATCTCATCATAGCACAGATTTGCCGACGCGCAAAAAAGTTCAAACCTACACTTTCCGCTGGAGGCTACGATTTCCACTGGCGTAGCGTATAGTATTGCAACCGGTTTTTCGCGAAAAAGGCGCCACATCGCGGCAACGAATGATTGCGTAGGCGCTTGTGCATTAAAACTATGTTCCTATATACGCGTATAATACGTGCCAGCATAAAGCACTCGATATATTGTATATAAAGGAATAGCACAAAACAACACGAGCGTAATTACAAACTCATTGAAAACTCCTACACGTCCGTGCACGCCAAACAGCGTACACATACATGTACCGAGCGTGAACTATCTCCCTCTCTCTCACTTGTAATAATGCTATTAACAAACGCTCTAAGCGTAAACCGCAAGTGTTATAATCTTTGTACAATAGGCACACATGCGCACACATATATATGCTCAGAGAGGCAAAAAAGTAGTAAAATAATAGAAAATAGAAGCCCCAGCGAGGCTCTTGAAAAACCAAGCTCTCTCGTCCTCGGTATCTTTGTCGTCGTCAGTTGCGAAATGCTGACTATCGCACCAGAGTCAAATTATAGTAAAAAAGCTTCACACAGGCGACGTTTTATACGGTCCAATGTGATCTGCAGTCCTATTTATACTGTTACTTTTACCAATGTATATATTGAAGATTAGTAAAGATTTCGAGGACATCTCGTTGAATTTGTTAAAAAAATGCCTCGTTCATAGACTAGCCTAACGCAAATGCTGCAAATAAAAAAACAAAAGCGTCCCCTGTGCATGCCGATAGCTTACCTTGACCAAGGTAAAAGAAACAGCGCGAAAATTGCAAGTGAAGCTGCGCGCATCGAACAAGCTAAACGATCGCATAT
This sequence comes from Trichogramma pretiosum, assembly GCF_000599845.2. Taxonomy (NCBI): domain Eukaryota; kingdom Metazoa; phylum Arthropoda; class Insecta; order Hymenoptera; family Trichogrammatidae; genus Trichogramma; species Trichogramma pretiosum. The sequence goes on from NW_019640801.1 coordinate 472,135, forward strand.
ATCGCTAGAACTAACTCATAATTCTGCCGACAAACAAGCGCAGTGAGTGCGGCTCGTGTCAGTGGAATCTGACCGAACAACCGTTCTAAATCTTAGAGACGATCGAGCTCGCCACAACCACTTTTTCCTCTCTTTTTTCTCCCTGAGTTTCAAACTAGATCAGAATTCGTTGCTGACACGGGTGAGTAACAAAATTTACTCTGCGGGCAATCGTCGCATTGCGAAAGGACTATTTTTAGAAGCGAAGACTATCTCGCGGAAAGGATGCAATATAATTCTCTTCAAAAGAGCACGGCATCGCATGATTATACAGTTTAAACTTCTTTGCCACATGCACATGAGGGGCCATAAAGCATCTCATAGACAGCGAGCAAATCAATTAATTTTTTTTTGCAATGTTATTAGTGCTATCGTTCGCCGATGGTGGCCTTTGTGAAAACTAACAATAATTGCCTGCTGTCCACACACGTGCGCGATCAAGACATTTTTCACTATTTTTTCACCTCCCATTATATATTCGGCTGCACTTTTGCACAGCTACATGCACACCCAATTCAATTTCCCACAAATTTCGCCCAAGACATTTTAGTAACAATCAATGAGATTTGCTCGACTCACTAGAATGAGTTTTTCGATTCGATTGGCACCGAATTTCTATACGTGCGAGGTTTCAGTAAACTCTTATCATCGGAATTTTGGTGATTTGCCAAGCTTGACGAGAAATTAAAAGTATCTCTACGCAATCGGACGTAATATGCAGACGAAAGATTAAAACGAAACGATTTCATTGATATAGTAAGCTCTGTTGTTCGTTTTCCTTCTCTTCTTATTCTTTCATTTCATTTTCTTTAAAAAAAAAAGAACTAGCTTGGTATTATACTTTTTATTGTGTTTGATAAAATTAAAGCTTGCAATTACTGATAAAAGAGAACTTTGGCATTTTTTCATTGTCAGAAACTTGATTTTTGTCATGAACCAATAGACTACCACGGGAAGCACAATTTCACTTCACCTTACACATTCGACAACTCAAAAACAAGTTGTTGTACTCGAAACAAGTCGAGAATTATCACTTTTACACTTTTTCGTCGATTCTGCACGAAAAACACAATCACAAATTGACTTGCTACACACACGCATGCTAGCGTATAAACATCGCATAAAGCGTAGCGTACGCACTACGCACATGTATGTAAAATGAGGCGCGGAGCGAAGCTTACACGCTGGAGGCTTGCCGCTCACTGACCGAGCCGCGCTTGGCTTGCTCCTGCGGCTGCTTGGCTCCTTTCTCGAGACGCCTGCAACCGTAACTCTCTATTTCTGCATGCATATATAGCGTGGAAGGAAAGGCTGTGTCGATATGTGTGTGTGTGTGTGTGTGAGTATGCGCAGCCCGCGACAGTCGCGCTTAGGACTGTCTAAAATTCATGCATTGTATCGTTTATTTTCTTTTAAAACAACTTTGTTATTATGAATCCAAATAGCAGTCGAATCATCGCTTTTTCCTTATTTTTATTTATTTATTTTCTTTTTTTGAGAAAGATTGTTTGTTTCTTTAGTTCAGTTTGACAGGCTACGCATTTGATTGTGTTTTCAAAAACGTTGAATTCAATGAGCATTTGTCTTTTAAAACCAGTAATCATGTACATTTGTGTGTAGCACTGCCTTTGTTCTTTCTCATTTTGTTTTCTTTTCAAGATTTACAGCTTATATAGTTTATTTATTTTCAAAGTTTACATTGCATTAAATTTTTAATATTTAATCCATCTAAGTTATTGTAACACTATAATTTTTAAATCTCTGCATTCATTTTGAAAATCGTTAAATTCCATTCGTAGAACTGCAAACGGATATCATTTAGAATGTTCAAATTTCATGAAAAAATTCTTTATAATTTTTATTGAAAAAAATTGCACTCACCAATCATCGTATCATGCAAATAATACAGCGCACGTTTCTCGCTTAACCTGCGTAGATACTATAACAAGTGAATATCAATTGTCTTATCAATGCAGAACAATCAAATTGGTGCTACAATAGCTTTCTGTTGTTGGTGAAAGGCGATAGGGCCAGGCAAGACACCGACTCATACAATAAAATTGTCTGAACTTTTGATCACCCAATATACTTAAGAACCGTTTGTAAATTGTAAAAGATCAAATTGCAAAGCATGAAATATAGTGGTTTAACCCGTTTCGGGCCAAACGGACGAAATTTTAGTTATTTTTTCATTCGCTGTAAAATCTGTGAAAAAATTACGTGAGAAATGTCAGAATAGTCATAACCGACGTAAAATTTTATGAACTTTTCGAATCTGACGTCAGAATTGTCAAAAAAGTTGATGTGGAAAAGTTATGAACAATTAAACAATAAAAAACACGATTTTTTTGAAAAAAAATTTGATTCGATCCGAATTTTCGAGTCGAAACAGACTTGCTCTATAGGTCTAACTCGTTTTTTTTGCGTCCATGGGGTGTAGACTTGACAGTCCAATAGTTACGATATCGAAATTCAACATTTTCTCTATAACGTTTTTTTCCTAGGCGCTTGGTTGACATAAAAAAATTGACTACATTCATATACGGTTTTTTTCTACGAAGCGCCATTTTCGTGTCCGCCGTGTTAAATTTCGATATCGTAACTATTGGACTTTCAAGTCTACACCCCATGGACGCAAAAAAAACGTGTTAGACCTATAGAGCAAGTCTGTTTCGACTCGAAAATTCGGATCAAATCAAATTTTTTTTCAAAAAAGTCGTGTTTTTTATTGTTTAATTGTTCATAACTTTTCCACATCAACTTTTTTGACAATTCTGACGTCAGATTCGAAAAGTTCATAAAATTTTACGTCGTTTATGACTATTCTGACATTTCTCACATAATTTTTTCACAGAGTTTACAGCGAGTGAAAAAATAACTAAAATTTCGTCCGTTTGGCCCGAAACGGGTTAAAAAGAAAAAATTTTTTGATCGTCCCAGAAACGTGGTTCATCCTCTTTTGAAAGTTGTGTGTAGTACGAGTTGTGTTTTTTATTTGGTAAAAAAAATAGACGTAACTATAGAAGCTGTTGAAATAACGATCGTCGACTAATATCCTGTCACGCGGTCGCGCTACGGAATCAGTATCGAGGACAATGTATACTATAAGATTGCAACAAGCTTGATTTTTTGCCATTGATTTTTCCTAAACTATTTATACGGAGGAAAGCGAGAGAGTTTGCAAGGCTTATACCTTATTGCTTATACAGCTGACCTTGGTATGTAAGATATATAAATTGTCTACTAAAAGAACAACTAATAGTTTTCTATTCTATTTTAAATAGCTTTTCTTTCAAAAAATGTCTAATATTGCATTATCGAAATTTCAAATAAACGGTGAAGGTACAATTTTTCGTGTCTTTTTACGCTCTTTGAAATTTTCCGAAGTAACAATTTATACGTTCTTTTATTATATTAAATTATTCCATGTGATACCGGCAAAAGTAATGTGTATAATCTTACATTAATGAATATTTTTTCGAATCGACCTAAACAAGAATCAAAAATATTGATAGTTATGTATGCGTTCACATAAATCACTGTTCTTAAGATTGCGAGCTATAAGTATCTCATTCCACTGATCGCGTGTTTTCGCTCACTAATTCGTGCCTTTGCTCTTATTCGGAAAAAATGTTCATAACAGTGCGAGCTTCACCCATTCGAACTCTCTATGTATTGAGTTTATACATGTATAAATATATCTACTCCAAAACCAGACATGAAGACTTTTGTAGCTCTCGCTTTTTTATCTATCCTCGCAATGAACCTGTAATCATATAATGACCCAATGGGATATTTTTAAGAGTTGAGGGAGAAATTACAGTGTATCTGGCCGTTGGGTAGAGCTTATAAATAAGCAGCATAGTGGCGGCTGATTAATCTTGGGCCACAAGCAAAACTCGTTCAAAACTCAAAGCTTATGAATAGAGGAAGGTAAGAAAGAGGAAGAATAATAAGAACATTTTCAGCTGCAGCAACAGCTGCATTGAAGGTGTCAGATAGTTCATTGTGTCAAACGCACTCGAGTGAGCAAAACCGCAACTACTTGTCGTTCACCATAGAGCAAACGAGATGTTCACCCGCGCGATACAGCCATGATTGATCGTTAGATCTTGAGGAAATTCAGCTCGTGTTAGTTTTGAGCCGCGATGACAGCGCTACCAAAGTGATGACCGTTTGATGGCCTTGGTAACTCCTACACCCCGATGAAAATGTAAATATTCTTACGCAAACTAGCTATAGTAACTTATTTTTTAACACTCCAGGTGAGTGGATCAAATAGACATTAGGTTTTTGCGACCGTTGATTCCGAATTCGTAATCACTTTTTCTGGGTTGACTCATTTTCCTAGACGGGGAGATTTTTGTACAGCTGCTGCCCTTTATGAAAACACAGTGGTTGCCCCCATCTAGACGAAACATCTGACTCCATTTGGGCACAGCTTCTATACAGATACAGCTAACTTCATAGAAGTCATTTGACCTCAGATTCGGATTCAATATCCTTAAAAAACTTGGTATGAATTTTTTGAGATTTTTTTAAGTACTTTTTCACATATGCACTAGGTATCTACTCTGGAACTGAACTTTTCCATTTTTTTGTGTACTTGTGTTACAGTAAGGGTAGGCATTCAGTTTTTAAGAAAAACTGCATCTCCAGGCGTATCATTTTAAAGTCATTGAATTAAAACGCTGATCAACGCCAAAGTTACAATAATCAAACATGTAGTCACAGATCGATGATCTAAAAAACATACTCTAAAGCCAATATCAGAAGAAGCATGAGAACAAAAAGAAGCTGGAAGACGCGGATAGACTATCAACATTATCAAAATGTCAAGCGTTAGCCAATCGCAACGCGTGAAAGATAGTCTCTGAGGATTTGTCTATAATTTTTCGAACGCGGTCGTTCGCTCGCTCGTTTTTCGAGGTCGTTTCATAGCGAAAAAGCGTAAAGAATTTTCACTTCGAAAAGTTGTTAAAAACTATTGAAATATTTAGTATTAATGATCAATTATATTATAAAATTTCATTATCGATGAATTAGTTCAGTATAATTGAATTATATTAATTTATAAATAAAGTTTCATTCACTCGTGCGTTTTCAATCACTGGGGAGGTGACTCTACGTCAATCTCTTCGTTTTTTAAAGAAAAATAAAATGATATGAAATCTTCTCAATTTATCTTCAATAGTTTACAAGGTGAGACCTCTTAAACAAATAATCTTTTAATAACTTGAAAACAGAATTCAGCCTATAAAAATATGCCTAGAAACGTATAGAAATATCGTGGAGTCAGAAATTTTGTACGAAAACCCTGCCAGCGGCCGGAATATTAGTAATTGTTCAAGTCGAAGCGTAACGAGCGGAATCAGTAACAATTCTCTACATCGGTGAAGATCTGACGGAAGGATAGCATTTATCAAAACACAGTTTCCAGCGTGTCGTTGTAAACTTCAAATACTTTGCGTTTTTGTCGCGAAGATTATTTTCTACAGCCAGGTTGAAAAGATGCGAATTTCCATACGATACGCGCATATCTATGCATGAGTGTGCGGGTACATTATACATATATGCAGTGTAAAGTGCTTGCGTATAGGTACCGATGCAAAGAGGACTATATATCAATCGTCGATGCAGACAATCGACTGCTGTCTCTGCGGCATTCGAAAACGCTCATAAAGAATTTTTCCGGGAATTTTTTTCCCAATATTCGTCCAAGAATTGCTACGCTTGACGGTATCTGTGCGTACACACGTATACCCTCGACTTATGCACTCATAGCTGACGAATAAAAGGACTTTTGTCGACGAAATACGAATGCGCGAATTCGTGCTATCGAAAAAGCCTTTCGTCAAAATGTTACGACAGTTTTTTTATAGCCATAGAACATTCGGTACTAGAGTAAAATAATTGATACGATAAAGTGATTGGATGATTAATTCAATGCCCGGCACAGAAACATAAAATAAAACCATGTGTCCTCTTTGGCTCATTGAGTGTTTTCTGTAAAAATTCAAAGCAGTCCATTTCATTAGATCGAGAACGCCGAAGCAATACAGTATCGAACATAATTACGGATGTTTAAGTGCATAGATGAAACTCAAGGAAGAAATCGCAGGGTATTGCGTAGTATTTTATGAAACCCGTTGGACGCAAGCCACCCACAACAGCAGCACTAAAATACATAGGTACATGGACGGGCGCACAAGTGCACGTAAGCTCAGGGTATTTCTGTCGAGGCAACCGCAACGCACTACGCTTTACACAGTGTGCGCGCAAAAGTGGCAATTTTCCTTACAATATAATACCGCGTCTCGGGCTAATATCGATCGAACTGTGACGGGGAAAAAATCTGCAGCCACAAAATTCGATTGACTCTTTCACGGTGCGCACGACGCTTTATGCTGCTAATGCCATCCGCGCGCCAGGTAGCCGAGCACACGCAAAGCTTTTTTACGAGCTCGTAAAATTCTTGGACACCGTTGCAAGAGTCGGTGCTGAGATATTTAACGATCCGAGCTATAATCATAGCAACATAATTTATTTTTTCGTTCTTGGCTGCCAATGGATCGCGGCTCTGACCGAGGAAGCTCGAGTCAGCTGCGCGCAGATCAGAATATTTTTTACCTGCGTCGGCTTGGGTAGCCTGCGACCGAGAGCGTTCAGAGCGAGCCCAAGAGGAACTTCATAAGTGCAAACAAATCGACTCGCGTAATTGCAAAAGTATCGACGAATAATTAATAACATTCTTGTAATGTAAACTGCCAAAGGTTTTAACGACTGACTCTCGCGAGTTCGTAACAATTTTCGCTGCCGTGTACTCAAATGCGGAAGCGCATTACTGCGGCAAATATTTACTACCTAACTCAACCGCTTTGGCGTCTACGAGTATCTCGAACAATTTATCGAGCTTAGCATGCACCTCTCCGAACAGTATCTGTCGAACAAAAGAAAATTGCTCGGAAAAAAGTACAATATAGAAGCACATCAAAGGGTGTATAGAAAAATTTCACCTTCGCATGAGGCTTGTGGATAAACGTCATTTTATACGTGTGTATATGTAATGTTGTGACATTGCCGAGGCACATAAATTGTCATGGCGCGAACGCGCACGCAAGCCACGATGCCGGCGTGCTGTCGGTGTCATGCCGTTACAGGCCGGCATTCACTCGCACTCCGAAGCGCGTCAAAGTACTGCACTGTAACGTAAGTACTATTAACGTCTGTGCATTCTTCAACCTTCTGGACTTGTTTCATAAAATTTTGTTTTGTTATACAGGGCGCCTTAAATATTGATATTTTAAATTTAAAAAAATTTATTTTTCTCTCAACTGGATAATGACTGTTTGATAATATTTATATTTATCAGTTTAAGTAAGCATGGAATATTTGAGATTAGATTTGAACCTTTTCAAAACATGCCAGTCGCATTTATCACCTACCTATATATTCTCACGATTTATAAATGTAAATTATGTCTTCTTGTCTTAAGAAGGATGTACTGGATCAGTCGCGAAGTATGAATGCGTCTGAGAAGCGTACAAAAGTATGCATTATGCACGACGAAATAGTTATGAGTAACATGAAAACATTATCATTTGAAATTGTGATGGTATCATTATATTACATGGTCTCACATTTCAATATAACTATATTGTAAGGATTTTCATAAGATGTTTTTATTTCATTTCTATCAAGTTCCATTCAATTTCAACCTTTTCTTTATGTCTTGTCTTATGTCAATCGCAATTTATCGATGAATGGCCTAGTCACCATCGATTTTAAAATATTACAATTTTAATTTTTTTTTTCATGACACTACTGAAATTTTTCCTTGAAGTTTTAGTTTCAAATTATTCTATTTTGGATTAAAGTAAAAAAAATTTTATATTAGAAATGTTGCTATAAATTTGTACTAAAATAGATTTGTTATCAGCCATTACGTCATGATAAAAATTGAACCATTATATTTCAATTTTTTATATTAAAGATGTATCTGTATAATATAGCTCGTAATTAATAAAATATCTTGGATAAGAAATAATATGGAAACGTAAGGATTAAAAGGATATTCACTAAATTTGTCACATTCGTTTAATATCATAAAACGAACGGCAAACGTTAAAATGAAAAAACTAGCACAATGCAAACGTCTGTATACTTTATAGCTTCAAAGATAACTTTTTAATTGGCAATTCTTGGATGTAGCAGTACAAAAACGTTAAACGTTTATACAGTTACTTATACGGTCAGTATATAATACGAGTGGCACAAGTACGTATGAACTTATAGTTCACTAAATTTATTATTTCTAGCAGAAATCTTGTTTGGGGTTGCTTTATATGGAATTGTAATAGTGACAAAACTTTGACAATTCTTACTTAAAAGATTTAATTTAATAATAAAATTGACCATTCGCTTCAAAAGTTATAAATTCATTTATTTTTGAGTTTTCAGTACATCGATTTCTTTATAGATATCATTAATGGTTTGAGTAAATATTTAAATTGCCTTTGAAAGTAATACATTTTACTTCAAACTTAATTGTGCACAGGAAAGAAAAGACAAAACCTACATTATCGACAGGTATGGTCGACGCAAATGAAGAGATTTATTTATTTTCTACCAGAGGTCCGAAGTTACTAGATCATCACACGTTGATATAATAGTGAATATGACAAAATATTTAAAGTGTGATTCATTATTAACGTCCTAATACTATTAAATTTCACTATATATAATGCATTACACATATTTATAATAATTATAATTATAAAGTTTATAATAATATAAAATTGATAAAGGTAGCTTAAAAATTTAATTAGTATACTAACGTTCGAAAGCTAGAGTGGCGTCAATTATATTGTAGAGCGAAATTTTGAAATTGAGTTCATCTTTTGTAAATTCGAGCAAAAGTAATTTCGATGAAAAATCAAAAACGACTTATACATTTCTCTTTGTGAATAATTTTTAGCAATTTAATTCATTTTTGTTTGAGTTAAATAGTATTCCGAGAGGAATAAAAGTAAGCGTTAAACGTCGCAGTATCACGCACATGTGGCTCCTCATAATATATTAGTACTTTCGTCTCCTTTAAGGCCTTATATGATAGTAGCATATACAAGCTTTGTAAACGTACAAAATATAATATATTATATAAATCCTCGAATAATGTGGATAGAAAGGGACGTAGAAAAGAGTAACACAACTCAGTTAGTCAGGGATGAAAATTATCTTTCTTTATGCGTTCGTATGTATAGTGAAGTATCTAAAGATAGTCGAGCCGGTAGCTCAACAAAACATCAACGACAGCTTTTCATAAGGATTTGCTTCTTTGGGTATAAAATTTACATACAACCAATTCTTCGAGAAATCAACTGAAACAACATTTTTTCACCTAATGCTTACACGTCATCAATATTCTTGAATTTCACAACGTTTTAATGCTCTTACAATTTTGAGCCGTTTGGGCCTAAAGGGGTTAAATACAGGTTCGCAATGAGTAATTTTGTGAGAATTTTATAAGTATCGCCAATTAAAATTCTAATAAAACTTAGGGGTACTAGTGGCATAGAAAAATAGTGCTCATATATCTCATAAAAATTCATTTGAGTGTTAAAATAAAATATTGAGTTGAATCGATTAAGTATTTACCTTCGTTAAATAGGCATTAAATTTTGATGTTTAAATTATTTAAACTTGTTAAAAATAGACAGTACTATGTATTTTGCAATAATTGTAACATTTGGATTCGAACGAAAAACACCAGTATTTATCAATAGTGCTGCACCATTCGGAATAATGAGAAACTCGTTAGAATTACATTAGGTTCATTATGGTTCATTAGAAACAAATTATTTACACTTCAAGTGCTTGTAGTTTGAATGCAACCACTGCACAACGTTACACTTATTTAACGACAAATTAAACTCATCATGGCTTTAGATTATTCCTGCAGCTCCTCAAAACAAGTAGCAATATCGTATTGCTATACGATACCATTAAATATTTTTTCGTTTCGAAAACTTTTCAATGATGAATTGTTCTAATATGATATATTCTATAATGTTCTCATTCATATCACGGTGTAAATGCGATTTAAAAAAAAATATCATCTACGTGTAAGATTTTGAATTGTGAAGCTAGCTTTTCTATAGAAAATAATAAAATTTCTCTTGAAGAGTCTACTATTACTATAGCTACGATATTTTAAGCTGTTGAACTATAAAAGCATCGCGCATCAGCGTAGAAAGCATCAAAATTTTAGCGAGAGAGCGAGGGCTTTATATCGTCGTCGCAAGTACACTCTGCGTTACTCTTCCTTCTTAACAATTTTTTCTGCATGAGCGTGTTCATGCCTTTTTGTAGGACGTGGTAAAAATCACAGGAATACTGCCAGTAGATTTCGAGAACTTTTGTAACTGTAAAATTTTTTAAACTTTTAAGCGGCTGAATAAAAAATGTTTAAATCAAGCACAAAACAGATTATTATACTGTGACCAAAGTAAAATGCGATAATTCTAAGGCATAAAAGAATATTACTATGTAGAAAGTTTTGAACATAATATGCAGACATAAATCAAAGGAAACTATTGCAATAACTCTCTTCAAAGGCATTGTCAGCGAAGGAAGATGGCTCATCTTTCGCGAACGTTCGGGCGAATTTCAAAAAGGCCAACGATATATCGGGATCGTTCGCGGCTCGTGTCTATCTGCGCCTATGTTTTGATGTATATAGAACACCCACTACATTTCGGCTTTTGAGCTCGAAAGTAGAACGAGAAAAATATATAGTCACGAAAGCGGATTTATTTGCACGCGAATGTTAAACTAGATTTTGGGCTTTTTTCGGCGCGTTTTGATTCCGACTAGCATACGTTTATTTTTAGATAAAATATTTTCTCAATCGAAACGCCAAGCATAGGAAGTGTCAAATTATTGCTTTTATACAGAGCGGTGGCAGGTCCAGGGTGTTCTAATGGTCATCAGCATAATCGAAGAATTATTTGCTGCAACAGTCGGTGTGCAGAGCCCCAAGTCCATCATCAGCCTGCGTAATATAGTTAGGCACGTGCGAGCGGGGTTGGGTGCGATGTCAGCATCGAATCTATAATTGCGTACGCGTCTATATAGGATAGCTGAAGCGGTGGGCACACACGAAGAGGGAAACGGGCATACCTGTGGGAAAAGTTGGAGCTAATCGTCATCGATGCAATAGTCAGTCCCTCGCACGTATATTGAATGTCGTCGGGGGCATGTACATAGCGCGTACAGTATATATATAGCCTATCGGAATCCGATCGGAACTCGGGCTGCTGCAGTTCAAGCGTGACGTTTCGCGATGCAACCGATATAATCAAACCTCCCTCCACTACCTAGCTACACGTATGAATGCGTATGCATGTGTATGTGCGCGCATACGTCCAGTCGATCCAGGCTATTCTCTTCTCTGTGCAGCTATTCGCGTATTGTTTCCTTTTTTACTGCGGCCTGACTCTGATCGACGATTCTTTTATACACATTGCCTACCTTATATATGTATATATACAATGTACAACCAAGCCGATGGCGATTTTATCGATACTGCTGCAGGACGATTTGCGTCTGTATTCGCCAACGAACTAGCTGCAGCTTGAAAATAGAGTATTTACGTTGGATCATTTGTTTTTTTTTTTTCCTTTTTTTTCCAACATAGTTCCACGAATAATGCATTGTCGTGATTTTTCCTGGCGCGCTTTATAAATACTATTTCAACTTCATAATGTGGATAGAAAATTGCATTGTGCTTTTGAATTTATAAAGACGTAGCAGAAAACGAATCACATACGTCCGCGTTAGGGTAGAAAAAGAGGACGGAAAAATTGTCGGATATTTAATTACGCGTCGGCTGGAGCGAGACCAGAAAACTGAGCGCAGTAAAGGACCAACGAGCTTGACTCGTGAAAGAAAAGTAAATTTTCGGCTCTCAAAGCTCGCGCGTATATGAATTAGACAGCGGCGAGAGCCGAGCGCGAGCTTATATGCACGGAACAGTTTCCCTGCTTTGAATTTACAACACCCCAAGGAATTCGAATCGTGCAAGTTTGAGAGGACTGTAGCGGTAAAACCACATGGTTGAAAGAACAAATGAATACGCAATGGACACCGCAGCAGTAGTGAATCGTGCCGATAGAGTTGCTCTGGTTATATCACCTTCCTTCTAGCATATATAAATGTGTATGCTCGAATACATAAGTGGCCGACCGACTAAACTTGACTAGTTCAAACTTCATAAATGAACATGGCTAGCTCAAAGCATCTCGATAACGAATTATTATTTGTTCAGGAAATCTCAAGAAAGCATGACTGAATTCTTTAAAGTCTTTAATGCCACAATCACATAATTCTCTTGTAATATACACGAGGCAAGAATTATCAAATCGGCCGTGCTTTAATACACGCACGATGAGCAGTCGTATAAGCACATGTATGCACAGGTCGAGTGCACGTGTGCATATGTGTACGCATTGATTACAGTCGAGTGGGCTGGACGACATGTAGCTCGGCAGAAACAAGCCAAGCATCATGAAGAGGCCAGCCAAACGAGAGGAGCAAGCGTATGCAGCTGCTGTTGCCGGTGTAGCTGTTGCGCTGTCACAGAGCATGAAACGTGCGTATATAAGGATCTACATTCAAGGATACGTGCAAACTCGAGGCATAAGCTTCCGTGAGTTGTGCAGACTAGAGTTGTATCCTCTGAAGCAGTGTGCATCCAGCGAGCAGATTTCTAAGAAGTCCTGCTTGGAATTCAACTACTAAGCTTTGAAGTTTATGTATTTCATGAGCCTTTTTTTCATAAAATTGTTTTATGCTTTTTTAACCCTTATAATTAAAAAAAAAGAAATATTACATTGTGATAGAAATTTACTTTCATACGATTATAAAATTCCAATCACAAAATTTTACTCTTAATTAAGTGTAGAAATTGAGCTTTACTCAGGAGACGATTACACTTGCAGCGATCAATGCACTTCACAATTTCAAGAGCATATATATAATGATACATATCGACTTAGTCATCTCTGAGAAGCTAACTGATGTTCAAGCGAGTCATTGAATAAGGTAATCGGACCAATCAATGACCGGGTACCAGGGAATGGCAATTTTTGAAAAATACAAAATGAAAAACAATTAAAAATATTTTTTTATGAATGTTATTCAATTCTTTAGCGAACGATGCATCTTGTTTTCCATGTCCGATCATTATATAACAAGGAAAAAGAATGATTGTTGCATATCTAAAAGTGGTAATTTACTGATCGAAAGCGGTCAATTACTGGTCCAAGTACCCTATATCGGTTAATCATAGCGCGTCCAACATGCATTGTCACCAGTTGTAAATACATTATTCATTTTTTATAATATCCTTTTAGATTTTATTGAATAATTACCAATTCCTTGTTAATTTTGTTGTCCTTAATTTACTCTATTACATTAATCTACCATTAATTTGATATATTCCGGAAACTTACTCATGAAAATTTCAAACTGGGAGAAAAATTGGAAGAACGTCGATGAATTCTTGAAAATCTTACATCAGCTTTGAGTCCGAGAAGCGAGTACACATCAAACTAAATCAAGCCACCACTGTGCAGTTATACCAATTACACAAGTTTACATTAGTATCGTGTACGGCGCTTGCAAGCTCGCATCGTATGATCCCTGCAATTTATCGCATATGAACAAGACACGCAGTGAACTGCATGTATGCACTGTACATGTAGACTTGACGAAGAACCGTTAATATATGGCCACGGTCTTGTCGTTAAAGTCTGAAAATATTCTTCGCTGTTTGCTACAATTTATTTTTTCTCTAGCCATTACACGAGCATGCACGGCTAGGTATTACTCCATTACAATCACAGAAGCTTCCTTTTCATCAGTGTAACAAGACATAGCGAACTCGGCTGGAGCGTGCGCGAGGCGCGTCTTATTCCTCGGTGGCAAAGTGTCGACTGTAGATTATTCATTTAGACTCATTGTCGCGGAGCGCAGGTGCACGATCCTCCGCCTCACTTTCTCTCTTTTTGTCTTAAGCCGTAGCGCTGGACGCCATTGCGTTCGTCATAATCAAAACGAGTAACTTAAGTTTCATCTTCTTTTTTTCAACCTATGCGGAATAAAGGCAGTTTCGGCTCTGCTGGCTTGGCTTTGAAGCTTTTAATGTGACTAAATAACGTTTGCGAAGGTAATTTTTTTACTTTCTACGAAGCTTACGTGCTTTCCAGCTTATGTGCGATACAATTTTTTAAGAAAATTTCATGTCTCTCGGTTTATAGTAGTAATTTTAGCATCTTTTGAAAGCGTTCAAATTTATTTTTGCGCCAACGATGAAAGATGAAACAAAAACATTAAGTTTCTCAAATGATATAAAGCAAAACAAATAGCATTTCGTTAAATTACGTGACCGAGTACAACAACAGATATCTGAAGTAGGAAGCTCGCTGCGCGCATACTTCAGTCAAGATCGAAACTAACAAGTCGAAGACAAGCAAAAGCATTGCTTGTTGCATAGTCAATGCCTGGCATCTAGCAAGCGAGGCGATGCTAGAAGGATCTCCCTCGAGGGATCAGCTCGCTTCACTCTTTCTCTCTCTTTTTTTCTTCCCTTTCTTTTCCTCGTTGTGAATCGAGCGCATTTTAAAAGTATCTAATGCCATCCATTTATTTAAAAATCAACTCATTTGACTTAATACATTTCTAAAATATGTATCCAAGCTGAAAATAATTATTCACGCTCTAGCTCAAAGTAATCGAGTTTGCACCTGATACAGAAATTCGACTGCTCCAAGTGCTCATAGGTGAGCTTACAGAATACATATCTTCAGGACACTGCGCAAGCGGGTCTTAGCTCCAAGATGAGCCGCATTTTCGATGAGGATTAGTAAATAGACAAACCGACTGCTTCTGATGAGTCAAGCTCAAAATAGTATTTAAAATGAAAGATTGAAATTTTTACAATGCAAAACCTCCTTAACCAATTCAGTGTCGATGCACTGATAAGTTTTTGGAACTTTGAAAAAATTATTCCAAAGATTAAACATCAACCTTGCGGAAAAGATATTAAAGTCCGAGTAAAGTCCATTCGAGCTCCGTACATCCACATTTCATACTTTTGTCCACTTGAAAATTCCACGTAAAAAAAGTATTTTATTGCATGTACCAAACAATCTATCCAAGAGAATGTACCGAGAACCAGACAATCTTTTTTTTTTAAATTCAGATATATTTTATATCACGCTCTGTATGTACGTTCTTGTAGTTATATTAAATAATCTTGATACACATGGTTTGCGAGGCGCGGGCATGCTCCGAATTTCAAAAAGCCCAA
This sequence comes from Trichogramma pretiosum, assembly GCF_000599845.2. Lineage (NCBI taxonomy): Eukaryota > Metazoa > Arthropoda > Insecta > Hymenoptera > Trichogrammatidae > Trichogramma > Trichogramma pretiosum. The sequence continues at coordinate 487,547 of NW_019640801.1, forward strand.
AATGCTTGGACGAGATTGTAATATATGCACGCCTAGGCTTGATGTTGACGTGACAAATTATGCTGCTTGATCACGCTCGCACTTCTACGGCAACGCACTCGTACCGACTGATGGATATCTGCAAATATATGGTCACATGTGCGTAGCAACAAATAAGATATGATTGTAACAAACTCTAATATAGCATTTACGTAACTGGCAGTTTGGCACTATACTGCACAGCCTTATGTCATATGCCTTATGTCAGCAATCCAAATATTGAATGAAACTTCGAAAGTGGAAGTTGTTTTTTACAGTATAGTCTCGTGATATTTTGCTAAGCAATTAGTCTTCTTAAAAAACTCTTAATGCTATCGACCAGATTCATGCGTAACAGTCGAATGCAAGAAATAAAAATATAACAACTTATAGAAAAACAAAGAAAAGTATACACGATGTACAATTGACGCCGAACGCTGATGCATTTTTTATTTCCAACTACACGTAAGAATGAGGTAAAAGCATTTAGTTGTTAATTTTTTTTTTACAGAAAATACATTGTATTAAATTCTTCTTTTGATCGAGTCATTTGATCGGAAATCTTTCCCAGTCTGTCCTGTCGTCAGATGTGATCGCCGAGTTCATAATAACTTTCTTTTCTGTATAAAGGTGCAGAAGAAATATTGGCGTGTATACGGAGCTTTTGTTGAGAGAAAAGCTCTTGCGATTGATTTTTTATTTGTCTCTTCACTTGTTGTACGTATACAGATATATCTATATATTGAAAGAGATATGAAAATGTAATGCGCGAAACGCTGTTTGCTCTTGAGAAATTGTTTTATTTTTAACGTCATCTCAAAGATGAAATTTCCCATAGTCGGGTTTTCCAGTATTTGTAGACTTCCAAGAGCGCCCATCGAAGATTTCAACTTACAGTACTTTTCGTCAAATTGTTCACGATGCTAATCCACTACTTGTTTGTTATTACAAGGGAAGTGCAAGTGAATTTAATTTATAATGGAACCAAAAGCCGAGACAAAAACACTAGTTTCCGAGCTAGGCACACGATACATCAGAACTTGTAGTTGTATACAGTTAAAACAACAGATTCCTTGCCAAAACATTCAGTCGCAAAGATTCAAGTCTGCTTATTTATCGCGAGATACTAAATAGCTAAAAGAGAGCCCAGACTGGGAGAAAAGAGAAATACTAAGCGTGCGCCGTGACGTTCGGGAAACTCTTGAAATTTATTGTCTTTTCTTCTCAAACGAAAAGGAATGAGTAAGGGTAGCCGAAAATATTGCTCAAGTATACGGAGTGAACAATCATTTTATTCTTTTCCTGATGCTTAGCCATAGAGGCAGTTCAATTTTAAAGCATTGAAACAACATTTTTTAAACTTCGTGATAACATTTTTTTATTTGCAACTGACTTACAACTTCTTTGCAGCACGAATTACTCGCTATGATGCAAAATTCGAATGCACATACTCACACTTTTTTCACCTTGCTTTATAGAATTTTCTGAAATCATTTTAGTTGCGATTGCGACGTATTTCAGATTCTTTCGCCTCTCCGGTACCTGTAATGCTCCTGTGCATGTTAGAATTACCTCGAAGAGCTATGCCAGCATCCTTTACGCCCTTATGCCTTTCTTCATTTTTTTCTTTCCTTGTATGCTTAGAAGTATATAGCAATTCTACTTTTTATGGATCGAAATATTCACGCGAAGGAAATGAATTCCACCGAGTTCCAACTTTATTTCAAAATGGTACTGCAGATATAAACTTTCATAAATTCGTTTATGCGGAAAATTACGAATTCTAAAAAAAACTTTGGCGATTTGTGAAATTCATTTATACAAAAATGTCAAACCCTTAAATATGTAAAATATTCTGTTTATCCCAAAAATGAGTCCTTCGGTAGATAAGAGTTGAAAAAATCTACTGATTAAATTTTTGACTCAGGTGCCGAATAATTCTGTTCTAAAATATTATGGCATAGATGAAAATACTTCATATTTTTCATAATCAATGATTAGAAAAAAAGTGAATAATAATAATTTACGTGACAAGTGTCAAAATGTGTTCCACATTGCACAAGAATAGGAAACTATATTAGTGAGATACCATTACTTAAGCAGCCCATTTTTACATGGTGTCGTTAGCACTCGCATGAAATTAGGCTTGCACGTATCATAATATACTATTATACTACTTATCAAATTATCTGCAGTTTATCAAATGCAAATTCTAGTATTATTACTCGTGATCGCTGCAAACGTTTCTGAGTGCTCTTTCTGGTAAAAATTAATTATTAATCTTCTTATTTCAAATATGAAATTGTAATTTACTGTTATTATTTTGTTAGCAGTTAAAAAAGTGTTCACCCGTAAATTTTACTTGAGTTAGGAAAGATCTAAAAGTATACTATAAGTAAAAAAAATGCCCTAAATACGCTAGACGGAAGATACGCAGACGAAGAGTGAGTGTACAATTCGGAAAGCTTCACTGGCTATATTTATGCAGTGCAGTAAGAATATAAATGACAGGTAGTGTTGCTAGTACCAATGTTTCTGCTTCGGCTACTTCTCACAAGAACCGTTCGTTTCATTTTTGGTCAGAGCAGTTTGACACGCGTCTCGTACATTCAACTTGGGTCAAGATTCGTATGATAAACAAAAGAGCTCTGACCAAGTTATACGAGCAGCCATGAGAGCTTCAACAATTGCAATAGCTCGCACGTTGGAGTACAAAGCAAATGGATGATTATTTATCTGGTTTAAACTAGCTGAGGAATTGTTTTCATAAAATAAATAGACTCTCAGGGTATCTTGTCAGTTTGACATGAAAGATTTTCTGAATTAACCACTTGATGAGAGATAATTTTGATTAACCCATTAATGCGCAAAAGCGCAATTTTGTGCATGAATTTTCCATTGCAAAAAAATCATAGATAAAATTAAAATCTTTTCTTGAACATCCATATCCAGAGGTTTTTGGGTATGCTCTTTCAGAATCCGGTGTTATTTTTGCGATAAATAAACATTATCATCGTTTATTTTGCTATAAAAAAAAACGTGATTTTTTGACTTGAAATTTTTTTTCAAACTCGACTTTTTACCTTACTCTGCCTTCGAAGGGTTACTATAACACCAGCAATCGTGCACTTTTTCTCTGCATCTTCAAGAAACGCGTTGCTGCGATATCTGTCTAGCCCCTATATTTCTTAAATGGCGGATTTATACCAAGCAGCGATATATAAATTCACACATTTTACTCTAATGTCACACATCATTCGGTAGCAATATTTTCGAAGCGTTTCAGTAACGCCATGATAAGCTGATGACTCTGCACGCCTTCGCATACCTTACTTTACTATGTGGAACCATACAATTACGAAAACAACACGCGAAAATTTATGAGTTAACGCTAACGTTCTATCATACTTGCGAGAACACCAGTTCTCGAGCTCTGAAGTCTCAATTATATTTATTAAAGCATCGTAAATAAGCGACGTAAAGTCGAAGGTAAGGCTAGGTGCGCGATGACATGGCAAAACTATAAATTCGCTCAAAAATAATTCCGAGCAGCGAGAATTTTCTTGATGTCAAATGCGTATTTTCCTAGCGCTATGCGCGTGACATCAATCAACATTAAGCAAGTTTGATTTTTCTTTCGTTTTAAAAACTCTACTCGTATTTTTATCTGCTTGCACAGGCGGCGCGCTCGAGTGTACGAAATATCAAGATGCACGAAGCGAATGCGCGCGTTAAACTTATCTCGAACAACGAGCGGCGCACTTGTAATTACGACGGTGTATGTGCACGCATAATACGTGTATTACCGTTATACGCGCAGAGAGAAGAGAATCAGAAGCGATCGCTTCAATCCGATCTGTGGCTCGAGCCCCCGTAGGGATTGCTCTCGAGTATATAATACAGGAACGCATTGGAGGTCGTACCAGCCTAGGCAGTTGCTATTGCTCGAGCGCTCCAGTGCCTGCCTTCGATTTTTTGCTTTGCAATTCCTCTATCGACTAACCAACATTACGCTAAATAACATTTTTTTTCTCCGTTTGATCTCAAATCCGCGGAACATATCTAATCTAGCACATGTATAAGTACTATATCGAGATGTTATTATGAATGCTCGTTTATTAAGTTGTTCTGTGACTGCGTCTAATTCATGTGTACGTTATGCTACTTTATGCTAGATCTTAATTAAAAAAAACTACCACCGACTATCCAAGTATGATTGATCAATAAATCATACACTCTAGACATAACTGTCGAGTCAGCAGCCGTGGGAATTAAAGCAGAAACTGTTAATAATTCACTTTTACCGTGGGGCATGAATGTTTACTATCACATAATCAATGACACAAGTATTACGACTATTTGGCATAATTTTCTTCGATCCATCAGCTCGACGTGCCAACCTGACGCACTTCTCAGCTCACGATGCCCAACACTCCGGCGAAAATATCTCAAGAAAACCACGCGCACACGAGCTCGCTTTCCGCAGTTTTAATTTCACTGCGTCTATGGCTAACATAGAAAAAAATAATGTAAACGTAAAATTACCGCAAGAATCATAGGAAGTTTCCCACGCTTTATTCCAGCTAGGTTCTCTACTATTACAATATACCTTGTGACGAAGCACATGCCTGCGAGCTGAAACGTCGCGCCTGACCGAG